>NW_028292577.1:7064683-7423377 GCF_029948245.1 Actinia tenebrosa | reverse complement strand
AAAGCCTTCTCTGCAACGTCCTTGTGAAGTCCGGTCATTCCCTCCCACCATCCGTCACGTGACGTGAATGTCAGGTACTCATAGGTCAGTTCGTTGATGATGTAAACGTATTCGCCATTCGTCATGCCTTTTCTTTGGGCAGCAACTAGAAATGACTGGACGTATGATATACTAGCTGATAGGATTACGACTGCAAAAATTTAAAAAATATTGTGGTAGGTAATTGGAAGAATGGAGGGAGGGAGGGAGGGAGGGAGGGAGGGAGGGAGGGATGGGTTGATTTATCAGTGAATGAATAAATAAAGAGAAAAAATAATTGGTCATTGCTATCACAAGATGTATTTAGCTTTTAAAACAATATAGATATAATTTTTTTTAAACAAGGAAAAGTTATAGCAATTTTTTATTGAAATATTAGTTTTTCCTCACTTCTTGCTTTTTTCTTTATCTCCTGCAAAATAACTCTCGTCTTGTTCTTCTCATGCTCCTGTGGTAAAATATCTTCATACGAGACTTTTATCCCATGAGCATTGAATACGTTTTTCATGTCTTTCTTCGTACGAAGCCAGCCCATATCATTAGTACATAATGCTGGGTTGCAGTAAAGAACAGCGACTACTCTCCAGTCGAACCTCTTTAGGATAGCCAAGACACTTTTACTGGATTGGGCATTGGGAGGTCTCGTTCGAGCAAATGTAGGGAACAGGGCTTTATTGGAAACTGCGTCTTTCGTGCAAAACTGAAAAACAAAACTTAACAGGTCATGTCATTATTTAGGTCAGAGTTGGAATACTTTTATCTGCAAGCGAAAATTTTTCTGCACGAAAATTTCGCTCATAGAAATCTTGGAGGAAGAGCCAAAAGGCATCATTTTGATTAAGGTTTTTGTGGAGTTTGAGGTTTAAAAGACGATGAAATCGTGGTTTAAAGTGAGTTGTTTGTTCGAATATGGCTGAAGTTTCCTCCCTTGTCGAATATACACACACAAGATCGACATTAGATACCATAGGGAAATTATATAGGAAAACAAAGGCGAGCGCGAAACTAAATGTTCTAGTGCATTTTTTATCGATTTTTTTACTCTTTCACATTACGGAGGACATTATCTTGACCTCCAATTAAAAAAAATTCAATATTTTTAAATTTTTCCGATTTTATTTTCGCCATTCGCTTTAATCTAAATTGGGCTCCCTGTGGTTTTCTTTCTATTTCTTTGTGCGCGCAATATTTCCTTAAAACTTTGCCACACTCCACACGAAACATGAAAAGCATCGTGGCCTGACTCGTTCCCGGTATATTAGAGAGACGACTGGGGACGAGTCGGGCATGTGGCTACTGATAAAGAAATTAAGTTAATCAGAAGTTTTAAGATCGAAACGGAATCCATGTGCCTTATGCCCAATGTGTCATCTTGTACTCTTCTCTAGCTATTTTGTCAAAATACAAAACCATGGAATCAGTTACGAGCATGCGCAGTAACACAAAGGGAGAAGAGAAAAAAACATGCTAGTCGGCGTTTTGTATAGATTTCCTGTTTCCACAGTTCTTATCCCTATGATGCATATCAGTGGAATAACATATAGATGCCTTAGAGGATAATCACTTTCACTCTTAACAAACAGGTTCTTCCTGTAATTTTTTTGTTAATTCATCTGGCGTGCTTTAGAATTTTGAATTGTGTATTTAGCGTGATCAAATCTAATTCTGATATCTTTAGCTTTATACCACGTGACAACAGCTGGGAGCAAGTTTTCGAAAAAAAACTCAGAATTGTCTTCGTATTTGATAATATTATCAAAATCATTAACACTATTAGAGTGATGAAGTAATTCTTGGAGTGATTAAATTCTTACCGGAAGTACTTGTCAGAACTGTCGAATCCCTCACAGCACATTTCAAGATCACTTAACGGGATTCATTTCCTTTCAGCCCTTCAGTTATAAAATGTTCAATATCTTTATCTATCACCGTGTTTTTGACATCTTTGGGCATCTTTTAATTCATGTAAATTACACCTGGAATATCTTTTCGATCTTGTGATGTCAAATGACGGAATACGACGGTGTGTAAACAGGAGATTTTCTGTCTTATAACGAGTCAATAAAGCTCAAAAAACATTTTTGAAAAGTCATAAAATCATGTCATAAGATTATAAAAAAATCCTCAATAACTACTATATTTCTTAAACTACCACCTCAATTAGTGCAAATTTTTGCTTAATAGTGCATTAAAGTTTAACTATAATACAATGATTAGACTTACATAAGAGACAATTGGGATATTCCAAACAGCTGCCATTCTAGCTGCAGTAATGCAGTCGTTCTCATCTCCAGGTCCTATAAAAACGTCTACTCCTTTGTTATAATGCTCTGTCATAGCCTTTAAAGCCACGGTTTCCAAAGACTGCGTATCATTCCACAGAAAAGTGAGTTTTGTAAAAGGAAATCCGTATGCCGTCGAGTTGTTGTTTATGGCGTCCAGTGCGACCGTAAAAGCAGAGCCGAACGGAAGAGAGACTGTGATACTCTCTGTTTTGCTCGTTAAAGGATATAAAAAACTTAGGCGAAGCTCCCTAGGATTCACCCTTGCAATAACTAAACGCAAAACAGAAAAAGCTATCAAAATAAGAGTGTTTTGGACAAGCATAGTCAAAGAATTGAGAGGTTAGAAGTTCATGTATTTTGGAACTGAATACAGACAGGAAGAAGGTTCAAGAAAAGTTAGCATGTTACGAAGGATAGCAGACCAACCAATCAAATCGTCAGAAAGACCCGCGAAATAAATAGCAGCAATCTGCCGCGTGTACCGGAAAAAAGGAATCGAATTTCATCCGTTCTATTTTTTCACTTTTTACCTCGAGAAAATAATAATAATTCATGAAAATTAATATACAACATTTTAAAAGCATTTTCATTTATTCAATGCCCAATATGATTCATATTTAAAAGATTTTTTTATCATTAAATAGCAATATTTTATAGTACCTTTGAGGCTTTCGCGTTCATACATGATATTCAATGTAAGATATTTACGGATAAAACGCGTAGATTTTTTGAGAACATGATGTTTCGGCTATAACAAATGTTAGTCTTCATCATGCTGATTTTGATGAAAGCCTATCACTGGTATAGTTATAGCCCTTCCGAAAAATCTATCCGTAATCTTAACTTACATTTAATAACAATATTCTAATTTTACCAAATGAAAGTAATAGCACGAAAGACAATAAAACTTTTTAAAAAACATGATTAATGATTTTAATTGACTCGACATATTTTTCTTTTTGAAGAATGGACTTAACTTCTCTATTCGACCTTCAAACTGAATATGATGATCTTCGCTGCCTTTGATTCATTACTCTATGAAAGAAAAAATAAAAAATAAAGAACACTCTTGAAAACGACATGAAAAGGCCGAAACATGTCGAGTCAATTAAAATCATTCATCGTATTTTTAAAAGTTTTATAATATTCTAATTTCTAAGGAATACATAGCCTTCAATAGAAAATCTCATTTTGAAATTTGAGATACATTAAATGCAAATGATAATTCGTCTAGAACATTTTTTTTATTTGCAAATATTGTTTTGACAGGTGTTACTGTCGTTTTGAAGGCGCTAGGAAAAGATCCCAAACGCTTTTAGTCTCTTGGACAACCTCTTCACCAGAGCCGTTATTTCTTATTGCGCATGCGCTAGGAAACAACTATATCTTTTGAGCATGCGCATAGAGAAATACAGGCTCCGTTGACGAGATTCTGTCTCAGACATCTTGAGATTGAAGTATATTCAAAATACAACTTCAATAAATTTTAGAGATGATAATCAAGTATTCAAAATGGCGTCTTACCATATTAAGATTAGACGCGCAAGCTGATGATTGGTCGTTGAGAACGCTGAGTGACATAGAATGTATCTTAACCAATCATATGCTCCTTCGAAGCTAGATTAGAAAACTCGCCTCTAGACTCTTCTCCAAGAGATTTGGTTGAGAAGGAATCTCGTATGACATAAGTTATGATAGAAAATTTCTCTAAGCCACAAATAGCAGCACAATTTGAAAACCGACCTAAATATTTAAAAAAATAGAGGTCTTATATATCGTTGCACAATCGTACAACTATAATTTTAAGATGTTTTTGATATATAAACTATAAAAGAACAAATATACTAATTTGTATAATAAATATTAAATTTCATATTTTCATTGTCATAGCCCTTCGTTTTTCCTCTTAGCGAACACTTAAATAAACTGAAGGCAGAAAAAGTGCGCATGACTGAAAACACTGCCGGATTTTTTTATGCTGGTCACATGCTGACTTCGAAATCCGTAGAAGTCAGAAGCAGGAATAATTTAAACATTTTAAACTAATTTTGAGAATTTTTTTGTCACCGAATTCTTCCATCAGCCTTGACTTTCCCGATGGCAGATTTTGGATCAGGTGACCTTGAACTCCATTCAATCTCACTACAGGGAGTAATCCGAAGGCAGTCAGGAACTTCGCCCTCAACAAGACAAGTACCTTCAACTGTCCAAAATTCACCTACTACTTTATCAATCCATCTATCCAGCTCGTCTCCAGACTTCCTCGCATTTATAGTGGCTTCCTTAGCCGCAGCTTCTGTATTGTTGGCCTCGCGGTCAAATTCAATCAAAAAATCATTTGTGTTGTATATTCCCCCGGGGGGACCATGGTTGGTTTCCATTGCTCTTTCAACTGGCGCACGCGTCCCTTGGTAAAAACCGAGAGGAATGACCAAAAAAGTGGTTTCACCAATGACCATGTCTTCACCTTTTTGTGTGTAGATCATCTTAAGCGTCCATTTTCCTGGTCGCATTGGTTTCTTAAATGCAGGCTTGTGAAACGACACAACCCAGTTGTTAACAACGTGCATCTCGTAGACTCCTGAAACGACGTTGATAGGGTCTACCCACATGATCTTGACATCAAACTCTTCTCCGTGTACCCAACGATGCACGAGGATAGGATCGTCATATGGACTGATGAGACGAGCCAAGTTCCTGAAGACGCGTTCTTTTTGATCCCACCCTGTACCAACCTTCAAAAGAGAGTTAAGGAATAAATGAATAAATAAATGAAACGGGAAGAAAGAGAGGGAGGAACGAACGAACGAACAAAGGGAGCTAGGAAGAGAGAGGACGCAAGGTAGAAAAGAAGAATGGAAGGAAACAAGAAAGGGCGGAAAGGAAGGGAGGGATGAAGAAAGCAAAGAAGAAAAGAAACACTTACATAAAGTGAAACAAGTCGTTAAATAAATAAATGAAACGGGAAGAAAGAGAGGGAGGAACGAACGAACGAACAAAGGGAGCTAGGAAGAGAGAGGACGCAAGGTAGAAAAGAAGAATGGAAGGAAACAAGAAAGGACGGAAAGGAAGGGAGGGATGAAGAAAGCAAAGAAGAAAAGAAACACTTACATAAAGTGAAACAAGTCGTTAAATAAATAAATGAAACGGGAAGAAAGAGAGGGAGGAACGAACGAACGAACGAACAAAGGGAGCTAGGAAGAGAGAGGACTCAAGGTAGAAAAGAAGAATGGAAGGAAACAAGAAAGGACAGAAGGGAAGGGATGGATGAAGAAAGCAAGGAAGAAAAAAAAACCCACTTACATCAAGTGAAACAAGTCGTTCTGGTCCTTTCGTCATATTCAGATTCATCAGCTCTTCAAACGAATTCGGTGAGACCCACGACTCCACCGTCAACGATTTCCTCTCTCCCTTCTTTGTGACGTACTCCACATCAAACAAAACCAACAGCCCACTAAACTGATCATGCTGATTAAAATACGCAACCTCTTTTATCGGCCCTTTGCGTAATAACTCGCAGTTGTCTTCGTGGTCACGTGATAATTGTTTGGTTGCTATGCGACCGAACGAGTAAAAGAATGTCAGAAAGGCGTCAGATGTTTTGGTGATGTTGTCGTCATGGTGATACATGTTTTCCCAATAATAATGAAGTCCTTTGGTGTTTGGTGGAAATTCCCCGTACAGCCACGCATCTAGTTCGTTGATGACTTCTTGGTTCACAATTGCTTCAAACTTACGGGCAAAATAATTGTGCGATTGACTCTGTCGTGTAAATAAAATAAAATTGAATGAGTTTCTGACAATACCTAAAAATTCGAAATTAATCTGCGCTACTGGCACTAATTATTTATAAAAAATCCTAAGTACTAATAGTGCTCTGCATTGTCAATGCTGTCTTCTGTCACCATTTTTCAGGTGTTCTTCTGCACATGCGCAGTATTCCCCCGGTCATTCTGTCGTGCCTACGTGCAGACATATCCTATCCCCTACCCTCTTACGGAGAAAAGTGTGAGGGGAGGGCAATGGGATAAAAATGTCTACACGCTGGCTGAAAATTTATCAATCCCAAAAAAGGGGCCAAACGCTGTACACAGATGCATTTGAGCAAATTTCATTTAACTTTGAAAATCATGGCAAACTCACGGTACAGAACAGACCTTATCAAAGAACCGATTAAAATGCCCGAGATAAGGTTACTACTAAAAGCATTTTTCTAGTCATATGAAATCCTTTTTAGAATTTACCTTTATTCTGGTCATGTCTTCGGGTTTGAAATTATTTGGTGAGCAGCCACACCAGTCCACAATGTGTTTGTACTGACATCGACAGCCAAGCTTTCGCTTCCAATTTGTGAGACGAAGATTGGTTGAAATCCAGTTCTCACACAGCGGGCCATTGCGAAGGACAGTATGAAAAAACGACTAAATAGAAAAGGAAAAGAAAGATTTAGAATGGGTTGTGATATTCTGAGTGACGTGATCACAGCTGAAGAAATGATATGCAAAGGACAGCATAAAGGTTTAGTTCCAGGCCTTCAATGACTGAAGAGTCCTGGAACAACAGAGAAGTTCTGGGACTATTCTTACCTCAGCTGGTAACAGAGTATATTTATACATGTGCTTTAGTCCCGTTACTAGGGAATCGGTTGACGTCACGAGATAATGGCAGTATTTGCGGTTCAAGGCAATCCAATCACTTCCGCCATCAATATCTATGCCTGGAGGAAGGCTACGATTTCCGAGCCTCCACATGTGATCATCACATTGTAGGAATGTTCTGTCTAATCCTTGCTTTTTGATAAACCTGTTAAGGGTTCACGATAAAAGCTTAGCATTGAGTTTGCACCATCATGTGATGGCAGCCATGACAGGAGGCACGGCAAATAGAGTCTTTCTCCTCAGGTAAACTGAATAGTCCCCTTCACAGTTCCCTGCGCCATCTTGAAATGTAGCCGTGCCTTTGCATCGAAGCGAGACGAACGGTGAGCTTGCAATGATAGAGACATGTGAATAATTGTCCAAGGTGTTAAAAAAAGGTCTCTATCATTGCAAGCTCACCGTTCGTCTCGCTTCAATGCAAAGGCACAGCTACATTTCAAGATGGCACAGGGAACTGTGAAGGGGACTATTCTTTCTCATGTAAGTTAGATTAGACCAGATTCAATTTTTCCAGCCTCCTGTCATGGCTGTCATCACGTGATGGTGCAAAGGCTCTATTATTAACGAAGTTATCTCAACACTTGAAATTATGGGTTATCTAGGACAGATTCTATTATAGACTATATTATTAGTCCAATGCATATCAATAGCACCATGCATAGTATAAATATTTATACTCATTTTAGTTGCCATGGTAACAAACATGTGATGGCAGTTGCTATGGCAATATATACAAACAACTCACCTGTTTAGATCTCTGCCATGCGGCTTTAAGAAGTTTTGATCTCTATGCGATCTCAGGAAACGAGTAATTGCAGTATTATCTCTGGGAAACAGAAAATAAAAATAATAGTTCTCTAACTTTCAAATAACCTAGATGAACAGAAACGAGGCTATTAAATCTCATTCCTTTTATCAAAATATGCTCAAATTTGCCAGACTTTCCTCATTGGCCAATGTCAAATTCCCCCGAGTATGTACACTGCCCCCCCAACCATGGCCTTTAACATGCATTGATAGTGGCATCATATTCAAGGGAATGACAATAACATAGTTCAAGTTATTATATAGATATTGATGAAATACCAGGTTTTCTCTAGTGTTTGAAACTTGATATCTTTCACCAGTGGAAGATACCATATCTTTCACACGTGAAGATATCGCTGTTGAATCGGCTTGCTATTTTAATAAAGAATTTTTGAGCTTTTGTTTTATTTAAGTTTCATTGATATCTATATAATAAACAGAACATTACATGGCCCCTTGGAGATACAAATTTTATCTTCTCATGTTCAATTTAGATATCTCACTTGTTTGCTGAGCTCACTCATGAGATATCAATTGAACACTTGAAGATAAAATTCATATCTCTGCCCATGTAATATCCTCTATATAGAAACTATTACACCATAGAAAACTTGGTCCATAAAGTCCGAAATACTCACTTGATAGGATAATCAGATCCACTAATATTAATAAAGAAGTCCCACTTCCAATTTTTCTTTTTTATAAGATCTTCCATACATCTTAACAACATCTGTAACAATGTCGCACCTCCCCATATTGTTGACATACTCCAAGGAGCAAGTGCAGTGTTTGGGAAGTCTTTTATGAGGTTGGCAACTTCACGACGAAGATAATCTGACCTCTAAAATCAACATATTATACTTTCATTAGTAGTCTTATTATAAATTATATATATATGGTGTAGCAGCAGTGCATATACACTCCACTTATGAAGCCGCAGGTTTGATGCCTAGACTTGGAGTAGCATGTGAGTAGAGTTAGTTGGGTCTCTCTCTTGCATGATTCCAGAACCTTTCTTCAGGTTCTCTGGTTTAACTCATTCTCTTTGTAAAACTTAACATATGCTAAATTCCAATTTCATCTTTCGGTCAGCCATATATGAAAATATATTTTTTTATACACTCTTTATATGAAGTCATCAATATACACAGCTAATTCAAAAAAAGTTGGTGAAGGTTTTGTTGCATGTTGCAAACCAAACCCAAATTGCACTTTGGTGAATGCCATAATTGAAAGGTTACAATGATATGTAATCTTCCTAAACTTTGTCTGCAATTTTTTCCAGTATATTTTTTTCTGTGCTCACATTCTTAACATACAAATATAAAACAATTCAAACTTAGTAACTTAGTAAACAATGAGAAAGATGCAATACCAACCTTTCACCAACCTTTTTTGAAATACAGGTAGCTGTATAAATTCTTTGCAACAAGTTTGCAAATTCTTAATACATGCGTTAGGGTCAAAGGGAATAAAAATTAAGATTAAGGTTTATTCACTTACCGTATCAATATGAAAATAATAATAATGTTGTCTATGATAAATTGCTTTAAAGAGTCTTTTAACTTGTCTGAACGCTCTTCCATGTAGAGTCAAAATATATGCAATCCTGATAGGAGGTCCATATGGCACAGGCTTCGCATCATTGATAGATTTAGCAGGAGATTTACTACTTTGTGGTAAAGGACAATACCTTTTGATTCCTCTCATATATAACTTATTTGATTCTGATAAGCAAGATATTTTATAAATTTCTCTCCTACATGTCTCTGATTTGACTCTTCGTAGAGCAGAATTTGCATCCTTATGTTTTGGCTTGCAAGGCGGTTTGTATGGCATCTCAAGCACTGGAGGCTCATGTCTGTTTGGAGTATTTTTGTTGTGTGATATATCTCTAGCTGTCTTGGATTTGAAAGCTGCCTCCTTAAAGTAAAAATAAGAAAACATAAGCAAAGTACAGTCGTCTATAATCAGCATCAGCTATATCATTTCTTCAATAATAAATATTTGTTTTCATAGTAAATGAGGAGTGTATGTAAATGAATAAATAAATAATGGGATTAACAGTGGGTTCCACAGAATGGCTCTTTTTTTCACTGGATGCCAGGGTAGTTGGTGTGAGATGCTATGAGTACACTGTCTTTCACCAAAGTTTGTTTTAGTTGTTTGATAGTTCTGTGCTGTACTGTTTGCCCAGTCATTACTTCATAACATAAGCTTATAAATTTAGAATAAACAAATGTCATTTATTTCATGGTAAAAATATTGTAAATTTATCAAACACATGCCAATATTTTTCATTACTTTACTTTTCTAAATCAGTTATATTAGATATTAATTTATTTCTTCATAAATTCAAGCATTTATTAATTTCTTTTGTCTTTTTTTTAAACGGAAAATTTGATCCTACATCCATGACACATTCAGCTTACATTAATTTGCTGGTATATGATGAATCGAAAGGCAACTTACTTCAAAGGCAAAACTTTTTGAAAAATACCAAAATAACGCAAGAAAAAGAAAACCAAATTAGTTAAGATTAAGAGAAGAAAACGTTTACTAAGATAATTAAGCCTCGTTATGTATATAATTGACTCCATAATAGACGGCAATGAAAAAAATGGGGGAAAAATGTTTTGTATGTAACGGGGGATCATTTCATTTTAAGGTTTCAGTTCCAGTAATTATAGCTTTGCCTTTCAACATTTATTTTTCAATTAAATGAGCTTTCAAACCGTGTTTGGTTTCTGATTTCATTAGCATTTTTTCTAGCAGTCAGGCAGAGAAATCAAAGGACAAAGTTTCTTTTTTGAGGCTCAATGTCAAGGGTTTACCCGCTTGAAGCTTGTAAATAATTTAGTTATAATATTTTCAACGTAGCAAAGCAATAAACGACTTGATTTTTACTTAACAAATTTTTCAAGAAAGTGTTTCTAGGAAACCGGGTATCCATAATTATAGAATGTTGTTTAAACAACTGTTTATGACAAATCACAAAAGAAAAATACATAATAAAAACTTCATTTGCGTGAACATTTTTACCAAGGACAAAATCAAATACAGTTCAAATCCAAATTTACTTTCTATGTACAAAACAACATGTCCGATTTCTAAATTCAAGCGACCAGTGGAAAGATAAATGATCCTTCCCGGGAATAAAACCATTAAATTGGATTCATATATCCCCGTTGGCCATAAAAATTCTTAATGTAATTCCAAAACATAAGTGGTTTTCCTACCTCTCTGTGTGGTTTGTCCCCTAGACCCACGTGGGATTTGATTCTCTTATGAAAATCATCAATATGATTTCTTCCTTGAATTGGATGGTCGTCAGGCCAGTCTTTGGACGAGAAATGCAGTGTAATGAGAATTTGAACAATGACAAAGACTACAGCGACAACTAGAATAAATTTGACTAAGTTAAACTGCAGCGCCATTTCATGTCTTCCGGAACAGACTCTTGATGGAGGAGAACAAGAGGACTGGGAACCGATACACTTGACGGATTTTGATTGGCTGTTGTTTTGACTCAAGAATACGTAGATCTGGACTAACGGACTCGGGAAACGAGGATCGTTGAACGTTTGGACTTCGGAAGTGTGGATCGTCTCCATTGTCTTTTTAAAAGACATTAGTGCGGGAATTGAAAGAGGATTGATGAGTAATTTAATTGCGCTGTTAAGTAGGTACCCTCGATACTTAAGGAAAATTACGTTTGACAGGCATTTTCGTTTTAAATGATACTTATTTATTTGTCTCACGATCGGGAAAAATGAATCATTTATTACTTTTTCCTTGACGAATAATATTTTTTATTCCATTTTTGTTTCATTTCATTTTAAGACAATTTCGTTGATAGGACGTTGATAGATGAATTGATGGATAAATAAACGAAAGAGCGAACAAATAAAAGAATGAATGGTTGGTTGGATGGATGGATGGATGGATGGATGGATGGATGGATGGATGGATGGATGGATGGATGGATGGATGGATGGATGGATGAATGAATGGATGGATGAATGGGTGGGTGGATGGGTTGGTGGCAGAAGTGGGTCTGAAGGAGGTCAAGATCGTTACTAAAACGAAAAAATGGCAAGTTAATGCTATCTGAAAATGACTAAGAAATTGCCTTAATCTGCTTAATGCATGCGCACAGAATTAAGACGTTAATTCCTTGACTTAAAAAAACTTTTTAAAGTTAAAAACCACCGGGAGCCGTTTTCGGCGTCATTGAAGGAGTTTCGCGTGACCTATTAAGGAATGCCTGAGGTCTTTTACTTTTATATAAAGTGATATCCTTACTTACGTGGTAATGGAAGGCAACTCCAAGTTGTCAAATTTAATTCTTTAAACTTAGCATTAACTTGTCCGAGGAAGAAAAGGAAATGAAATCGTCATAACAACTGAAAAATAGTCGTAAGTCCAATTGCGCGCCAATTTTCGAAAACGAACTAAAAGCTTTTGACAACCGAATTTTGAAAAAAAAAAATTTTTTTTTCTATACAACAGACAAGCAAAAAAAGATTTTTACGTTTTGCTATGGGAATTAGAGTGAGAATTATGCATTTCGAGTCTTCGATTTCGTTGAAGGGAACAGGGAAATGAAAAAAAATTCAAATGTATTGACAATTGAATGTAGATTTTTGCTAATAAATCGTGAACTAAACATTATTAAATATTCCAGTAATTTCCTTGTAATTCAGTTTGGTGTTTATAATATAATAGCAGTGGATGATTGTATGAAGTGTCTTTTGTGTTTTATTTCAAACTCATATCTCTAGGCGCTTTCTGGAATCTCTTTCGATATTACAGGAAATTGAACTCTCTAACAATGAAATGATAGGAAAATAAAGCCGTGCAAGCGCAAAAAGGACACCAATTGTGTGTTAATATTCTGTGGCAATGAAACGGAAAATTTACGAGCACTTTTCGTTTTTTTTTTTTTTTTTTCTTTTTTTTCTGTCAGTTTTTGTCACTCAGGTGATGAATTAATTTTTATGTCATTTGTAGTTCGCCGTAAAAAAAAAATCATTTTAATGAGTAGTAGAGAGTTTAAGATTCTCGCCACGGCAAACGTGAAACGTCAGTTGACCATTAAAAATTCTTTAAAATTAGCGAAAAGGAATTGCAAAAATCTCCAAGTAGTAGATAAAAATAAGAATGTGTCTTTGTCGGGAAGGTTTGCAAAAGGTTAAGTGAAATGTAGGGAAACGATGAAAACGTGGTCACGTTTGCCGTTTGCGGGAAGGAAAAACGGGAATCTTAATCTGCCTAGTATTTAGTTACGTAAAACCTCCATGTTTGAGTTACGTTTTTGCGTTATGTCATATTACTATGTACCTTAGTTATACTCCTGTTCATTTGCTCAAAAAATTTATTAAATTATAGTTAATAGCTAATATCTATTAACTATGATAAAACTTAAGATAAAAGTTTTCAGATTCAGTATGTGTGGTCCGCGGTACGAGAAGTTTACGCCCGGGTAGGGGGGGGGGGGGGTACTCCCATATATGGACTATACGGGAATGGTCCGCTGAACAGGGCAAGAAGATCTAGAGTAAGGTTTTTCCGACCTTCTTGTCATAAACAGGATATGCAATTTCACTCAAGTTCCAAGTTCTTCCTGAGTTTCCCGTCATATTCAGGGTTTCTACTTTCGTATTGACCGACACTGGTTATTATGGTCGTAAAAAAACGATACGCGAGATGACATGATAATTGAAACAGGAACTCAGTGCAATAAATTATATCTTTTATCATAAACAGGGTCTACAAATTTGAGTTTTTTTGTCATAAACAGGGCACCCCTTTCAGAATCCCAGCGGAGCACCCCTACCCAAATTCTGGCGGAGTACATTCCCTACATCCCCCCCCCCCCCCGAGGGGTTTACGCCGGTGTTTTCACGATTTTTACCCGGTTCTTCGAGGAAAGCCGTTCAAAAGGTTGGGGCAAGGCCATTAATTTTGAGTAAAAACCAACAGCAACCGAACCAAATTGCTTTTATTCCTAGCTGTCACTATAGGGAAGTACACTGCCGCAAAGTGCTATAGATAAGTCAGTTTACCGACGAAAAGCAAATCAAATGGGAAGTTAACAGTCAAACAAGATTCTGACAAATGAATGAATTGTCGACGGCCGCGCAGGAACTAAAACCCTTAGAAACAGCGTGGGAAAGGGTAAAAAATCGAAATTTTTGTACTTAACCTCTTTTCTCACTCTGACATAACTGCGGAATTGTTCATTTTTAAATAAATAAAGTTTACCAAAATTAAAATTGGTTTTTAATTTCATTTACACCGAAGTTATTTCAGCCCTTAGCCAAGGTGCTTTGGAGTCTTGAAGGCGCCAGTTGAAAATCAGTTTCCATCAAACAGCGGGGGAAACTCACCAATGGACGAAAACAGTGACAATACTTTAAAATCTTTACGTTTGTTAGTTATAAAAAAAGCTTGGCTAATATTCTGGACAATATTGGTATTTATTTGCATAAAGATTTGAAATTCAAAACAGCATTGAACGATTGACATCGGACAGATGGTTTAGCTTGAAAAGAAATTTAAAAAATCTTTATTATCTACACATCACCTTGCGAGCGATTCTCAATTTAAGAAGCCATGTCGCTTTAATAAACTGGGGTACTGGGGAAATTGCGATTAGAATTAAATTTTGCCTCATTTAATTATTATCATAAACATGGCAAGGGTATTGCTTTTAAGGCAGGCGACAAACGAACGGTTAGCAAAAAGATCAAATTCTGTTTAGATAACTGGTTTTTTTTCGGTCATTTATGTTAATGTTTTCCAACGATGTGAATGGCTTTCCTTCAAGCTTCTCTTCGGAGAGTTAATAAAAGGAAACGCCATGTAATGGGTTTTTTTTCGTTTTGATATTTTCCGTTGGCGGTTCATTTTCTTGCTTTCTCTTTTCAGAAACTCTTTTCAGAAACTGGACGAACGACACAAATACTGTTTCCTCGATGTAAACAAATGGAATATCAAATAGATTTGTCTTTTTATTTTCTATGGAGTTCATATGGCAGCATTTAATTCTGTAGTCTCATCGTTTTCTACTTTTTCTCGCAATCCACTCGCGGTAAAATAAACATAAACGCTTCTCTTCTTCTTTTTCTCTTCGTCTTGAAACAGCTTGTTACTCTCGGCTCCCACCGCAGGATCTTCAATGTCTTTTCCCATTTGTTGTTGCTGGTAACGCTTTCTATGCTTTTTATGGAAATGATTCCAGCAAGCATAATAGGTCAAGAAGCAACCAAAAATAACCAAAACCGCGGCAAAACCACACATTAAAACAACGAGAGCCAAAGCCATCTTTTCCATGGTTAAATCCGATCGTTCAATGCAAAATAAAGTTACAGGTTACGTATTTTTGAGCGAATAGTTCAGTGTTCTCCAAGCCGGATATCTCCTGAAGCCAGAATCGACCGTTTCACTCTGAATGTAGTCCTGACTTGCTCTTGAACTTAGAACGATATTCTAAATCTAATTTTTCAGGAAAAAACTTCAATGCAAACAATAATGAAATCTCACTCTTCACTTGAATCGCTCTCCAAGATAAAAAGTCCTAGAGATGTCGCGCTGGGAACATCGTGTCTCACAATATCACTGGCTATAAAGCTCTGACGAATTATTCGCCTACCCAGTTTTGTTCTATTTTTCTCAGTTATTTCCGTTTGTGTCCAACGCCGATTGTACGATGTTAGAATGACCAAGAACGTTGTTTCGCGGTCCGAACAATAGGACCAGGCGCCCTCTCTTCAAGTTAATTTACGCACGAGAATGGAGAAATCATTTGGCCATGCATGGTTTTATATTTAAGAGACTGAATTAGCATATCAGTTGATAGTCAGACTCACTTAATTCACTTGTACTGTCGCCCTCTCAGTGGCACTTGAGTAAGCTGTATAGATAATATCAATAAATCCTGTTTGGTCCGAAAGATATGCGTTTTGATTGGTTGGATAGTTCTTCAAAATGAGGAATTACCGAATTTGCCTTTTTTATTCTTGTTTTTCTTCATCGCGGAAATGAAAAATCTATTATGCGTCGAAAGAAAAGGGAAAAACACAAAGATAAATATTTTTGCGTTGCTCATGAAAACGAAGTTTTCTGATTAATCAGATGTTTTTAAATCATTTAGAAGTCATAGCGCGTAAACAGATTAACATTCGGCAGGCACGTGTGATGTTTTCGCGTATCTCCCTTAATCTTACGGCTGTTTTTCAAGTTTTCCTCTCTCCGTAAAAAGGCGAATACGAACACACTAAGAATTCCAATCCGACGGTGAATTAGCCGTGCCCTGACTTTGATGAGCCCAGAGGCTGTTTCAGGGTTCGTTCTATGAGTTAGCCGTGCCCTTACTTAAAGCGATCTGCTCAGAGATTGTTTTCAAGTAGAGTTTGATAAATTGTACATCTTAGTATCCATCATAGCCATCGATTTTTGAGGCCAACAGTGTTTTTGAGCATCAGTTCATTGATATTCCGTACATAGGCTATAAAGGCTTAATTTTATCGATACTATAATGATTTGTTACCTAGGCTTGATCTTACTCGGAAAAGCCGCTATAGTCTATTTCCTATCAGCCATTCACCCCCCACTGCGATATTGCTTGGTATAAATCTTGATCGAGTTTTTGTGTTACCTAGTAGGGTGGGGAAGGGCAACGGTACATCTGACTTAAGATATGTGTGAATACATATCACCCCGTGCGGGGACGGGTAGGTAATTTTGTCATGAAAATGTAGACCAAACTAAGTTATCAAATTAGAGTGACCACAGTAAATCCGTGAAACACTAATTACTAAATAGTACAAAATAGTGCTAGTTAAACAATAGAAAACAATGGAATTTGCATGAAATTGTGCTACTTAGTATTACTAAAGTTTCACGGATTTCCTGTGGTCACTCTAATGGAAACAAACTAATCTTAGAAGTGGCTTTATATTGACATTCAAGATCGTAGAAATTTATACCATTTGCCCGCTTATATTCCCAGTAGATTCCGACTATTTCCCGAATAAGTATTGAATTCACACTTCAAGAAAAACTTTTTTCCAGTGAATTTTTGATTCATATTCTGATGCTTCGTTTGCTGCTCAAATAACAAGACTGAGTCAATGCACCTTGATTGGGCATTTATCTGATTACATGAACAGTGATTGGCTGAAATTCTGTTGGTGTATTATTTAAGCGTATATAAGCGTTGTGATTGGACAAAATGGACAAATCTCGCATTTTGATTGTCTTAGGGAGAAAGCAATTCATGTCCAACAGAACTACGCCTTTCCAGCCAATAGGAAATCATTGAGACTATTGACTAGAAACAAAGGTAACAAGCTTTGTCTTTAAACAAACTGGAGTTATGTCACAGTCGCCATTTTGATTGAACGTGACGTTCTGTGACGTCACTGTCGCCATGTTGGATGATATAAACAAGAGATTTCTTTTTCGTATGCTCTAAAATATCATCCAATATGGAAGTCAATTCATCTCTTTAATATGTATTAACAGTTTCTGGAGGTTATCTATGGATTGAACGGGAATTCCTTATCCTATTATTCTATAATTTAATACCCAGTTAACTACCACCACCCCAAAGCCATCCTTTGAAATAACTAGATATTCCTGCGGCTTTTTTTGTCTCCACGCGCTCGGCCAACGACGGGAACTCCACTTGGTTAAGCGCCAAGTCAAAGAACAAAGGTTTGCACGGGATTGGTTGGAATTCTGGCGGGAAAGTGGTGACGTTTGGTTTTTTACTGACCAGTGATTGGTCCTTGTGGTAGACGTCTAGTCGCTCAGACAGAGGCTTAGAGTGGAAAAATTAGCAGACATAATTCCATTAGTGTGCAAATAGATTATCACATTATGACTATCAGAAATTATTCTTTTGTGAAGCCACAGAAACCCGGAAATCTCTTAAGCTATTTATTTGAAACGACTCAGAGCCCCCACTCTTTCCTTTTAAAGTCTCTACCTTGATAAACGAGATATAATAAGCAAAATTGCTAGTGTTTTCTGAAGTGTGGGTTGCGAAATCTTATCAAGAAAACTTCTACCAATACGTCAACCAAATAAAAGAAAACGTCAAAGATTTTACAGCGACGCTCTCGAGAAACAAAGTACTAGACACGTCTCAAGAAACTTAAAGATTACTTGATAAGCTTTAGTAATTACCTTGTCTTCCAGAGCCACTGTAGCCATCTGGTCTGAGAAAGTTTCGCTTTCTGTGAAAAAAAGGGAGAAAAATTAAGTCCTTTTAAAACATTTTATTTAAGAAATATTTATCGCGGCTTGCAAATCGACGAACGGGAGACTGGTAACAACCATCAAGAAAACGAGGCATGGACACGAGTGAAAAATGTCTGCGCATGCTCTGAATCCGTATGCAAATTATTCAAAACATAAGTAAATTTGACTTTCAAACATGCCTGATAAATTGGACTTCACAAAATGCTCAAGCTTAGTGTCCATGCTTGAAACTTAAGGCTAATTCTTTCATATTGTGTTTGTTAATACAGTATCTTGGTCTGACAAAAGTATATTCTCGAACTTTTTTGTATACTTGGAGAAAACAAACATTTATTTTATCACTCAAACTCTTCGAAATTTTTAGAAAACGTGCTGAAGTGCACGCATGCGGAAACGTTTTTCTCTAGTGTCCGAGGCATGTTATCCCGGATGAAGATAAATAGCGAGATACGGCGGGCAAGCATCAATAATGAATAGGGACAAAACTATAAGCGCGCCATACACAACTAAAAATCGAAATAAATAGTTAAAGGAAGACAACCTTTGAGGGACTGTCAGCCAATCAGAGCGCGTGTTACATCCAAGTCAAACAAACAGCAATACTCACCTAATATACTTGACGCATGCGCAGAACATTTGGCACCACGAGCGAGGGAAACCAGGTTTTGTAACTTTGAAACTTGTTGCTGAAAAGCGAATAAAAGACATGACAAATTAAAAAAAAAGAACACTTACGACCAACGCAAGAAATTAAGGTGTCTGGTGTTATTACCTGTGACTGAAATGTTTTACATTCACTAAAGTGAGTAATGGCTGATATTGCGTGACTCGTCACTCGATCATACAATACTGCTGCCTCACGCCATTTCTTCGCCTGGAAATAACTATGGGCAATGTAAAAACATCTGAAAGGGAAATAAGAAAATATCAGTTATGAAAGGTTTTTTAATGGTTTAGATTGAATCACTAGTGAATTCTTCGATTGCACGTTACGTTATCGCGGCCTCTCGGGGAAGCGTTGGTGCCATTTAACAAAAGTTTTCAAATTAGTATCCGTTGTCATACGACACCACAATGGCCGCCATGTTTTTGTCTTTTGACTCTCTAGAGAATGCTTGCATCACGTCAATATGAATGTATTGCTAGGTGATGTTTTTTTATATTTCTACTGTATTTACCTGTAGGCTTTGTACTCTAGGATTTGTGCAGCAATCTCTTTGCTCATCTCAAAATCATCATCAACACCAGGTAGTTCAGACATGTCTGTTAAATTCTATACGAGAAATGTTGGGTTAAGCCTCATGTAAGAAGAGTTAATGTTTCTACTATAATCATCATCATCATCATCATCAACATCATCATGCATAATCATTATGCATCATCATGCATCATCATCACCATCATCATGCATCATCATCACCATCATTATCACATCATCATCATTACTCATAATTGCCACCTTCATGCATCTTCATCATTTACATAATCATCATTGCCATCATTCATTGAGTGCAGTAATGGATGGAATCCTACTGTATTTATGCAAAGCGCCCTTCAAAGTCAACAATTACAAACCGCCCAATGTAAAACAATTATCCACACCTGTAATATAATATCATATAATCTGACAAGGTCCTCAGGTTTTGTGAGTTTCTTGGTAGTGTCAGGTTCAACTGCCTCACTTGAGTCCTGCAGATTAACAGGCAACTGTTTCTTCATGGCTTGAATCATCAGTAGATTCCTGTTGATTGTCTTGCTGAGCTTCACGTGACTGATGTAGGATTGCAGGGAATGGAGCTGAGCAACTTGTGACTCAGTTTTCTGGGATCTTGTCTTGCCTGAAGACTGCAGATTTGGCAAGAAATATTAGTGATGCCTGTACAGCATCTTGACAAAGTTTACTTTTCCTATGCAAACCCAATATGCTACCAATTCAACCTGTAAGTTAGCAAAGCACATGCTCTGACTTAGATCAGCCCAGAGGTTGTTTCAGGGTTCGATCTGTGGGTTAGCCGTGCCCTGACTTAGATCAGCCCAGAGGTTGTTTCAGGGTTTGATCTGTGGGTTAGCAATCTTAGATCAGTTCAGTCGTTTCAAGGTTCAATAAAATCGTTTAGTTTTCTGATTTATGATTTTTTATAGCACTCTTTTCCATATGGATCATATAATCATATGATCAAAGGAGCTTTACGATGAGTTATGAATGCACATAGATTTTCTTTTGTCATTTGACAATACTTACTGCGTCTCCCTTCAGCTCATCTTTGATAGCCTGCATAGCATCTTTACACTCCATCAACAAATCTTCATACATGGACATCTTTCCATCGACGTCTTCAGCACGATCAAGGTCTCGTGAAATTTGCTGAGCATGTAAGATGAAACCACGGACCTTTTCATTCTTGACTGGAAGGGAGTGACCACGCCAGGTCACTTCTGTCATAGATTCTGCTTCCTTTTCGCGGGTTTGAGCTAAGACCTCCTGGAAAATATAAATGGAAGAATGAAAGAATGAAAGAATGAATGGATAGATGAACAGATGAATGGATAAAAAGGTTGCATGGATGGATAGATGGATAAATGAATGAATGGATGATTGAATGGACGGATGGATGGGTAATATCATTGTTTATAACATAGCCACAATATAACGCACGCTCTTATTGGTTAATTAGTGTGTGCGAGCGTGCATCCAAAAACCCATGGTGCACCCATGGTGCAACTTGGGAGGTTGCTTAAGCACTCAAGAAGCTAGAGTCGCACTCGGCTACGCATCATGTGACTCCTACGCTTCTTTCGTGCTTAGCAACCTCCCGCATGCGCCCAAAACTCGATGGATGCACGCTAGCCAAGTACCAATCCTTAATTAAATTATCAAATGAATGAACAAATGAAAAGAAACGGAATGGATGAGACAGATCACCAAGATTAATGTATAAAGTTTCAGCTACCATAAAAACACTGTACACCTGAAGGTAAGACATAACCACATGCTTACATCAATCTTGGCAGCCAGCACTGGGTCCTGAGTTCCTCCAGTTGCACTCAGCCTCATCTGCATGAGATCGCTAATGTCGGTTCCCCCCTCGCCAAGGTTATATGCACAGTAACGAATGTTAGGTGTGATCTCCTCTGCTCTTTGTAGATACATGTTCCTGTGTTCCTCTGAGAAGGCACCAGCAAGCTTCTCATAGATAGTCCTGCGAAAAAGGTACAAGAAAGAGATCATAAATATGGTTGCTATATAGAATGGTTACTATATTCCAAGTGTCAAAGTCTATTTTCCCCCTTCTCATTGGCCAAGAGGGTCCACATGATAGCTATAAAATTTTACTGTTTTTCAGTGACAGGTCTGAGCAGGCAAGTTTGTCCTTGTATGAAATGCCCATACACATTAGCCACTCAAATTGTATATGTAAAACAGATGTATCTATAGCTCTTACGAAAAAATGTGGTGTGCGATGTTAATAATTCACTGACAATTGTTTCAATTACTGTACCTTGCTCTTCCAAACAGTTCCAGAGCTTCTTTCCACTTTTGCAACTCAAAGCTCACTCCTCCTTTCATGTAAGATGAATAGGCCTGTCAACATAGTTTAAAAGTTCAAAAAATTATTTCATGAATTATTTTTGGGGGAAAAAACATACTAATAAGTCCAAACTATTTATAAATTCACTTAGTCTAGGGATATTTTTTGGTTGAATTTTCCCCTTACTTGTGCCTCAAGCTTGGTCCTAGCATCACACAGTTCTCCTTCGCATAGTTTCTCTAGGCTTTCGGCATGTGTTGCAGCTTTGCGCAGTCTTCTTATGAGGTGGAATCTTTTTCTGGGTTCTGTGTTGGCAAGAAGCTTTAACTCCATGGCATGGCTCCATGACCTTTCTGCATCCATCAGAGGAATGTGTAAAAATCTTAAGAGAAAAAGAATATGGAATTATATCACCATCATGGCATTTATTGTCGCCATCATCACCATTATCAAAATTGCTATCATCAGCAGCATCTTCAGTGATCCGCATCAAGATCATCACAATCCCAATCAACATCGTCATCATCAACATCAACACTACCATGATCAAAACTACTAATCGTTAACAACATTTTCATCATGAACATCATCATAAATGAATAATAAATAAATAAATGGGATTTAACAGTGGCATTCCTACAGAGTAGCTATTCATCCACTGTAATTCCAATTGGAATCATCATCAAAACTGCTGAATATAATCAACATCACCATCATCATAATCAACAACCCCATCATCATCATCATCTAACCTTACTACCACAATACTCATCAACAACCACATAATCACTATCCATATATAATACAATAAGTCCATATAACATAATCACTATCCATATATAATACATTAAATCCATATATAATACAATAAACTATAACTTACTTGACATCTTTGACGAGATTTTGAGTAACTTTCTTGGGCTTGAAATTGCTTCTTGACCCATGTTGAAAATGAAGAGTCTTGTAGAGACGTCTTAGTCTCCTGGTACAGTACTGCCTATAAGATAAAACATGGTTTTAAGGTCAATAAATAATGGGCTATAATATGCTAGAACATCGGTATTTTAGAGTGGGTTTCGTTTGATAAAAAGTACATAGTAAGGAAACCTCCTGCTTTAACATGTAACAGTGTTGGTTCATTCAAAACTTACTGATTGTTCCAAAGGACACTAAATCTCTTTTACTCAGACAAAGAATTAAACTGGGAAACTTACAAACTTTTTTTTACAAAGTGTTTAATTTTCCTTCTTATTTCACTGAATCTAATCTTGTCTTAACAGCAGTCATCTTTACTGTCGTCATGACAATACCATAGTTTTACCCACGGTAATAAAAGGATGAGTGGGTGCCTGATGCAGGCATGCACATATATGGCAATATTGCTCGCAATGTCAAAGACACAGTGTGTTCACCCCTGTGAAAAAGTATGCAAGGTTGCAAGTTTGCAATTTGTTTCTGTGTCGTCAACAGCAACAATATGTGCATCCAACAGCTAGGCCTCAGTCAAAGTTGTTTACTGCTACAAAGACTATTGCATGCAATGTTGCACTGTCAATGTACTACCTACCTGTAACGCTGATAGTCACCATGTCTTAACCCATGCTGCCCCTGGGTCTCTTTGATCAGTGGCAAAACTAGTTCTCAGTTAAGGTGCATATTTGAAATTATTGTGATGTGTACCTACATCTTTAAAATATTTTATAATTCTTAACCTTCCCCCACCCCCCTCCCCCACTTAACCTTCCCCCACCCCCCTCCCCCACTCAATCCCTATTTGATCATTGATCATTATTAAAGTGTCACCTTTTCTGTCTCCCCTTGCTCTCTGATATCGTTTACCAAAATCAAAAAATAAAAATACTCAAATTAATCATGATATAGCACTATCGTTTACTATTGTAGTCTTTTCTACCGCAAGACTTACGGTTGACGTGTCCTTTACCAGCTCTAACTTTAAAACCAAAAAATCAAGAAAAAGGTAACGATTTATATTAGATAAATGATGGTGAGCGACGTAAAATTATGGTCAATAGTTAGAAAATACCTTATAAAACCCCCTTCTTATCTCTTAGGTTAATTTATAGCGTTCGAACCTCGTGCGATCAGAAGCTTATCAAATCACTTGAAAAGAACGGCGCGAAATTCGCCCTGTTAGCGATAGATTTCAATAAAATTCCCTTGGTTTAAGACGTATTTTTAAGGATATTTTCTAAAGTCATTGGTTCGACGGGTTCTGTCGTCTCTGTGGCCGATTTTTCGACGTCCATTTTCGAGTCTTTTTCTTCTTTGCCAAGCGCCATCTTGGATTTTTTATCGCACGCGGTGCGCAATGTACCATGGGCATAATTTCATACACAGGGAACCCAGTACTTTCTTTTCATTTTTTCTCATCAAAAATTTTTTTTTTCATTGCTTGTTTGCTGTTTTATTCTTTTTCCCTTTTCTTCTTATTCATTCCCATCTTTTTTATCAAAAATATAAAAGAAAAAAGATAAACACCAAGAAACTGAAATATCAAAAATCATTTGCTTTTTATTCTCCTTTTCCTTTTTATTTTCATTTTCCTTAGATGATTTTCCGGTTTTTGATCTTCGTCGTTCTGTTCTAAACGTCCAAAGGTTCGTTTATCATGTGACCTGTCATCCCGTCACGTGGTCAGGTCACGTGTACAGGTCACGTGGACAAGAACAGCATCATTTCCCCGGTATCTTCTTTGTAGGGGAGTCCATGTCCTGTGTCTACTAGTTCAATTATGTCTTCATCGAAAGCGATGCGGTGTGGGTACTGAAATAATAAAAAGCATGCATCACTCTGACTGCAATGCAATAGTAATGTTTTATTTTATTTTTTATTTTGTTGCATGCGCACAATAGGCCTTTTTCTCAAGGTTGCGCGCTCATCCAAATTTGAGAAACTTGACGGGCCACGATACCAGAACAGGAGCTATTAAGCTTTTGAAAGTGCGATTGTGATTATTTTTATTTATTAAATAAAAAATAACCGAAGACCATACTCCCAGACCCTAATGCTGAAGCGTCGTATGGCAGCGCGAAGCATTTACGGCTATGCCAGAGATTTCGACCCCAACACCGCTATCCCCGGGAGGAATTACAGCCCGATCAGGAAGCTCGGCAAAAGCCTAAGGGAGAGGTTAGTCGGCCCCTAGACCATAGATGATTAACCCCTTTTTGTTTTAGCTTCGCACCAGTGTCCCAAGATGTGCAAAAGGGACAGCATGGTGGTCTTTAGCAAGGGGGAGTCCTACATGGACGCCAGAGACACGCCGGGGTAATGAGCCCCGCCCCCCATGTAGACCTACACACTACAGATTACTACAATAAACACTAATACAAAAAGATAATCAAAACATCATTTACATATAGAGTATCATCCTGGTCTACCTAGGATTATACTCATCAAAACACTTCATAGGCATATTCAAGCGAACACAACGTTTTCCCTTGCATAAACGTTACACAAGTACAAGTGAAAAGAAGACAAAGAAAACTACTTTTAGGCTGACCAGGTTATAACAGTAATATCCGGAGAAAACTTTCCCAAAACATTCCAGGATCTGTTGAAAAAACGCCTTGATTTTCGACTAACCGAACGTTTAGAGTAACAGAGCAGATGGATATTAAGTCGTTTCACAACCTTTGCTTTAACCACAGAGGCAACAGGGAGAGTACCTTCAAAGCAATACTCATTCCTAGCCAACCACACAAAGTACTTCAACAGATTAAGAAAATAGGAAAAGACAGGTGGAATAATCTGCCGTTCATGATTGTCATATCCAAATAGCATATGACGAGATTGAAGGGATGGCGACAAGGGAGTAACACGCAGAAATAAGGTCTGAGCCCATAGTAACAGTTCTTGCATGAGGTTACATTCAAAGAATAAATGAACTGGAGTTTCCAAAGGATGTCCACAAAAGCATGAAGGATCAGCAATGTTCATACCAAACTTGACAAGTCGATCACAGGTATAGAGCACTCCATGGCAAATCTTCCACGATAGATCACGAACTTGACGATCCAAAGGCATAATGTTCACTTGTGACCATGTGTCTGTCCAATAGAGCTCGCCAAAGATTGGGCGAAATTTCAGAACGCAATTAGGAAGCATAACATTCCTTTCAATGATATTTGAATAAACAGATTTCGTAGTAAGAGATGAGATAGACAAAGCACTACCATCAGAGGACCGCAGAATAGCAAAAGTTTTCAATTGAACTGAGAAATGGCCACCGACGTATGCCCAAGCATCTAAAAGTGAGGCATAAAAATCCGGTAGTAAATGAGAAGGATAATATGCAGGATATGAAAGAACAGAACGTAAATCATCACCAAATACTTTCTCCACAAAAAAGGAGAAGAAAGCACACCATTTCGATGGGGACAGGGCTCACCTCTTTATCCACTGACAATGAAGTGCGCGTACCTTTGATTGTATATCAATTAAACCAAACCCACCTTGAGTGGTGGATTGGAAAAGAACGTTTTGTGACACCAAATGCTTTTTCCCCGACCAAAAAAAATCCAAAGTACACTTGGAAACTTGCGCCAAGACCCAGTTTGGCATGGCTAGTACTGAGGCACAAAACAATAGACCTGCCATGCCAAGTGCATTCAGGACAAGAGCCTTACCAGAATAGGAAAGATTACGATGTTTCCAAGAATCTAGTACACTAGAAAGTTTGTTTAAGCGACCATCCCAATTTGGATGAGAGACATCATCATTTCCTAAACATGTGCCAAGACAAGGAATACTGTCTGAAGACCACTGCAAGTCAATGGGAGGATCACTACGACCTCTCCAAGAGCCTGCCCAAAGCCCTTTAGATTTCTCTTTATTAATCTTAGCCCCAGATGCCTTTTCATATTCCTCATAGATGGAGAAGACAGTGGATATTTCATCGTCATCTGTACATAACAGGGTCGTGTCATCAGCGTATTGGGAAATAAGTGCTGGTTCATAATCAGGGTGCGGAAGAACCAAACCTCTTAAATAGATTGACGCACGGATACGACACGCTAAAGATTCGGCAATCAGTACGTAAAGGGGCGCTGACAGTGGACAACCTTGTCTTACACCCCTCGATAAATTTATAAAAGGTGTAAAGAAGCCATTTACCAATACCGAAGACTGAGGTCCAGTATAGAACAAGCGTACCCACGAGCAAAAGGAAGGTCCAAACCCCATGCCTTCAAGGACTCTGAGCATGTAGGACCATTCCACCCTGTCAAATACTTTTTCCTGATCCAAAGACAATAAGGCCAGAGGTGAATTAGTTATTTTGCCATATGTAACAGCATCTTGAAGAAGCCTGATGTTTTCACCAATAAATCTGCCAGGTACCGAACAGGTCTGGTCAGGAGATACAACATAAGCGATCACTTTTCGTAGACGGCCCGCGATTGATCTTGAAGCTATCTTGTAGTCTGTACATAATAGGGAGATGGGACGCCAGTTTTTCATCAAAAATCTATCTCCCTTTTTATATGAGAGCGTTATAATCCCTCTCCTCTGAGAAACTGATAGTACACCACACCTAAAGGCATAATTAAGTACAGCTACCAGGTCCTTTCCAATGAGATCCCAAAACTTTAGATAAAATTCTTTGGGAAGACCATCAAAACCAGACGTTTTACCTGACGGCATCCCCTCAAGAGCCTCAAGACATTCCTTCATGGTCAAAGGACCCTCACACACATCTTTCACTTCTAAAGGAATTCTACGTTCCAAGTTAGAAATAAAATCATCTGCAATGGTTTCATCAGTTTCTTGTGAAGTAAATAAACCCTTGTAAAAAGAGAACCAAGCCTGCCTCAAATTCTCAGGATCAGAAACGTATTGATCATTGCTATCTAGAATAAGATCAATCATTTTGTTGGCCCTATTCTTCTTTCCCATACGGAAGAAAAAGGAAGTGGATCTCTCACCCTCTTCAGTCCATTTGGTACGAGCTCTTATTTCTGCCGCCTTGGCTGCCTCTCGATCAAACAATTCTAATTCATTGAGTACACTATGGTATTGATTTAGAACAGAGAGATCTCCCCCATCTACCAGAACTTTTAATGATCTTGCTTGAGCTTCCAAGGAATGCCTGGATGCCCGTCGTTTGAAAGATAACTTGGAACAAAACCTAGTGGTGGCTTGTTGGATCTTTCTTTTACCTATATCCCACCAAACAAGCAATGACGTACATGACTCTTTCTGAGGTTGCCAGGACTTCCATAAGTCCCTTACGAGCTCCACGTATGCATCGTTATCCAAAATACTAACCATGATTGAGTTTCCAAAAATAAGGGCCTCTGGGTGGAACTTCAGGCAATATGAAATCAAGGAAAACAGCAGAGTGATCAGAATGCGGACAAGGTAAAATACTACACTCAGAAACATGAGGAACAAAACGCAATGGAAGTCCGATCATATCAATGCGGGACGCAGCCATGCCATTAGTACTGATATAAGTAAATTCTTTGGTTCTAGGATGACAGTGCCTCCAAATGTCAATCAAGCGATTTTCATGGAATAAGATGGGAAGGACAGTAACACTGTCATAACTAGCAGGTAGTACAGAATTAAAGGATCGACGATCCAGAATAGGTGTAAAAACCGTATTGAAATCCCCTAAGAGGAGAATGTCAGACGTAGGATCAAGCCTATCATTTACTTGTGTCAAAAAACCATCTCTTTCAGGATTGTGATTGGGAGCATACAGGGAGACGATAGAAACTTTGCAAGAGTCATATTGGACATCTAAATAAGTGAAGCGGCCATTGATACCCGAGTACTGTTTAAGTACAGAAAAAGGAGAGGCACGTTTTAACAAAATTGCAGTACCACCAGAATGCTTTGTGTTGAAATCTCCAAGAGCTAGATAAAGAGAATTATCAAACCAATTATTGAGTTCTTGTTGTGAAATACAGTGAGTTTCTTGGATGCTCACAATATCAGGCGGGCGAGATAAGGAAGACAGCCAAAAAATAAATGTTGTTCTTTTCACATACTCTCGCAGACCATTTATGTTTATAGTGAGAGCCCTCATTTTAAACAAAAATCAACAAGTATTTATGATAGTTTCAATATTCTGAATAACTGCTTATTGATAAACCATCAATTTCAACATTTTCAATAATCATAACATTATTTGTAACATTATTCATATAACACATGACATTACGTAAACAATTCATACTTCAATACAAATCCTTCAAGTGCTACTACGACGAAAATCGCTCAAACTTGGATTCAGCTGAAACTTCCTAAGAATACTCTTTAAAGGTCCAATAATCACTGTATGAAGTGTTTTCTCGATATTCAGGACGAAACTATGATATTTTTACGATTATTTTTTGGAGTCTGTGACGTCATACACTCAACATCGAACATCGCTCCATACATTTCTTTGTATATAAATCCTTAATTTATTTCATTCCTATGAAGCCCAAAGGGTGGCTAATGTGCTTATTTCACATTACTTGTGACTATAATTTATATTTTGGGTTGTTTGGGTATTTCTTTCTCCCTTTACTACTGATATTTTGATCATAAACTACAAAGAAATGTATGGAGCGATGTTCGATGTTGAGTGTATGACGTCACAGACTCCAAAAAATAATCGTAAAAATATCATAGTTTCGTCCTGAATATCGAGAAAACACTTCATACAGTGATTATTGGACCTTTAAAGAGTATTCTTAGGAAGTTTCAGCTGAATCCAAGTTTGAGCGATTTTCGTCGTAGTAGCACTTTCAATATATGATTAGAAATATAGATAACTATATAAATACGCAAGAAAAATTAGGGTTTCTTTTTAGAACGTTGAGTAATAACCTCCTTTGGATCCACAGATCTTTTGAGGTTACGTAAATTAGTAAAGCAAATGTCCATCCCTTCAGCAGGTTTTTCCTTCGTCGTGTTTTGTTTGACCATATGACTAAATGAAGGAGAGGACAAAGATGTTCCCAAGGAAATTGAAGAGTTAGAATCACACGACAGAGATAGTACTTCAACATTTTGAAGAGAATCCTGAGAAGAAGGATTAGGAAAAAGCGGTTGCGAAGAAATAACTTCTGAGGAGGAATCCTTTTGCAAAGAAGAACGCAAATCTGTAGGTTCCTGTACAACTTCAGTGATCACACCTGACTGAGATATATTTTCTGTCAACTCTTGAGACTCCTCTGGGAGAGAAAGAGCAGGATGTTGCGGAAAGTCCTGTCCTTCCGGACGATCTATAGCGTAACGAGGGGGTTCAATAAGATCCTTCGAGCAAGCATAAGAATGGTGACCTTGCGCACCACAGCGGTTGCAGACACCTTTTAGGGGACATCTTGTATTTGAATGTCCCCACCAGTTGCATGAGAAGCAACATAATGGTTGACTACGGTATCTAATGTGAGCAATAAACGGGTCCAAAAGAACACTCGTAGGAATATGCTCATTTAATGTCACAAAAAGCCGTCTATCTCCAGTTTCAAAGCCAAACTTGTCTAAATTTCTCACCACTTGATTTACGCTCCCATATTTTTCAAAGTATTCCTTGATGTCGTCATCCTCCACCTCACAAGGGGGGTTTGAAACCGTCACAACTTGTTGAGGTGATTCAACCCCATTGAAAAAGCAAAAACAGCCCCTAATATAGATTCCTTTCGTAAATAACTGTTCCCTTTGTCTATGAGATTCCTCCTTAAACGTTACTCTACAAGAATAACCTGTATTAGATACCTGAACACATTTTATGGCAGTACGCAATTCATTTCCAAGAACTTTTCCAATGGCCGCAATAATTTCATCCCTGGTGACCGGCTGTCTAAGCCTCTGTAATTGACGTGGAAGCCCTAATTCTAATGTATTTGGCCTATGTACAGAGAACATATTTGACCAAAAAATAATATACCAAAATATCAATAATCAGTGCCCTTGAAGGAAATATTCCTAGGTTGTCGAAGTAGGACAAACCTAGGGAATAATCCAACAGGGGGAGGAGGATACAACTCCAGCTCTTGACTTCAGAAATCTTGATTCTTGAGTCTTGATAATCTTGAGCCTTGAATCTTGAACTGTGAATCTCAGATCTTGGACTTGAATTTCTACACCGACTTGTAAAGAAAAACTTCACCAACTATCGGCAATCGTGAGCTTACTTGCAAAAGATGATTAACCCCTTGCTATGACCAGCATACCCAAAATGTCGTTTGTGTCGCTGATCGCTAGGTACCCGAGGTCATTCCTTTCCATGTGGGATGCGCCTTGAAAAAATAGCCCACTAATTAACAGAAATGTGTGTAAAAATATGCAAAGTTGGCTTTCAAACTAAACTTTCAAACGATTTTTACTAGTGTCTGATGCAACGCTAGCTTTCCACAAATACGAGGTGAGCATGCTGTGCAAGAGAAAACGCTTTCGTACCGAGACAGGTTTTCAAAACTCTAAAAAAATTTCCTGGCTTTAGCAACTAAATTGCAGAACAACAAATTGTGTACAATTTGCGTCTCTTTGACTTACGCCGGGAAGTCGTTTATTTTGTACCACGACAATTTTGCCGTGTGCTTTGTCTTTTCACATACTGAAATATATGCGCTATCTTTTGCATAGCACAATTTTCACAATTTTCTCGTTACATATAGTTTAAGCAAAACATCCCCCATAAAGCAGCAAATTTCACATTTTGGGGTTCGGCAAAACACTCTGATAAAAGGAAAACATGAAGAAAAAACTATCCTGTGATGGCAAAAAAAAAAAAAAAAAAAAAAAAAAAAACAGTGCGCGCGCATACTATAATGGTATGTTCCGCTACTCTAGTACCGTTTGTAATTTCTGTTGGAGTTTCTTCTTTTCTCCCTTGCATTTTGAGTAGAAATAAAGCCCTGAGAGAGTAATGAGTCCAAGGCCTAAGCTGATACACAAGCCTGCCTTCCACACCATGCAGAACCAAACACGGCTATGACGTCACTTACAACATAATGGTTTATTAAGTAATTACCATTAAAACCGCTGACCTCGAAAAAATAACCGCTGACCAGTACTTATCTATCATTTTATTTAGTCGATAAAATCTCTAGATATCACACCAACTTATATTTTAATCAACAAAGTAAAAACCGCTGACCAGTATTTACATAACGTAAATAGACGCATAAATGTGTGAACTCGAGCCTCCTAGGGTATAACTAACGTAGATTTGTGAATCCCGGAAATCACGAAGGAAAATATTTTCTGAGTGCCGTCACGAAGAGAGTCGTTCGTATTCTGTGCCGCGAGAAAAACTAAGCTAAGATCACATCCAGTGAAAGGACCTTTGAAGCTAAGATCACATCCAGTGAAAGGACCTTTGAAGCTAAGATCACATCCAGTGAAAGGACCTCTGTAGCTAAGATCACATCCAGTGAAAGGACCTTTGAAGCTAAGATCACATCCAGTGAAAGGACCTCTGTAGCTAAGATCACATCCAGTGAAAGGACCTTTGAAGCTAGGATCACATCCAGTGAAAGGACCTCTGTAGCTAAGATCACATCCAGTGAAAGGACCTCTGTAGCTAAGATCACATCCAGTGAAAGGACCTCTGTAGCTAAGATCACATCCAGTGAAAGGACCTTTGAAGCTAAGATCACATCCAGTGAAAGGACCTTTGAAGCTAAGATCACATCCAGTGAAAGGACTTTTGAAGCTAAGATCACATCCAGTGAAAGGACCTTTGAAGCTAAGATCACATCCAGTGAAAGGACCTTTGAAGCTAAGATCACATCCAGTGAAAGGACCTATGAAGCTAAGATCACATCCAGTGAAAGGACCTTTGAAGCTAAGATCACATCCAGTGAAAGGACCTTTGAAGCTAAGATCACATCCAGTGAAAGGACCTTTGAAGCTAAGATCACATCCAGTATTTAAGTTATTTAAGTATCCTTTTTTCAAATGACCGTATTTAAGAGTATCTTTGACCATATTTAAGAGTATCCTTTTTTCAAATGGGCCATATTTAAGAGTATCCTTGAACGTAATTTATCTAGTGAAAGAAAAAAAAGACCTTTGAAGCTAAGATCACATGCAGCGAAAGGACCTTTGAAGCAAAGATCACTTCCAGTGATTGGACCAGGATCGTGACGAGGGATGTTTGTTTTGTGATTGATCCCAAATTTGTACATACAATCTTGATCCATGATCCCAAAAACACACGTATTTTGATCCCCTAATCCAATAGATAATCCCTTGATCCCTGAATTTATCTCATACGATCCGGATCCCTATTCTGCGATCCCTGAGTCGTAGCATAGGATCCCTAATCCCACGTCCCTCGTCACGACCCTGATTTATATTATTACAGTGCTGTAAGTATATTTAGTCATTAATTAATTGATCACTGAGATTCATTATCGATTTAGTGAGGTATTAATTCGCGGGATTACTTAAGAAGTTAATCGATGAATACCAAAATAGCCACGTCAAATGTCAGCCGTCGGGTTGATTACGGTTATTTTTACCGGTTTCACACAGATTTCAATACAAAAATAGATTCGAAAAGAAATGGCCTTTGTCGCAGTTTATTTGTTGCGAGGTGTGATCGTTTCAGTTGGTCTTATTACATCGCAATCCTTGACGACCAGCCCGTTGCTCCTCCTACCCCACCCCACTGCTGCTTTAATTTATGCTAATTTTCATCTTTCCTAGCTCTTGAGCTGCGTAGATACGATAAGACTTTCATGTTCACTTATTTTTCAGAATATTTTTCAAAAATTTATTCAGCTTCTGCGTGGTCGCTTCAAATGAACTTGCGTGTATCTGATAAACGGTTTTCAGTCATTTAAAGCCGGCTGTAAAATTATATTTACCAACAGTTTAAACAAGGCTGTTTAATTAAAGAGCGGCTGTCAATCAAAGTTATTGTCCACCGGAACAACCGGTTATTGTCTAAGTAGCAGAAGTTAATAGCTAATAAGAACTCTAAACAACGCCGTACACAACTCCATTAACACACGAAACACGTAAAGCTGCGTGAACCTGCTTGACTTTGATTCAGAATCAGCTGCTAACATTCGTACATTTGTACAATGAGTGTTTAGAATTGCGTACAGTAATAAGCCTATTTTTCTTGCTGGAATTGAGCTAGTTTATTTATATCGTTAAAGCACAAATGGTGTTACTGATAAAAGCGTTGAGGGATGGTAGACCACATCAGGTAAAGCTGCTTTTGAAAGCTGGAGTGAATGTCAACTTAACCGACGAAAATGGACAAACTGCTCTTATGCACTGCTGCTTCTTGGAAGAAGAAAAGACTCGAATGACAATGCTAAAACTTCTTGTGGCAGACGGGGTTGATCCAAATAAGAGGGATAGATTTGGCCGTGGATTTGTGTCATGGGCATGTGTGTTTGGACGCGTGGATATTCTTCGTTTCATGTTGAGAGATTCCTCTGTGGAGTTGGACTTCAATACTATCGACAACGATGGCAACAGTCCTCTTTATCTTGCTGTTATTTCAGGGGATCTAGAAACGGCGAAACTAGTTTTAAAAGAGCTTCGAAAGACTTGTAGTTTGGATGAAATTCATAAAACTAACAACGCAGGTATTTGTCCATAGTTAGCAGCGTTTCATAGAGGAGACAAGAGTTGTGCTCGCCTTTTGATAACCGAAGGAGATGCTCCAGTTTCAAGTGTGATCAAGTACCTCAAAGAACTAGCTGATGATAGTACTGACTGCGTACATTCTCATCCTTTTTATCTTTTTTCGGCGAAAAGTCATGACCTTAGGGTTAATTTGCTAGATAGTAATCCTAATGTGCCAACAAAGAAAGACCTTCTTAGATTTCTGTTTGCAAACGATGACACGTCGTCATCAAGGCATCCAAACAACAAGACAATAAGTGGAACAAAACTTAACAGAACTAAAAATACATCAGACGCTCTTCAAAACCTTAGTCCTAGAAAAATAACTGGTGGATTGAACTCAAGATATAGTTCATCGGGCTCTCTTGACACGGACGGATCTAGATCTTTGCCAGGCAGCGATTCTTGCTCTCAATCTCAAGTTTCTATAGCAACGGACATGACATCAGAAGATCACAAATTCTTACAACTGTACGACATTTACAAGGAGCAATTAACGGACTCATACAGAGAAGGACAACCTATTAGGAGATACAGAACACCAACCCCCCCGCTCCCAACACGTAAGGAATCCAAAGCAAGGCCGAATCGGACCAGCCAACAACATGGGAACGAGGTGAAGGGACTTCTTTTCCCAAAACGAGGCTCAGTGTCTTCGAATTCTGGGAGTCTTCCCTCGGTGAATGAGTCAGCACTCGATAAACAGATTAGGTTGAAGTATGCACGCTCGAACCGAGCAGCGAGCATGCAGGTTGCTAAGTTACCACCTATTCCTGGAAACCTGAGAAAACTGAAGAAAACCAAGTCATCAGCGTCGTTTAAATTAAGCAACAGTTAGTTGAGCTTGGGCTCCCCTGTGTCAAGATCAGTAAAATCACTGAATCCTTGCTTGGCTTTTGCGTACGTGATGGACTAAATCTTCTTCTACATGTAAAACATAATCCTTACTTAAAAGATTTGTCCCAAATGTTTACACTGCGATTCTTTTGATTGATTTTACCTAATGAACACCTGTCATTGGACATGAATATTCATGTGTAATTGTATATCATGCCACAAATATTGACTGACATTAGTTAAATCATTCTCTGTTGACAAATCTCCAAGACTAGTACTTAAGATTCATGTCTCGTTTCTCTTATGCGGGCATTCCTTTGAAATGTTTTTCTATTTTAAGTGGGTAATTAGCGGTTTTAAGCTTTTGCAGCGCGCATAACGGTACTACATCTCGTAACATTGAAATCATTGCTTCCCTATTTTTCAGCATCATGCACTGAAATTGGCTTCCTCTAAAAGTCAAAAAAAGCGAGAGCCTACTTATAAGAAATACCCGCTCAAAGGGTAACCATTTCAATGTCCTGGGATGAAAGGCGCTCAATAGGAGCCATTTCAATGTCACGACTTGTAAGACCATGACATATAGTTCTAATGATACTTACTTACAGCACGTAAACGGTACAACATGCCATAACGCTGAAATGGTTTCCCGTAGAGTCGGCAATGCCGTGAAGTTTCCCACTCGTAAAAAGACGTAAACCCCTCAATGGGAAGCCACTTCAATGCAAATGCATGCAAGTCGCAACGAGCACATGCTGTAAAATCATGTCATTCCAAGACCAAATATTTTGCATGTAATTTCGCGGGAATTTTTCTACCTCGACGAATTATATTATGCGCTCAAATCAAACCGTCAATAAATATCTTTTTTTAGTTTCTACTCTTGGAGTTTCCAAGTGCGGCAGGTTCTTGTGACACACAGACGACCCAGACTTCACTGTCCTTGGGTACGACTGTGTTAGCTGTTCCGTATAAAGATTAAAAAGTTTAGGTAAATTACAAGGCACTTTTTGAGACGTGCTAGGTCTGGCATAACCTGCAGAACGTCCACCATGTTTTCCATGTCGTTTTGCGCTCAAAATATCTCGCAATGTTGAAGGATTCACACATCGCGTCGCGTGAGCCACGTCTAGTAGGATGTCAGCCAAGTGATGATCACCTTGTTTCAAGACGTACGAAAGAGGGTTATCTCCTTGGGAATTTTTCCGATTAACATCCAGACGATTCCTAAGAAATACCTGTGCAATATTCGTAACTACATTAGCATTACCGGACATGCAAGCAAGCAAAAGGTTTGTATTGCCTTCCTTATCAACGCTGTCATACGCAAGGTCAAGCTCTGGATTACTCTGAAATATTTTCAACGAATTTTCTCTTCCAAGTAAGCAAGCCCAAGAAAGCGCTGTTCTTCCTAAATGGTCAGCTATCTTAACTTTCGCACCGTAGCTGATCAAAAGTTTAGTGTTAATTCTACGAAGCTTTGTGTTATCCAGTAAGGTAGCGCGTATCAATGCAGTGTGTCCACTCTTTATGTCTTTGCAGTTGACGTTAATCCCTGCATCCAGTAGAAGACGAAGTTGTCTTAATCTTCCCTTTGACACTGCATCTAAAAGAATTTTTGGTCTTCCCCAATGTACGCCATTTTTTTCTTCATTTTCATCTTCGTTGGTTTTAAATTCCATGCTTGTCGTGGGAATCTCCGAGGTTTGTGAACAAACCGTGGCAACGAGCTCATCGCTAATGCTACAGATTCTTATATTTCAGTTTGTTTTTGGTTGTATTTGTATTTGACCTTCAAGTTAAGGCATCTTTCTCGTAACCATTAGAAACAGGGTATCAGCATACAGTTATGTGCAGACGCCCGTAATTATCAATAAAGGGATTATAGTGAATGTTTTATTCATGATTGTGGTTTATGTTGGGCCAGTCTAGGGCAGGTCTGGGACGTTATGTACAATCAGGTGCCTTATGGGATGTACTTGGGCAATTATGGACCACGGGGTTAATGAGAAAATTTTAGAAAAATATGATGATGAAGGAAGGAAGAAGAAGAAGAAGAAGAAGAAGAAGAAGAAGAAGAAGAAGAAGAAGAAGAAGAAAAGGAGTAATTTTAAATTTTGTATTTTCAGTACATCACACTTCACGGCATTAAAACTATATCAAGATTACCATAAATTCAACACCTGACTGCTCAAGAGCTATTGTTACAAGATTTACACTCTTTGTTCCTACACACCAGTTGATCTGCATGGCTGATTTTGTCAACTTTAACGACTTTTTACAAATATTGACCTTTTTACACGATTCGAGACGAGGTTTTAGTTTGTTCTTCTCAAGACATCATTACTTTAAACCAACTCAAACAACTCCTTGTTTGAAACAGTATGTCTTAGACGCTTTTGGTCAAAATTTCGAGCAAAACTCTGTTAATTGTTGCCTTGGAAACGGATAAAACTAATCAGTAAAAGACTATACAATCATCTAACAGTTTTTCTCGTAGCTTATTGGATGATTAACGCTTATCATTCTCTATGAAAAAAAACAATTAAATGGAATAAGCCTGAATTCAGATCACTTAAGTAGCTATGAATAAGTACATTAGGGGACGTTTTGCTACGACACATGGTTAAGAAATACTGTTTTTTTTTTAAGTGCTGTGACTTTTTTTTGAAGATTGAGTCTTAGACAAGTTAGAATACCAGTGTAAGAGATTCGGATATGCTTCTAGACGCGGTTATTCGTGGTCGTTTATACCAAGTCAAGTTCTTACTGGAAACCGACTCGGTGAATGTCAACGCAACGGATAAAAGCGGCCAAACTCCACTAATGAAGGCTATACTCCTAGATGATAAAATGCGTCACACGAGGTACAAGATAGTTCGTCTACTTTTGGACCACGGCGCGAAGGTCAACATAGCTGACAAGAACGGAAAAACAGCTCTAATGTTGGCTACTATTCTTGGACTTCAAGAAATTGTAGAAAGAATTCTAAAGATCTCGATTATCGATCTAGACTTTAACGCTGAAGATCAAGAAGGGAACACGGCGCTGATACACGCAGCTATCACAGGACGTGCAGATATTGCGAGCATTCTTATCAATTCCATGAAACGGTTTGGTCTAGGCGTGGATAAGACGAATAACAAAGGAATGACGGCCATGTTGGAAGCGACCAGATACGGCCACGATCGAACTGCGCAGGTATTAATGGTCGAAGGAGATGCAAGCTTGACTATTAGAGACCCTTTTTATTACATGAATGCTTGTGAATGGGCAGTTCAGAACGAACTACATAATCTCGCGGAACTCATAAAAACCCAACAACAAATACTAGCTGCAAGATTAGAGGAATCGAGTAGCAAGAATCTTGACGAAGCTGTTGCAAAAACAGAAGCTCATGAAGAAGAGCTACAAGGTAATACACAAGAGGCTACTTTGACCCCAGAGCCTCGACATGAAACAGCAAAGATACCTCCATCGAAGAGGAAAGGAGCTTGTGAAGAAGAGCTACAAGGTAATACACAAGAGGTTACTTTGACCCCAGAGCCTCGACATGAAGCACCAAAGAGACCTTCGTCGAAGAGGAAAGGAGATAAGACTCTGACTGTTCCACGTGTGATGCAAAGCCTCCGTGATACTAGCCTACAGGATTCAATGGCCGAGGTAGAACCTGTAAAACGGGTAACGATTCGTCCACAATCGAATAAAGAAACAGACGCTGAGTTAATCAAGACGTCTCATGAGAACGAGGCAAAGAGGGCTTCAGAATCAAACAGCGTTGTTAGTTCTTTAGGATCAGCTAAGAGAGGGGTTCCAAAGCCCCGAATAAGAAGCACCTCATCAGGACTGCGACTGAATGCGAAATCGGAGTTTCAGAGACTGATGGAATTGTACGGCATTCAAAACTCGGTGACATATCGCCTGGGATACGACCCAACGACGCTGCCACCAAGTGGCATGTGGCCTGACCCCAATGCGCAGAACAGTTTATCAAACTCTTACGAAAATCTAAGTATCATTGACAAAGATGATTGCTACAATGATTTTATCCCTTCAAGCGGACAAGCTCCCGGAGATCAATGATTCCAGAAGGACAAGGTAGAAGGATGAGTGTTGTGGGGGGTATGAGGGATGGGCGGAGGACTTCCATCGTTGCAGGACCAATGGGAACAGATCGACGACGAAAAATGACAACTAAGATGTCGATGATTGCACGACCAAATATGGAGAGGCCCATACTGAGACGAACAAATACGAGTCCACTTGTCAGTTAATGAATTATTATATATCTAATAATTATTGGTACTATTTGAATTAGTGAAGATGTAATTAGAAGTGCATTGGTATGTCGGAGATTTCGAATTACGTTAAATTCAAATTATATTGTTAATGACATTTTTTCAACATTGTTAATGATGATGGCGATGATGAAAATGATAGGAAAAAACCTCTAGAACAAAAATAAATGTGGTAGTTTGCAATCATTTCCATGGAACTCAAATAAAAAAATATGTGGCTGCCATTTTGCTTGATGCTGCGACCAACTAATAAACTTCTGTCAAAAAAGAGCAAACAAATGTACTCTTACGAGAGAAAAAAATAATTAAAGCTATGGGTGAAATTATTTTGAATGCAAGCAATGTAATGATCTCCCATTCACAATACTATTTTCCCATTCCCACTGAAAAGGGTTTGCTCTCAAGGTCATCCATTACGATTTCAAATGATTTTATTGCATCAATCTGGCCTTACAAAACACCAAAGTCCTTTAAATCTCACAACTTTCTTTTCTTATGCACCATCAACAATCATTTACAAGATAAGTTTTTGACTTGTGTACTGTCTCAACGATAATTAAAATACACTGGTTCTTTACATGCTGGTAAGCTTTATCTAACAAAATACTGTAAATACCCTAAAGAATGAGATTATTAATCAACATTTCCAGCGAATGAGCCATTTTCTACTTGTTCATTCCAATTCTCCACCTTAGAAACAAGAATTATTCAAAGTTAGGAATAAACTTTAATTTTGTGTTATGTTTCTTTGAGGGAGGGGGAGAGGGGGGGGGGGGGTAGGGTGAAAGGAAAATGAATATTTTTGGGTCTGTAATAAAAAAACGCTGCTGGCAACTTGCATGGAATATTCTTAACAAATGTGGCAATTTGAGCTGTGATATGGAAAGGTTGCATGATTAATTAAAAAATGGAAAAAAATTCTGGAAGTTGAGAGACCATTATCATATGGTGCCATGTTTAATTCTGATAAGAATGAAAACCTTTGTTTAACCTGGTGTGAATATTTGCAAACAATTTCTTACCCAAGCTTTAGGACAGAGTGATGTGAAGACTTTCTTGAAGTAAAGACAGTTTTCGTTGTCCTCTCCCAGCTTTTTTTGAACATTTCTGGAAGTCCACGTAGTTCTGCCAGCAGTTCCTGGTCTGGTTGGTGTAGGGAAACCGTGCATCAAATGGTGCTGTCTCAACCTTTATTTCTTCTGCCATTCTTTACTGATATCGAAGGAAATGACATCAGAGTCTATTCCTATGAGGGGGATTGGAATTTCCGAGGGGTGGGAAGTGTATGAAGAAGGTATATTGAACTGTTCTACAAAATATCTAAACTTCCCCATTGTTTGGGATTGGAATTTCCAAGGGGTGTGAAGGGCATGAGGAAGGTATATGTACTTTTCTACAAAATATCTTTACTTCCCCACTGTGAGGGACTGGTATTTCCAAGGGGTGGGGAGGGTCTGAGGAGGGTATATTGTGTAGTTCCAAAAGATATCTATACCTCCCCTATGAAGGGGGATTGGAATTTCCAAGGGAAGGAACAGTCCAATGAGGGTATAACTGTAGTTCTAGAAAATATTCATACCTCCCCCACAGGGGAATAGCTTTAAATCACTGTGGTGGGGAGGGGGTACACATTCAGTTGATAAAAGGCATGCAGCTCTTAGAGGTGTGTGTGTGTGGGGGGGGGGGGGGGGGTATGTGTGTGTGTGGGGGGGGGGGGGGGGTAATGAGGTAATAGAGATGGACGTTCACGTCGTGAGCCCCGTTATTAGCTGTCACGAAAAGTGGGGGAAAACAGAGTTCTTGATGTTGTCATGTACATTTATGTACATAATTTTTAATATTTAACTTTAGGTACGATTTTAGGTACAATTTGAAACAAAATGAATATCACTCTAGGAAAATCAATTGCATTGGTGAAACCAAGGCACAAAGACAGTCCTATACTTCACGTCCATTCAAAATAACAGCAGAATTGTCTTCTTGGATATAAGTAAGGCATTTGACAAAGTTTGGCATGCTGGTTTACTTTGTAAGCTAGAGGCACTTGGTGTTAAAGGTATGTTGTTACAGTGGATTGAGAGTTATTTGTATAGGAGGGAACAACGTGTTGTAATAGAGGGCCAATGTTCTGCTTGGAGAGTTATTGGGGCAGGTGTTCCACAAGGATCTGTTTTAGGCCCACTTCTTTTCTTAGTTTATATAAATGATATTGTATCTGGTCTTAACTCTCTTCCTTATATATATGCAGATGATACTACTCTCTTTGAAATTGTAGATAAACCCTACTTATCAGCTGACAGACTTAACCGTGATCTTTCCAGCATTAGTGATTGGTCTCATAAATGGAAAGTTACATTAAATCCTTCTAAATCACGGTGTATCACTTTTTCTTTGAAACATGAAAATGACCCTCACCCCGACCTTTTTTTGGATGGAAGAAGGGTTGACGATGTCAAAACCCATGAGCATCTTGGGGTAACTTTGACTAGTAATATGACTTGGAAAGAGCACGTTGTAAAGAAAAGTGACAAAGCATATAAACGACTTAATTTACTGAAATCTTTAAAGTATAAACTAAATAGATCAACTCTCATTTGTTTATATAAAAGTTTAATTAGGTCTCTTTTGGAATATGCTGACGTTATTTGGGATAATTGCTCTAAAGCTGAAGTGGAATTGTTAGAACATATTCAGTACGAATCTGCCAGAGTGGTCACTGGTGCAATTAAAGGAACTAGTTCTAAACTTTTACGTGAGGAATTAGCGTGGGATGAGTTAAGCTCTAGACGTAAAGTTCATAAACTTGTACATTTTTATAAAATTGTGTCAAATGCGACCCCTCTCTATCTTTCCGAGTTACTTCCTTCCACAGTTTATCAGCAATCAAAACGCGCTCTCAGATCAAATTCTAATTTCTGTCTTTTTCCTTGTAGGACAGAACGTTTTGCACAGTCTTTTTTTCCGTCGGTTGTTAAATTATGGAATTCTTTGGATCTACAAACTAGGAATATAGGATCTTTGCAAACTTTTAAAAACGAGATTTGTGACAAATTCTTTTCCCCAAAATATTTGATTATTCCTTTTCCAGAACAGCGTCTATTCTACACACCCGGCTTAGACTAGAAGCGTGTGCTTTAAATGAGTATTTGTTTCATATCAATTGTTTGCCTTCTCTGAAATGTGTTTGTGGGACTTCGAATGAAACAGTAATGCACTTTTTCTTTGTATGTCCTCGATTCGCTGCTCAACGTTCTTCTTTTCTTACCTCAATTGCACAGATTTGTGGATCATTGTGGACAAATTTGTTCTCAAAAAAGCAAAAATTAAATTGTTTACTTTATGGCTTTAAGGAATTAGACTTAAAAAGTAATTATAAACTATTTTCTGAAGTTCAAAAATATGTTCTAGCCACTAATCGTTTTCAATCCGACTTTGATGCTACATAGTTTTTTCCCCCTATTGTTATCTCATTATAAGATTGTTGTACTAATTTTAGTTCGTATTTATTGTGTATTTATTGTACTTATTTTCTAATTTCCGCTTTTGCTATTTATTATTTATATTGTAAAATAGACGTAAGCCCCCTTGTTAAGTCTCGTTGCTTTTGGGGCAAATGTTATGATAAATATGTTTAAATTAAAAAAATAATAATAATAACAGCAATTACATTTGGTATTAAAGCTAGGAATCATGACCTTTAGCACGTTTTGCATTTCTTGTGTACCTGAACCGGTGAAACTAAGAGCCCTTAAAAAATTCCAAAATAAGGAGCAATTCTTCAACTGCTTGCAGAAATAAGGAGATAATTTATCAATAAAATGGCTCACGGTAAAATTTTTTTTAGAATATAGTCGAAAATTTAATAATCTTACCTGAATATACAGGAACCAAGTCAGTTGTACAAAAAATCCAAGATGGCGGAGGAAGAAGGACATGCGCAAGAAGGTCTTTTGGGGTAGATTAGATTGAGAATCTGTAGCAATATATTGACCCCCCTCTTGAGACATTACCCATGATTCACTGCAGGTTAAGATACCAGACTGTTGTCGTAATAATGAAGTGAAGAAGTTTATCTCAAAGGTCGTTATATTTTCGCTTTTTTGACGCTTTTTCTCTATTCTCCAGCGAAATAATGATTACAGGGTGGAAGGCTAGTGATGCAACTGCCGCTGCAGCGTGGTAGGTTGTGTAGATAGAGTAATTTAGATCGTCAGAGAAGCGTTTTTCGTTGAAAGGCAAGGAGAGGGAATCAGATCATGGGGATGAAAAAAATGGAAAATTTTCTCTCCACGCTTTTAAAAGATCCTTGAATTTTCCTTGAGATCATAGGATTTGTATATGTTTATGAGAAAATTCGCTCTTGGCTCTACATATAAGCATATTTTCAAATTTAAGTGTTTTTTATCATTTAATTTCGGGGGACTATTGTTTTGAAGTTTAGTAATCTTATATTTTACACTGTAATTTTAGTATAATTCAATAATATTGTCTTTGAGATTTCTTTCCTAAAAGTCAAAGCTATATTTTTGTGTTGAGTTTCTGATATTTCTTTATTAGAAATAGTAGGGAAAATTTCTTGGAAATAAAATGAAAGTGTTGCTAGAATTCATTCAAATGTGGATACTTAAAAAAAATTGCACTTGCTTTAATTTTGAAAATATGAAAATGATATGTAAGTTCTAATTCTTGAGAAATATGGGATAATTGATACCACATTACACAAGTGTCTAGTGAAGTAAAAACTAAGGTAAATGATAGAGTTACTGTGTACCAAAGGAATCATCATTGTCGTCCCTAAATTTTCAGGTCACAGCAGTATAATACATCAGCTTCTTCAACAGCTACAGATAATACAAAACCAACAGATTCCACAACAACCAGCAAACCAGCAGAAAACCCTGAGTGGGAAAAAGCAAGACAAGCCCTTGCTAAAGTCACTGGAGCAAGTCCTCAAAAGTCTGCCACGAAGCAACAAAGTAGCACACAGAATAGTACTAATAATAATGTGATGAATACAGCAATGCTTGGGTATGGACAGTACTATCAGCCATACCCTAATGCGGCTTTTCCTGGATTCCCTTGTGCTCCTTATCCTTCCTTTGGGTACCCTCCTGCTTATCCATTTCCACAGCCTACAGTAAGTACTTATTGCTTTACTCTTGTAACTCAAACTCTTAAATCACTTCTGCGTTCAAATTTTATGGATACGCTGAAACGTGGTAATCTAAGTCAGCTTACTCAATGATTGAACTGGAATCTAGATGGTTATTTTTTTATGATAAATGTACTGTAAACCAAAGAACCTGGAGAAAAATCCTTGAAACCCAACAAGAATTTGATGCAAGTTCAATTAAATCTGGGAGTTAGTTGTGCCATGACAACAGCCTAGAGTTCCTCTAAAGGTCTGATGAAAAAAATAAATTTTGGTTATGGTGGGAACTTAACAATAAATTATTGGACTTATTGGAATGCATGTTTCCTTTCCAGGCTGGCATGCCTTATCCCATGCAGTTTCCAGGCATACAGCCCCCATACCAAGGTCCAGTACCCACCTCAAATGAGACAACAGAATCGGATTCATTATCTACACCATCCCAGCCAACAAATAATGAACAAAAAGATTCATCCAACAATAGACAAACTAATGATAGTAGCAATCAACCCCCTCCAAATGTATATAATACCAGATTTCAAGCTCATAATAAAGGCAGAAGAGACCAGCCTCCATTTAACTCTAGAATGGTATGTAGTTTTATCGAATTTTGAATTTTGTCTTTTGGGGGGGGGGGGGGGGGTGGGAGGGAAGTCTTTTTATCATCTTATGGCTTAATATTTTTTTGAACATGAATATAACTATAGTTCTTATGGTTTCTTAGAGTTTGACAGTAATTTTTTTAATGATTCCAGAACAAAGAGGATCAAGAAAATAACCAAGCATTTGACAATGATAACAGGCAGTTCAATAACAGCAATAATCAACAACAGAATGCTGGAGGGTCTTATGCCGATGCCGTCAAAGGTGGACCCAAGAAAACATTCTGGAAGCAACCACAGAGAAGTCTACCAAGACCTTGGGCTGAAGGTATAATTTGTTAATAAGATACACAATTCCCTTAATTTGTTAATAAGATACACAATTCCCTTAATTGGTATGATAAAATATATAATACTATATATTCTACTGAGTAGTCCATATTTCTTTATGTTGTTCACTATCAAAGTCTTAAATCTTTCTGCTCCATATCATTAGGAAACACAGAAAATCACCAGTTTCAAACAAAACGATTTAAGCCAGCATTTGAGTCTCCTTCCATGGACGGTCAAGATAATCAAGAAGAGCCAGCCTCATATAATGAAACATCAAGTGTGACATACAACAGTGCCAAACCACAGTCACCATACCGCAAAAGACAAGAAAACCAGGCTCCACAACAACAATCTCCACCTGGGTTAGTTGACATGTTGGTTATCTTGCTCAGAGGGTTGACTGTTATTAGTGTTGATAATATTTTTTTTGCTAAATTCTGATTTTCTTTTTCTTTGATTTTTTATTGTTGCTCAGTAATGAATTGAGTGCTGACAAGTGGCCACCAAGTCTAAGGTATAGTATGATGAATGTGATTAATGATAAAGGTGATGATGATAATGTTGATGATGATGTTGATGCATGAAGCTGCTGCATGGTGTTGATGATGATGTTCTTGATAATGATGATAATGATGAAGCTAGTGCCTGATGATAATGATGATGATGATGATGTTAATGATGGTGATGATGATGATGTTAATGATAATGATGAAGCTAGTGCCTGATGATAATGATGATAGGAAAGAAATATGTGAAAAAGTTGCTGTGTAGAGGCAAGAGATTCTGCATCTAGATGTGACCCAAGATGGTCATGGTGTTGAGGATATGGAAAATGATGACAATGACAGGCAATGATGATGGTGATAATGTTAATGAAGCTGTTGAGGATGATGACGATGTTGGTGCTGTTGTTAATGTTGACTGCATGACCTAACTTGAATTCTTATCACATCTCATAGAGATTATGTACAAAGGTGTTTCAAGCCTTGTGAAACAGAAGCAGAAAAAGATGAGATAGAATCAGCCTTAAAGGCTAAGCTAACAAAAGTATTTGAAGATAATGCTGTATTACTCATCGACTGGGACGAAGAACCATTACCCAGGTAATATTGTATTCCCTAGACCTTTATCTCATTCACAGCTTTTATTGCTTTGCTCATAATATTTGACAATTATTATTTGACACAGACTCAAAAATAGAATACACTCGGAATCCAGTGACAATTGTCCTCTTGACAGATGGCACCCATCACGACGGCGCCAATCACCACCCACCAGATCTCCTTCTATGAGACATTCATCTCCACCTCCATGGAGGAAGAGAGGACACAGCAGGTCTAGGAGTAGGAGTAGAAGCAGAAGTCCATCGCCAATTCGTTCAGATGTAAGGGAAAGACTGGGACCAAAAAATACACAAAAGAATGGACCAAAACAAAAATTAAAAGTGCCGAAGACTGGAAAGGGGAAGAAGGGAAAAGCAGGGTTAGTATTGCTCTTAAATGTGCATGAAGTGTAGCATGTTCAGGGCTCAAAATAAATAAAAAGTCGACAAACAACTACATTGAAGAGATAACTAAAAGAAAATTGGTAAAAAGAAAAAAATTAAAATTTCACTTTTATTTTCCATTTGGCACTACAAAATTATTTTCGCTTGCCATTAGTAATATTTGGCCTGCATTTTGGCCATGGTAGCTGGCTATTTCTGGCTCTGCATATATTAAATGTATGGACAAAATATTTTGGTTATTGAGGGTTTGAAAATGCCGAATGCATGCAGAGAAAGAGTAACAACTGTGCCCAATCAGAAATGGACTTGCAATGGTATATTTGATAATGGAATGTGTCTTGACCTCAGTGCTGTGCACTCTGCTCTAAAATTTAATATCTGAAAAATTATTGTATTTATTTCTATTGCTTGGATATGTTTATTTCAGACCCGTTCTTGACCCGATGCAAATCATTGACCCAGAAAACCAGCAGAAAATCAATAAAAGAGCACAGAGATTCCAGTCCTTCACAGAAAACACCAATCGTTCCAGTCCAAGTATCCTTAGTACACTCAATGCATCTGTAAGTATCTCTTCAATTTCATAGCCATATTTATTGATCTTTTATTGTGCAGAGCCTTGTTGTATGAAAGGTGGATAGCACTATCTGATGGTTAAATCCTATCCAGTGGATAAATGTATCAGATAACAGCATCAATTTATCCACTGGATGAGGATTTATCCATAGGATAGCGCTATCCACCCTTCATACAACTGGGCCCAGCTGAAGATAATATCAATACTTCCTCATCCCCTATAGGGTATCATTGGAAATTGTAAGGGGTGGGCAGGAGGGGGGTCTGAGGAGGGTATATTGTGTAGTTACAGAAAATATCCATACCTCGCCCATGAAGTAGCACTGGAAATTCTAAGGGGTTAAGAGGGGCTAAGGAGAGTATGTATTGTAGATCTGGAATATAACCATCCTCCACCATGGAGAATAGATTGAACATATCTCATTATTATATTATTCTGTTGTCATGGGAATATTGAATGTTGAATCTTGTGTTGGATGAGAAAAAAATCCATTTTTTTGATTCATAAGATTGTGTTTTATTTTACTTTCTCAGCTCTTTGCTGATAGAGATGAAGAGGAATTGGACTGGAGCAAGTTCCATGTCGTGGGAACGTGTCAGGACTTGAAAAAAAATTATTATCGGCTCACAGCAGTAAGTGATATGATTGCACTGCAATGCCTGTAGTTGCACTACTGAATTGCATATGCCTGTCACTGGGCCAACCACGCTTCTTATAAACAGTTAACATTTATATATCACATATAGCCTCCTTACAGCATATCAGAATCCCTTGTTGAATTGTTCTTTTATGACAAACATGTTAAAATATTTACACATGAAAGAATCAACTCCCAAGATCATGAGTGGCATCACATGGTTTGAAATGTGCACGACAAACAATATAGGTAAAGAGGTCTATTTGGAGGACATAACAAGAGGTTTCCACTTCTCAGGAGATTGAAATTCTTTTGTTTTGTTTTCCAAATTGAGCTGCTTTTTAATGTAACATGCAAGGGGTCTATTGAAAGCTTTTTTGATACAAAACTCTTTCTGTGAGTTTGATGTCACTCAAACGTTAAATTTCTTTTAAGGCTCCTGATCCATCTACTGTACGACCCAAAGAAGTGCTTATCAAGTCATTATCTATGATTAAGGACCACTGGAAAGCCAATCAAGATGACTATAGATATGTGTGTGCACAGTTTAAATCAATACGGCAAGATTTGACGGTAATACACATATTTTCATTAAACAGCATTATTGATTTATACACATTCAAGCAGTTAGCCATGCCGCGACTCAGATCATCTTACAGTGTAGATGTTCAATAAAATTGAATTTTTTTAAAAAGTTACAGTGAGTACACTTGAACAGTGAACACTGTTGTTGTCACTTGATTTATTTTGATCAATTTAGTGTATCTGAGCTCAACGTTTATTTTAGATGGTTTGAAACAAAAGAAAGTTCAGGAAATAATGACCTGAAATGGTGCCCCTGAAATAAACTGGAAGTGTTTGGGGTTCAAGTGACAGTCCTCACTGTAAAAAATACAGGAAACATACGCATAAAGTTTATCATAACCTCAACCACATACAGTAATGGTACTTTTCTATTCAGGTTCAAGGGATCCGAGATGAGTTCACTGTGGAAGTATATGAAACACATGCACGAATAGCCTTGGAGAAAGTATGTACTTACAAAAGACCCCTTGCATGTGAAGTCAATCAAGCTTAATTTGGAGGACAAAACAAAAGAATTTCATTCTCATGAGAATTGGAAACCTTTTATTTCCTTCAAATTGAGCAGCATTCTAACGTACTTCAAGTGATCTATACGACTCCCTTTGTCGTCTTTATTATTTTTACATGTGCTTGCTTTAATGTTATGTAGTAATTAGACACTATTATCAAGAATCTCTACACCTTTTCACTGCCATTATCTTACACTCCAGTGCAAAGTTGCACACACAGATGGCATCAGCAGCTGTGCATTGTTCACTAATAAGGCACATTTCTTGACCAATCATAGTGCACGTACTACATGTATCTAAGCTATATAATTATAATTATTGTAAGTTACTAATGAATAGTTTATTCGACCTAATATTGAACTGGGATTGTAATAATGTGATTATCGCTAACAGGGAGATAGAGAAGAGTTCAACCAGTGTCAGACACAACTGAAAGCCTTATATTCCAATAATATATCTGGAAATGTCATAGAGTTCACATCATACAGACTATTATACCATCTGTTGACCAACAATATACTTGGTATCCTTTGAAATGACCAAATAGTGTGCATATATTATTTAATGTATATTTTATGGATGTATTTAAGTCAGGGCAGGGTTAACTCACAGATCTAACCCTGAAAAAACCCCTGGGTTGATCAACGTCAGGACAAAGCTAACTCACAGATCGAACTCTGAAACACCTCTGGGCTGATCTAAGTCAGGGCACGGCTAACTCACAGATCAAACCCTGAAAAAAACCCTGGGTTGATCAACGTCAGGGCAAGGCTAACTCACAGATTGAACTCTGAAACAACCTCTGGGCTGATCTACGTCAGGGCATGGCTAACTCACAGATCAAACCATGAAAAAACCTCAGGGCTGTTCACTATGTTAGGGCAAGGCTACAGGAAGTTCACAGATCAAATCCTGAAACAACCCCCTGAGCTGATCTAAGTCAGGGTAAGACTAACTTGCAATTCACTTAGTACTCAGTATCATTCTGAGTCTAGTAGACTGTCTCCCTTGATTCAAGGGATTCTTCTCTAAAAAACCTTGCTAACTTCCATTTTGCTCTATGAGTTAGCAATACCTGACTTGGATCAACCAAGTCTAGTTTATTTTAGGGTCAATTTAAAGCTAAACATTTGCTTCATACCAAATCACTTATCCTTAACTTCAACTCAGACTACTCTACTGACTTACTAAGGCTGACAGAGGAAGAAAAACATACAGTACCTATAAAGCATGCCCAGTGTTTATGCACAGCATGGGCTCTCTCTAACTACCACAATTTTTTCCAGCTTTATCTTTGTGCTCCCAATATGTCCGGCTACCTAATTGATCTGTTTGTGCAGAGAGAACGCGTTGCTGCCATCAAAGCTATGATCAAATCGTGGGTTATTTTTGTTCACATTTTGAAGATGATTCTGGTATTGATGCAGTGCAGAAACTTCTTAAAATTGATCCAACACGTTTTTTTTTGCACAGAATCAAGTCAAGACTTCTGAGTTTCTAGATTCTAATATTCAAAAGTTATCAACTTGGACAAAAGTAATCAAAAAACGTTTATGTCTGGAACTTTTCTGGCTTTGCAAACACCAAAGGCACAAAAACAACACATTTAGTTTTCTATTCATGGTCCAAGGTTACCTTGACGAGAAAAGGCAAAAGTAATTTGATTCTCATTTCATAGCTGATTTTGCCAAATTTGGAGGGAGGAAAATAAGATGCAACAATAATGCACTTTATCAGAATCATCTTTTGCTTTGTTAAAGTTTATATGTAAATTACTGTCTTTATGGCATAATTTACATTGAACTTTTAAAGTGCTTTACATTAAATTTTTCCTAAGTATTTGTATGTTTGCTCTTTTTTGTTTGTTTGTACTTGCCAGTCAAAAATATGAAAGGTACCAACTGATTAGGTTTGATTGACAGCAGTGAAAAATCAATTTTCAGTGTGCAGCTTGCAGACACAGAGTTAGCATGTTTATGAAAATTTCAGTTCCTGGCCATTTCAACAGCTTGCTGTGAAATTGTTTGTTTTTTTTTTTTTGCTGTGAAACTTAGGCAAATTGCCCAGAATCGAGCAACTGATCGAGAGCAAGATAGAAGACATGCAAACATGTCATGTTGAATACAAGTATCTTAATTGCATTCAAATTTGGTTTAGAAGGTTATGTCATTTTGATTGATGCCTGCAAAAAAAAAAAAAAAAGAAGCAAAAATTCACAGCAAGCCCTTGAAATGTCTTAGTTGACATAATATTGAGAGAAACAGTAATTTTAAATAGATCGTGTACTAACTTGTTTTCTTTTTATTTCTCCTCATTGTGTTGATGGTGGTTCCTGTAAGCAGCTACCGTCCCACATTGCCTCTAGCCTTCATTCAATCTGAGCTAGGTTTTACAGATCAGGAGGAGTGCAAGAAGTTCCTGATGGAAGTAGGCGCTACCATGACTGCTGATGGCAGCAAGGTTGATTGTCGGGTGTCGTTAGATGTTCTCAATACCTGATGCTGGATGAAAGCAAGTTTCCTGTGATCTTTTGGATGCATTAATGGAATCAGAATCAGTCCTTAAATTTTGATTTCATCTGTGCATCAAAGATTACCTAAATTTAATCTATATTTTTCACAATTTATTAAGTAATAGAAAATATCGGATCTATAAATAAATGTCGAAAATTATCTGTAAATAGTAATATCAACGAATATCAACTGGATCAATTTGTTTGCAAAGTATTGTAAATATTAGAAGTATTTTGGCTCTTTGATTGTAGATAGTAATTATATGGTAGGTAGTTAATGTTCCTGAAATGAAGATGCCTTTCCCTGCCCCACCCACACAAGAGGGAAGTCTGACCTGACCAAATTACACCTAAAATATGCTGAGCAACATCAAGTGATCTCCAAATTACCAGGATGCTTCACACACAATATGATCTAACCACCCATACCGTCACTTAACGGGTGTGCCAGCATGTTAGGGGGAACCATTCCAATCCAATCACTGGTAGTGGTGTGCATAAGTACTTACAGGATGAAGTTATCAAGTTCTCTTGCAGGAAGATGTCAGAAGGAAGGAACAGCCGCAAGAATGAGGTGTCAAGTGTAAGATTGTTTGCCTTTTTTAACTAAAATAAACTCAATTAAATCATGGTTTTTGTCTAAATTTTTTTATTTTAATAAAAATAATATCAGTTATTTCTGATAATTAATGTGACTGCATGAATCTACCATATTCTGAAATGACTGTGACAGCCATTCATATGTCAAAAACCCATGGATAACAAAAGCTCATCACACTGCCTCCAGTATGGCATTCCCCTCTCTGAAAATTTTGAATTCTAGAAGCTTGAAAATGGAAACACAAATAAATAGATAATGATGCTTCAAAAAAGCATGACCTACTATCTCTACTGTATTGGTATTATTGACAACCCACCCTTTTTAAGAATTTTAAAATTGTGTGACCCAACCCTTTCTTTTACCCCAATCCCCATCTTTATGACCAGTCCCTAAATGTCACAAATTTGAGGCCGAGTATACTATGCTCAAATTTAACTAATAGTTTGGTTTGTGTTATTGCATGAATTAGCCTTGTTTTTTAAAAATGAATGAAACTGTTGGTTATTAGGTGTTTTCACATAGGTGTTTTCACATAGGTGTGTCTAAATGATGACTGGTAGCCAGAATGGAAAACAAGTGAAGGGCCATTTTTCATGAATCCCACTGTCCCCTACCTGATAAATGTTGAACAGTCTCTTCAAAATACTGCTTTGAGATCATCGTGATCCATGAGATTATCAACAAGATTGACGGAAGTAATAATTATTAATGTAATGAAGCCTGACTCTGACAAGAGGAAGTGTGGGTACCCTGTGTTTTTATATTACCCACCAACCAGTGCGCGCTTCCGTGGTTACACCGCAAACAAGATGGCGGCAAAACACTTGAGTTGTTGGTGACCCAGGAACTCCAAAACAACGACGATTTTAATCTATAAACCCACAAACTACCAACGTTTACACCTAAAACTAAACGTTAATACGACGGCAAGGAGAAAATATTTTATGATGAGCTGAAAACATGAACAGTAAGTTTGTTTTGATGAATGATTTTGAGCTTTAATTTTAATATTTCGAGTCGTCGAAATATTTGAACTAAAAATTTTTTTTTTGCTATTTATCTAAAGTTTTTGTTGAGAGTATTAATTGAGGTTAATGCCAAATTTGTTAGGAATTATCTTCTGTGAAAATTATGTCTCTAAAATAAAACTGTCAGACCGACGTGTTTTGAAAATGCGATACAATGGTGGCAAAATTGAACGAAAATTAATCTTTAAAGCTTACGCCTTATTCTTATAATCAGAAAGCTCATCCAGTAAATGGGAAAAATCTAAAGGAAAGCAATTCAAGCCAGCAAAAGAGGTAAAAAATAATGATGATTTAATGTTTCGTAGAGCATTAAAAATATACAATATTGTATTAGTGTCACTATTTAAATAATAATACAGGCTGTATAATATTTTATCTGCATTCAGCCACCGTCTGGTGTATCGACTGCAAAGGAGGTACTTTCATCTGGATACGAGGACTACCTTCTACTCTTACAAGAAAGAAACAGGTAGCAACCTGACACTAATATTGACACTGTTCTAAAACTAAGATTAATATAACTACTAGAACTGATGTTATTTTATTTATGAAATACTTTTAATATTATTATTGACTATAGAGTGACCACAGTAAATCCGTGAAACTTTAGTAATACTAAATAGCACAATTTCATGCAAATTCAATTGTTTTCTATTGTTTAATTAGCACTATTTTGTACTATTTAGTAATTAGTGTTTCACGGATTTACTGTGGTCACTCTAACTAGTATAACTTAACTAAAGTTAGAATTATTTTTGATCCCATTCGAATTTATTTACTTTAATTTAAAGGTTGCTGAAAAAGCTAAAAGAAAAGGATGTTAAACAAATAGCGCTAGAGAAGAAAGAACAAGGGTTTTCTCTGTATGTTAATGGTGCTAATGTAGACTTGGGTAAAGTGGTACCACACCCGCCAACATCAAAGACCAGAAGCCAGTCAAGACAAACCAAGACTGCAGGTAATGTGACAAACTCTACAATGGATTTTTCATTTCACACTTCGAATTATGGAAAACGTTCGTAGCACTTAATAGCCAGCAGCTAACAAACCTGTGGCCCTCGTTCCGTGATTGAATTGGAATTTAGAGGTTGATTTTTGAGGAGGGAGGAAAACTGGAGAAGCTGGAGAAAAACCCTTGAAGCACAGGAGAGAACCAACTAGAAACTCTGTTCACATACAACACTGAACCCAGCAGGACTTGAACTTGGGTCGCATTGATGAGAGGGGAGCGCTTTCAACGCTACGCCACCTGTGCTTCCCAAAGTACCATTGGTTTCAAGTTTTGGTCCCTCTTGTTGAGAATTTCTGGAGAAACTAGGGATGGAAGAGTTCTGGGGTAAACGGAATCGAGGATCACACTTGTAACAGTAGTGCAATTACCCCTTATCTCAAGAGTCTTATTTTAGTTGTGAAATCTTTTTTTTTTTCTTACAAAGTTTTTTTTTTAACCAGATGCTTATAGTGAGAGAAAGAGACAGTTAGAATATGAACTGCAGTGGCTTGAGAAGGAGATAGGGTGAGCAGGAAATGTAATTGAACTGAGTGGAGTGCAATTTGGTCTGAAATCAAACGCGCGATTACAAAATCGCACGACCGTGTAGCGGGAGTGCGATTGGTAATTGCAAGTTTGATTTCAGACCAAAATTGCACGACACGAAGTTCAATTACCACTTTATCATATCCATTTTGAAATCTTTTTTTGAAAAAGACGTTTTTTCCAGTTAAACCGACATGACTTACAATCTACAAGCAGTCGATTCAAACATGCTGTCAAGAGAACTTGTTTATACTGATCGAGCAATGATTCTCATTCATTCTGATTCTCTAAAATGAATTTATATAGGACCAAAAGGCATCACATGTATTAAGAATCGTTTACTTACATTAAATAGCAAAACAATCCTGCCCAAAAGGGTTGTAATGAACTGTCTGTTGTCCATACAGCCAATGCTCACTGCTCGTATTTTTACGATTTCTGTTCAACATGTTACGATCACACTTGTGCCAAGAAAACAGCAAAAATCAAAGGTTGTTTAGTCCTTCGGTTGTCCTTAAGAAGTCACGTAGCTCAGCAAAAATCTTCTTCTTAAGAAAAACTTCTTTTAATGACTGTATTTTCGATGTGTTGTTATGCTTTACAGATTGAAAAGGAAGAAGTCACATTCAAAAGATATCGATTGCATTTTCCCCCACTGCTTTTCGCTGTAATATCTTCAACTTACTTAAGCAGTTACTTTACAAAGATGCTTTTGACAATTTTAAGTGATCAGTTGGTCTTTTTAAGTCCTTTTTATGGCTTTTTAAGTCTTTTTTTATGACTTTTGACAGTAAAATCGTTCTTCAGAAAATTTTTTTTTGAGCCGTGGCTCTTTTTTTTCGCAAGAAGCGGTGAGCTCAACACTCAGATAGATTCCTTAATATAATTGGCTAGAAAATGATGTCTCTCTTGTGATTGGTTCATATCAGTTGATGTGCAAAATCGTGCAATTTAGAGCTCAAAATCGTTCAATTTATGCTGAAATCACTGCTGCAGGGAACCATCAGATTGCAGGATTTGCTTGTGATTTCAAAATGGATGTAATAAGGTCCTTTATCACACACCAGACTCCTTCCAGAATAAAAAACCTTTATTCGTAAGGGCATAAACTCATCGTGCGGCACATGGATGTGAGGCTATGCAGGCTGTTGTTCTGCCAACATGGCTATTGTGTGAGATAAAGGTCCCATTACAGTTTCCCATCATGAAATCCTATTTAACCACGATTGTTCTTGATGTTTTATGTTATGGTGGTCGAATAAATAATTATTTTCTAAATTAAAGCATTGTGATCTGTTACCCAGGGAAACAAGAGCCAAGACAGCTCCAGTACCAGACCCTTTACCAAGAAAAGAATGGCAACCAGTATGTCTTTTTTTAATTGTAAAAATTATCGTGTTCGCAACAGTTTAACAAAAGTCTGGAAATTATGGAATATTTTACCATGTTAACAGTGTCCTATTCTGTTTCCATGGAAACAGTGTTCTATTCTCTGGTCATACCAACTGTAATATTTACCTATTTTGTTACCATAGAAACAGTGGCCTATTCTGTATCCATAGTAACAACAAATATTTTTTAAATTTCAGGATGCAGTTCACATCAAGACAAGTAAAGGAGAAAAGGTCAAAATACATGCCCCAGGTTAGTATAAACCTAATTAAAACCTGGGGGTTGCGGTCTTGCCGAGGAGAACCTAGTAAGCAACCTGTATTGATGGGCCTCTCACAGGGGTGGGGATAATGCTTTCAATGTATTTCAGGGTTAGAGATTTTTCATGACTGAGGCATCAATAATAATTATAAGTAGCAATGTTTGATTTAAGCAACTGAACCTAAATTCTACGACTCGAAGACAAGGGATGTTAGGAGAAATGCAGGAAAAATTTATAAAAATCATGAGCCAGAGGTGAATCAGCCAATGAGAGTGTGCGTACTATCGAAGCTGTATTATGTGGTAGTATCACTAAGTAGTTAGTAACAGTGTCTTTTAATTCTTTAATTCTTTTAATCTTGGTTCTTAGGATTACTCTCTGGGAAGTACAGTGAAGATTTTGAAGCCATGGACAACGATGATGCCAGTGATGAGGATCATGATTTTGATGAAGATCTTGATAGATATTTTAACAGTTCAGAGGACATTGGATTAGAAGAAGATGAAGAAGAGGAAGAGGATGAGCTTACACTAAGTATCAATGATGTAGAGGTATTAAATCAATTTAACTTCTTACCTGTGATACTTTTCTCTGATTCTGTTGAAAGGGTGTGTTGTTGTCCCTTTAAAACACACCAATCAATATTTTACATCTGCATCTTGTACACCAACTCATTGGAACTTCCATGAGGTCCACTCCATACACACTACCACTACACTGCACTACTATTTGACGAATCACACCACACATAACTACCACTACTCTAATATTTACTTAATTTAATTTTCAAACTTCTCATTTATAGACATTGAGAAAGTCATTAGAAGCAGATGAGAGCATAAGAGAAAGCATCAAAGCCGCTCAAGAGGTAATGAAATCCTTTAAGCTAATTAAAGAGAATACAAATTAGTTTCTAGAGGATATAATCATTTAAAAATTCACACAACAGTTATTCTATTCTAATTCAGAATTAGGCCATATTTCACGGCAAGATGTGCAAAAATATAACCAGTGATAATATATTTGAATATTTTTATTCTTGTGCTTTGGTATGTCAAACTGACACTGTGCTGTGTGAAGCTGATTGGTTTTACCAAATAACGTGGTGGAAAATCCCATCTTGCAGGAAAATACCATGCACAAAATTATGAGAATACATTGATTTATCGCCACTCATACTTTTTCATGTCAGGCTGTTACAGTGTTTTTCTACATGTATTTATGCATTTACTTGTTTATAGAGAATTGAACGTGAAGAGAAGAGTACTACAGATGCTGCTGCTGACGAGGAGGAAGAAGAGATAGAAGAAGAGCTTGAAGGAACAAGTAACAGCTTAAATCTTGCTGAGATTGACAAACTTCCTCAACTGACTCCAACAAACAACAAAAGGTCAACTGGAACAAAAGGAAACACTGAACCTCAAGGAAGGAAAGCTGTTGATACTGAGGAAGTAATGCCAGTATTAAGGAAGGAAGGAAGGAAAGAAGTTGTTGATATTAAGAAATCTGTTAATACTGAGGAAGTAGCACCTGTATTAAGGGAAAAGACCTTTGTGAAAGAATCACCTAGGAAAAAGAAGAATGGAAAGGGAGTGAAAAGGAATGAAAGGAATGGGACAGATGAAGATCTGGTTGTTTTAAGCTTTTCTAATAATTCAAGTAAGTAGCTTTCCTTCTTCTCAGATTTTTTTGTATTAAATTCTATAATCCTCATGCATTCCCCACCCCTTGGTAATTCCAATCTTCCAGGGGTTAAAATAACTGCCAGTCAGTCGCTGGTCATCATGACTGTCCAAAGTTAGTAACAGCTTGGTGATAACTCATTTCTGGCTCAACATTACTGGTCAAAATAACTGGCAATCCTCCTCAGACCCTCCTCAAACTCTTCCTGGACCCTTCTCAGACTCTCCTCAGACTCGCGCTGGACTCTCCCAAGACCCTCCTCAGATCCTCCCCAGACCCTCCCCAGACCCTCCGCTGACCCTCCTCAGATCCTCCCCAGACCCTCCGCTGACCCTCCTCAGATCCTCCTCAGACCCTCCCCAGACCCTCCGCTGACCCTCCTCAGATCCTCCCCAGACCCTACACATTTAAATCTTACCTAATGGCACTTATCAATATCTCTACTAATTATTTTTTAGAGACAAAGAAAAAAGAAAGAGTTTTGCCTAGCACAAGGTAATTTTAAGCTGTGACCACATCCTTTCACTGAATTTTATGATTATCAATTTTATGGCTTAGAACAGTTACTATAGAATCCCTTGATCCACCAACTATGAAGTCTATTGTTACATCGCACTCAAAAATATAAATTGCCAAGTCTTTTCATCTACTTTATAATGAATAGGATTTTTAGTAAAATTATCCCAGTCATTAATGTTATCTCCTGGTCTTCTTTAGGCAAGAAGTTTTTCCTTTTCTTCTGTAGTTTATTACTTTTTTGATAACTAAAGCAAAGAGGACAATGGAACATAAATTTTTATTGCATATTAAAGCAAGTTTTTGTACTGTTGTTGTCTAGAAGGAAATCAGATGCTGAGGAAATCGTACCAGCAACTAACAAAGTGAAAGATAATGTTTCAAAGTAAGTGGGGGAGTCAAACGATTCTAGAATATCATGAAATCAATAAATATACAATATGATGGTCCTCTTCAGTAACAGAAAAACAAGTTAGTGGCTGCGAGAATACCGACCCAAAAAAAAGCAACCACATCCCCAGGGACTAACAGTGGGAAAAATACAATGGGATCCCTTTATGATTATCATAAGGTTGTGGTGAATATTTCAATTCCTATAAGGGTTATTTTCATATCATGTACTGGCGCCATAATCCAGATTGGACTGTCTGTGGTTAGATGGCAGAACAATAAAATCCCTTTGCTCTCGGAAATTGAATTCTTTCTCATGTAAAACAATCGTATTGTTCCTGCCATCTAACATGGATGCCGTCACGTGATGGTGCAAACCTCTATTTGTTTCTAAAACTTATTTGCTTTTTTTTTACAGGATAGCTCCAATGTTTATACCTTTGAACTCAAAAACACCAGAAGATAATATTGAAATGAATTGTTGTAAGTTATTTGAAATATGTTCATCATCATCATCATCTATTTTCATCAACATTATTTTCATATCGACATCATATCTCTAGCGGAAGAAGAGCCACTCTGTGGAATCCACTGTTAATCCCATTATTATATTGATGTCGTGAATACTACACCTTCATATCAATATTTATCATCATCATCATCATCATCATCATTACCTGTTGTACCATCTCCATACATCACAATCAGTACTTTCTCATGGATTATTGTGTGCAGTTCATTGAAGAAGAACTTGTTTTATTTACAGCTCCCAGGAATAGAATCAGAAGGCTGTCCTCAACAAGAAAAAGTCAATCATCTGACCAAACAAAAGAAGATAAAAATGCAGAGGAAATCTTCAAAGCTATGGCACTTGAAAACCAAACAATTGGTAATGAAAGACCTTTAAACTGTGGAAACAATCCATGGGCTGATCAAAGTTAGGGTGCGGATAACTAATACATTGAATCCTGAAATGACCTCTGGCTCATTCAAGCCAAGGGCATTGCTAACTCACAGATGGAACACTGAAACAAACCTTACACTCTTTATTTTACTTAACCTTTTTTCATATTATTTTAATTGCATTGCAGATACTTTTAGTAGATACCACACAGCCCCAGAAAAAAGAAAAGTTATCAGAGTTTCAAGTGAAGAACCAAGGCCTTTGTCCATGGGATCAAACCCAGGAGAAACCATATCCAAAGTGACACAGAAAGTCAGAAATATGGATGCAAGGTAGGAAAGAAATATGTGAAAAAGTTGCTGTGTAGAGGCAAGAGATTCCACACTTAGTAATGTCACACAAGATGGTCATGATGATGGTGATGGTATTGAGGATATGGAAAAAGGGTTTGGAAAAAGATGACAATGACAGCGATGATGATGATGATGGTATGGTAATGATGATGTTGATGATGATGACAAAGATATGATGATGATGAATATGATGATGATGAAGAAGATGATGTTGATGTAGATGATATTAATAATGATGGTTAAAGATAAAATTTTGTGTTTTATCTACTATAGACAACAGCAACATCTAATCTCTCTGCTGTCCAAACTTGAGCTGAAAGAACCACCTTTCAAATCTACATCTTCCGTGTCCAAGCAGAGAGCTTCACCCATGAAAGCGACAGTGCCTTATTCTACTGCACCACAGCAAAGCTGCAGCCCTGAGGCAGTAGAAGCCAAGTCAAGTGTGGTATGCAAATAGAGCTCTTTATAAACTGTTTATTGCAGATCACCACCCCAAACAGCAGCTTAACTGGGTCAAATCCATGGAGAATGTGCCTCTATTAATACAGTCCATGTATGACCCTGGAGCTCAGTTTAAAACCAGTTTGAATTAGTTAGGGTTGATTCGAGAGGAGGGAGGAAAAACTGGAGGGCCAGAAAAACCCTCTGAGTCAAAGGGAGAACCAACTTAAACTATGCTCATATGCCCTACCCCTTGGAATTTCCAAATTCCTCTATGGGGGGGGGGGGGGGTATGGATAATTTCTGGAAGTACTCAATCTGAAACACCATTTAAACTGAGTCACAACTGATCACTATGCTTCCTAAACTTTTATTTTTTCCTCCTAAGATTTCTCATGGAGGAGAATCAGTAGGGGAGTCATTCTTAAATGAAAGTGAAGGAGATTCGGAGATCACTATAGAAATACGGTCCAACTGGGGACATCCAAACACTCTCGGCATCACAGAGGTGAGTGAGAATGGACTGTAGGCATGAGAAAAAATTGATAACTTATATTAATTCTATGTATTTGCCTGCAAAGCAGGATTCCCAATTATACCTCTCTTATGAATCCACTTCAATGTGGTGAGGTATTGTTCAGTAACTACACCTCTCTACTGACCCTCCCCACCCCTCTACTGACCCTCCCCACCCCTCTACTGACCCTCCCCACCACTAGAAGAAGTATCAATAGCTCATTTTCTAAAACTGCACATTTTCCCTAACTCTTTTGTCTTTTATTTATTTGTAGCTTCAGTTCTTTGATCTTGAAGGCAAGATTCTTCGATACACTGCTGATGATGTCAGTGTCTCTGGTTACCTTGGTGACCAAGGAGCACTTGGTAACCTGGCCAATGGGAAAACTAAGGTAACTTGTAGCATGTTGCGCATGATTTGTTTTCTGCTTTTTTCTTTTCTACTTTTAAGAAAAATAAATTTCCATTATTTTCGTTGTTTTGCCAGACCAATAAATCAAAATACATGTGGTACTGCCAGTTCCTACCTGGTTCTGCTGTAGAGCTAATGTTCCACCTCCCAATCAACCCAAGTTATCTAGCAAAAATAGTCATCTGGAACTTCAATGGAGGTGTTAAGGTAGTGTAGTGTTGATGTTTTCATTTTGGGTTTCCTGTGGTATTTGACAACACCACAGGGATACCATCAAAGAGAAGAAGGTTAATACGTGGTTTGATTTTCATTTTTTTCAGGACTTGAATATTGGTGTCAAGGATGTTAGGATATTTACTGGTGGGGAGCTGTCGTGGACAGGGACTATTGACAAGGTAATATTTTATTGCTTTATTCATTATTCCTTTCATCCCCTTCTATCCTCTTTCCCTCCACCTTCCCTCTCTCCATGCCTCCATCCATCCATCCGTCCCTTCCATCTTTTCATGCCATTCATCACTTCCTTCCTCTCTCCATCCTTCTGTCTATCTATCCATTTATACCATTCATCCTTCCATTCCTTCATTTCTTTATCCTTCATTTCTTTATCCTTCATCCCACACGTACTTCATACCACCGTTTCCTCCCACTCATTTATCCAGCTTTCAATTCATCCTTTAACCCACCCATTTATCCATCCAATTTATCTGTCCATCAATCCATCATACTCATGCATCCCATTCATTCAATCATTCATTCGTTAGTTTATTCATTCATTCATTCATTTGGCAATCCTCATTTTTAAATGTATTCTTTCATTATGACAGGGCTGCGGCAATCAAGTCTTTGATTATAGCACAGTGATCAACCTATCAGAACCTTTAAAAAAGTCTGAAGTAAGTAATCATTATCTAGGCACAAACCCTTGAATCAAGTAAGATACCTAACAAACTCTACTCTCATGTTATATACCGAGTCAAGGAATCAAACCTGAGAGTCAAGAGGTGAGAGCCCAGTGGACTATACTACTACACTCTGTACAAGTTGGTACTACTACTATTCTTGAAACAACTAATGTCACAATAGACCGTTTTTGCAAGGTTGCAGGAGCATCCAATCTTGATGGGCCACAAAACTGAGAAGGCAGTTTTATATTAAAAGAGGAGATTTTATGAATGGTTATCAAAAAATCTATGTTGAATAATTTTCATAAAGCTCTGGTTCTGGTATCATGGCCTGTCAAGTTTCTTAAATCTGGATTAGCATGCAGCCTTGAGAAAAAGGTCTGTTCCCGTAAAATATAATTAAGAGAACAAAATCTTGTGTTTTCATGTTGTTTGTGAAGAATGTCCAGCCAGTAATCAGAAGTGAGACAGTAGTCCTTCATCACTCTACTGATTCCATACAAGATAACCCCAAAGACTTACCAATAGTCACTAGTCAAGCCAAGACAGACACTGGTAGACCCACAGATGTTACTGGTAAGATGCATACACATGGCAACCAAGCAATAATGAACATCAGTACACCCAAAAAAAATGACAAGAAACTCAGAAAAGAGGCTGATAAACCAGAGGTTGATGACAGTTTAACATCATCAAGGTTATAAGCTATTTATTTATTCATTATTTATTATATATTTTTATCTAAAACTTATTTTCTGTTATTAGCTATTCCAAAATTGAGGGGAAACTGGGTGGAGTTTGCATTGCAGTGCATTGTGGGATGTTTTAGGGGACCAATTAGATGCCATCTTGGAAATTTGTACCCTAAAACGGTCCCACATGCACCGCATGCCAACTCAGCCCAGTTTTTGCCTCAACCTAGGAATGGCCAATTATAATTTATCCTTAACTTTTACAGACCTCCAGTGCAAAGCTCATCTCCAGTTCCTATTTCAACACCAAAATCTTCAGCTGATATGCAGTCACCTCGGGCCTCACCTCAACCTGGAAACTCTGGATTTACGAAACAAATTGAAAAGTAAGTACAAATTTTATTAATTGATGATGTTGATTATGGTAACGTTATTCAGTAATGATGATTATGATGATGATGTCACTCTGTTATTATAATAGTGAAGGTGATGGTGATGATTATGGTAATGATGATGATGGTGATAATGATCAGTGATGATGGTGATGGACTGATGGTGATGAGAGAAGTAGTGATAATATTTTTGATTCTGATTTTGGTGATTATGATGATGAATATGATGCTCAACAGTGATGATGATGGTGATGATGATGGTGATGATGATGATGATGGTGATGGTGATAATATTTTTGATTCTGATTTTGATGATTACGATGATGAATATGATGCTCAACAGTGATGATGATGATGTTAATGAGGGTGATGATGATGACAGTAATTATTTTTGCTGATTGTTTTTCTCTTCAGGAGCAAGGCTGCTGCATTAGAATCTCTTCTCTGGAGCAAACAAATGGGAGGTACACAACAAAAACAAGTTACAAGGTGTGTAACCCATCCTTCTGTCATATAAAGTTGTACCTTTCCTAATTGCTTCTCTACTCATACCTCTGTGATGAAACATCATTCTAACAATGCTCCATTCAGTAATAGTTCATGCAGGAAGTCACAGGAGCATGAAAGAAGTGTGAAGAGTGCTTTTCAATGTTGTTTTCTTACACTTCTTTGCCCATGCAGTGGGCAACAGCAACCATGCTCAGTTCATTTATGAAGCACAAATCTTGACCAATCAGACCTTGCATACTATCTAAGCTATATAATAACAGTATGAGGAGGTTCTTGACTTCTTGTACTTTGGTTGGTTCTGTTTATTGGTTATTAATGTAGAATGCATATGCTTTTAGATGGAATTCCACCCCTAATCTGTCTTCAGACTTTGATTCCAATAAAGATACAAGTATGGATGCTCTACGGTAAATCATTCACCCTCTACACTGAATTGAAATATGGCAACCAATGTGGATAACTATTGTTCTTGACTGGCTAGCCTTATTTCCACCTGCAAACATAAAAGCATTTTCATACATAAGAGAGGCTAGTCAGTCCAGAACAATAGCTATCAAAATTGGTCACCATATTTCCATTTGGTGTATACATTTTTCTAGTTCTAGATAATATCCGTACTTTTTGCCCTGGGGTGGGGGGGGGGGCGACTTTCGGGGGGGGATGCTCGTCGTATCTCTTAGGGGTAAAAATTCGCGATTTGGTATCTTTTAGGGTGTTAAATGCAAATATTTGAAAACCAGGATTTTCTGGTATCTCTTAGGGTGTCAGAAAAGGAGAGAAGCGTGCATCAGTATGGTTTATCCTAGGCGCTTTTAATTTAATATTATTTGTTGTGGTATCTCTTAGGGGTTAAAAATCATTCAGCCACGCCCTTTTTTAAAGACTTCCTGTATCTTTTAGGGGTCTTTTTGAAAATTTCCAATGAGCATCCCAGGTCCTTTTTTCCCGGAGGCCCCCGCCTGGGCTTTTTGCATAAAGGGGATTAATTAGCAGAGAATTGGAATTTTCAAGGATTGGGGATGGTGCAAGGAGGGTATTATTATAATTACGACTTTGTTGATGCAAATATATACAAACTATATATTTGTACGTGATTGCCATGCATCAAATTCAGCTGATCCTCGCAGTATATCAAGCAACTTATGCAGCTGCAAATTTAAAGATTCAGAGAAAAATCTGAGAATTTGTAACTGCATAAGTTGCTTGATATACTGTGAGTGAGGATCAGCTCAATTTGATAAATTACTACTTTGTTTATAAAACACCTTTGGGGAAAGGAGGGAAAGCATCTTCTCATTGGGGTAATGACGTGGATACTTTCTTTTTTACTGCACTCCCTTAATCACTACCATGAGTGGAAAAAAATTGTGACGAAAAAATTAAGATATTATTTTGTCCTTCCATTTTTTCTTTTTTCTAAACCATTTTTTAACAGGGGAGATGCCGCTGCTTTACCAAGTAAACCGCCTTGGATAGAGAACACAAGGAAGAAGACTCAATCTAGGTACAGTGGCTGCCACGTAGGGAATCAGCTTTGCAATTATATTCTCTAATTTATCATTTGAGTGTATATAGATCGTTTTCACGCACGTGACCAAATCACTTGACAACCGTTGCTAGCCGCCATATTGGTGTACCAAAAGTGTAAACAAACCAAGAGCGTCTTGAGTGTGAAGATGGTTTTATGTATGATTGTTGGCTGCGCATCGAAAAGTGGAAGAGATAAAGGAGTTTATTTTGCAAGAGTACCTTCTATCGTTACTAGTCAAGGGGAAGAAGCTAAATATTTGTCAGAAGAAAGGCGATCGAGGTGGATCACAGCTATAAGCCGAGATGATCTGACGGAGGCGATTATCGAGAATGATCGAGTATGTGGCAAACACTTCATAAGTGGAAGGGCTGCGAAACCTTGGGATAAATACAACATAGACTGGGTTCCAACTCTTCAATTAGGACACAAGAAAAAGCAGCGTTCAAATCTGGAAACAGCAGCAAAGAGAAGCGAGAGAGCGAGAAATCGCGAGCAAAAGAGGTCTTTGCCGTTTGACACTGAACACACTAGTGACGAAGAGCTGTTGGCAAAGCGAAAGAAACTGAATGAACCAGGTACTGAAGTTTTGAATATTGACTTCTGTACACCAGAAGAAGATGATTCAGAACAAAAGGATGCTGCCACTCAGACAGAGGAAGCAAAAATCTCCCAAGCAGGTACGCAAACCGATGAGTTTGAATATCTTTTCGAGTCTCTTAAGCTGGACGATAATAAGCCATTTGACTGTTATGACTTTGAAAATAATGATGACAAAGTCTCCTTCTACACTGGATTACCCTCTTTTGATATATTAAACACAGTTTTTAAACACGTTTCACCACACGTAAACCGAAGGACTCAAAGCCTGACACAGTTTCAAGAATTTGCCATGACACTGATGAAACTCAAACTTAACATGCCATTTCAAGATCTAAGCTATCGATTTTCGGTGTCTTTATCTACAGTCTCAAGAATTTTTTCTTCCTGGATGGTAGCTTTGGATATAAGATTACAACCATTAATCCACTGGCCAGAAAGGGAAGATTTGCACCGTACCATGCCCCAAAGTTTTCACTTTTCCTTTGGTAACAAAACCACTGTTATCATTGACTGTTTTGAGGTCTTTATTAACAGACCTTCAAACCTTTATGCCCGTGCACAAACTTTTTCTTCTTATAAGCACCACAATACAGTGAAAATACTCATTGGCATTTCACCACAAGGAAGTATCTCCTTTGTTTCAAAAGCCTGGGGAGGAAGAACTTCTGACAAGTTCCTGACAGAGAACTGTGGTTTAATGAAGATGCTAGTACCTGGAGATCTAGTCCTTGCAGACAGAGGCTTCACTATTCAAGAAAGCCTAATGTTTCACCGTGCACAGCTTGCCATCCCTGCGTTCACCAGGGGAAAAGACCAACTTGATCCTGTTGATGTGGAGCAAACACGTGGCATTGCTAATGTACGTATTCATGTGGAGAGAGTCATTGGACTTCTTCGGCGAAAGTACACAATATTTTCTGGCATTCTACCCATAGATTTCCTTCAGTGCAACCCTAATGATTCCAACGAAGATTCAAAACCAATGATTGACCGTATAATTAATGTATGTGCTGCTCTTGTAAACTTGTGCCCTGGAATAGTTGCATTTGATTGATTAAAACCAGAGAAATATATTGTGAGCCATTGTTCATAGACAATGTAACATGTTTTGAATGAGAATTGGGGCTCACAATCATTTCTCTGTAAATTAATGCAGCAAATGTTACTATTACCCCTGATGCATTACTACACATAATACTTTTTAAAATGTTAACATACAGCGTGTTTCAGTTGAGTATGGAGGGCTGAGTTTTATTGAAAATTTTATCAATATGTTTTCGTGGGATAAAACTAATGTGGTCAAGCTAAGGCGGATCACTGAAGTTGTGATGGAAATGTGAAATACATGTAGGCATGTGAAAGTTTGAATTAGGCATGCACACTTTCATCGCAACTCCAACACAATCTATCTTTAGAAATCTTTGTATATGATTAAGTATCATAACATGTACATATGCTTTTTTGAAATTTTCTAATAGCATGAACACTAACTTTTTTAGGTCATTGTATTTCATAATTAACTCTTATAGTTAAACCTTTAGAGATAAATGTCTCATGAAATTAAAGAAATAGGCAATAATTTTTATTCCAAAATAAATGCCTCAAGAAGTTCAAGTGGTAGGGAAAAGTGTCAAATGACCAGCTTTAAGACAACTCAGCAAATGTGGCCGCATCCTTGGAATGATGAACTTCACAACTGGAGTTTTACCATAGGCTAGGCATGTGGCATATGCAATGGCAAACACACCACAATCACTCCCATTTTGCTGTTGCTGTACAGGTATATGAGTGATATTCTTGAAATTTGGACCAAGCAAATTCTTCGTGAGCTCAATTATCTCTTGCGAAATTGGTGATGTCATGCTGTCTAACAGGTTAACATACCCAGGAAGACAGCCAATAGATGTTAAGCATGCCCAGTGATTGTTATTCAAATGCACTATCTGAATGAAATCACCAGTAACAACATTGAACTGTCTGACAGGACCAAGGGTTGGTCTTTGGAAACCACTTACATTGCTGTTGACTTTCATAAGCAGTACATGTGCTTCTTGGATCACAGAACAGTCTAACCATCCTGTTGGAGATGCAATAAGGTCAAACTCTGACTGTGTAAGCTTTCCAAGTGGCTTTTGTTTGTCACTGACACTGCTGTTGGTTCCTTGGATTTGTTTGACAAACTTGACACTTCCACTTCCTTTTTTCTTATTAGATTGTGCTTGATTCTTTTTACAATCTGGGCATGACCATGTGGAATTAGCATTGTTTGGCATACGTTTAAGGCTTAAACAGGCCAAGTGAAAAAATGTTCCATTTTTGCACACAGGGTTATGGCACTCAATAAGCTTATCTGTATTCTTTGCCTTGCTCTTGCATATACAGATATCATCCAGGGCCAAGGCTTTAGAAGATGCTATTTTTTTCTTGCTTGATTGGGACTTGCCTTTAGAGTTTTTGAATTCAGGTAACAATCTGCAATTTGGGCAGTACCATGTTTTAGATGTGGTTGTCAGTCCCAAGCATGAAAGATGAAATGTACTGATTGGGCACATGGGGTTGGCACAACAGACACATGATCTATCTTGGGCAGTTCTACAAAAGCAAATAGCCCCACTTGCTGTTGGCTCACTTCTTTTTGAAGTATGCCTTCTAGTGGACCATTTTCCAAGCACTTCAGGTAAGACACAGGTTCTCCAAAAAGTGGTGAGCTTTGGCAATGCAATTTCCCAGTGTTCTTTGTCTGGGAATATTCTCGGCTGGACAAGTGTCGTACTCCCATCATCTCCAAATGCACATACAACAAAGTCACAGTAATCTTTGTGTAAAGTAAACAGCTGCTGCTGAACTTGATAGTAATACTGGTGATCATGCTTAAGGGTAAACATTTCATTGTTATCTTTTAGTAGACAACATGATGACTTTGATAGATAGCTATTAAAGTCACAGTCCTCAATGCAAAAAGGGCATTTCACCTCCCCACATCCTTCTCCACAACAGTCACAAGAACATAAGAAGTCAGGTGTCGCATGTATATATGGATAAGCTTCATTGATAAACAGACCACACTTCTGAACCTTGAAATTGGTGTGCTTCCCTTTCATTATTTGTTCATAGGCCTTGATAGCATCTTCCTCATGTTTACAACCATGAACAGTGGCTTTAGTAGTAAACTTGGCTAGCTCTGGGTAACAAATTGATTGTATTAGAGACAGGGAGGGCAAAGCAGGATCTGAGTGGCATGCAGCCTTACTTTGAGAAGCTCCAATTCTTCCAGCTCTGTGTTTGAAAAAGTTATGTCCTTTTGACTGTTTTAAGGTATCTCTCTCAATTTGTTCTATGTGATTTTTTGAAATTTCAATCTTTATGCCTTGACAGACCTTTATAAGCTCTGGATATGATAGATCTAAGTATTCCTTTTTACAAAGATCATTTACTGTTGGAACAGATCTGCTTTTCAGCACAAAGCTACTTGAGTATGGAGAAATCAAGCTTAGAACCACGGCCTTGTTTTGACTCTTGTTGATTTCCGCGTAGAAAGCATCCATTTCCGGTTCTGTAGGAGCTTTGCATTCTTTTGAAGAAGACTTAAATGTTCCTAAAACTTGTGTTGACTTGCTTTGACTGGGAATATCGTTATGATAATCGATTTTTTTCTTTAAGTCCGTCTTCATTTTTCGTGCAGAAGTAAAATTGATATCTCGTACTCTAGCATAATCAACTTGTTTCACGTAGGTTGGCAAAATCCACGTGCACTTTACTTGGGTACAGGATAACTTGCCGTTTATTTTCGTCCAGGCTTCTAGGTAAAATAGTACGCTAGCTACGTGAGAACACGACTCACCAAGACCCGCTTTACAACCTAAACAGTGACAAGAAATTATGTTCCCCTGTTTTTCTGTGATTATCCATACTGGGATCAGAGCATCGTTCATTCGCTGAGAATGTCTCACCTTCGCGACAACAACAAACTTGTCAGAAATGATGTGGCCTTCTACGCTTGCAATAAATCCGGAGACCATCTGATTATAAGCTTCCAGACTACGAAAAGCTTTAAACTGTTGGTTTGTGTAGAAACTTGTTTCTAGGACGAGATAAAATAGCAGATCTGTAGATTCTACTGGAGGTAAACAGTCCGGCTCAAAAAGGTTGCTGTCAACTAACACGGGGTCGATTCCAATCGACGAAATTTTATCAAGATAACGCCGTTTCACTCGAGTTTCCAGCTTCTTGGCATACTCAGATAGAGGTATTGAAGATAAATTTTCGCTAAACTCTTTTTTTTTCCTTTTCGCCGGCAACATATTCCATATTATTCAGAGCACTTCGCTAGTCATGGCATGATTGTTACACACATGTTTTTGCATAGTCACGCTATCGAGGTACACCAATATGGCGACCGGAAATTGATGACGACACGTGAAAACGATCTATTGCATGTGGTTGTTGCCTGCAAGCTGTAGTCATTATGACTGGGCTTCCTGTGGTAAATCAGTCGCAAGATGGCTTCAGTTTACTTGCCATTTTACATGGTTGCATTCTCTCAACAGATCCAGCTCAAGGTCCAAGTCACGTCCCATTTGGCTACAGGACAATGAAGGTACAAATGCATCACACATTCTATTACATTCCCAATGTCGCACAATCCAAGGGTCACACACTAGACAAGTTACACCACATCTGGCTACAGGACAATGAAGGTACAAACACATCACACATTCTTTTACATTCCCAATGTCACGCAAAACAAGGATCACACATTAGACAAGTCACACATCTCATGTCCACCAAATTGAGCTGCATTCCAACGAGGTGCTGCAAGGGGTCTATTGCCATCTTGAGCATGATGGTTAAAAATAATGATGGATGAACATTAGATGGTCATATGTTATTACAGATAGTGGCCTTTCATCCCCAAAGAGGAGTTTAAGTTCCACTGAAGTAAGGCTGGATCACAATCCTACACCAGTAGATGGTGCATTTAGATCCAGGAGTACAGGAGAAAGAAGTAACAGCCTTCCTGGAAGACATGATGGCACCCTGACTAATCAGTGGCCAGATGACTTTGCTAGCAAGTGAGTGATCACTATCATCATCACCATCTTGATTGTTGATCATCATCATCACAATCTCCACCATTTTCACCATTGTCATCATCGCAATCACCATTACCATCATCATCAACATCATCACCATCACTATTATCATGATCATAATCATCATTGTTATTGATCATCACTATTAATATTATCATCATCACCAAAATGTATTCATCATTATCATATTATCATCATCATCCATGGTCATCATCATCATAATGATTATTCATCATTATCATCATCATCCATCATTGTCATCATTATTGAATCAATGCATCAACACTGTCATTACTATTATCATCATCATGAGTACAAGCATATTTATCAAGAATTATTGTAATTTTAATTTTATCATTTAATTAGAAATGCCAGAGTAAGATCTGAAAGCAAAGGGAAAAAATGAAAAAAAAAACAACAATTATTTGAAAAACTTTTTCTAGGCAAGAAGAAACATTACCAACATTTTTAAAGCCTGAACTTCTCCAAAAGGTACAAAAATCCTTCTGATTGGGATTAATTATTAATTAATCGATAATTATTGATTAATCAATAATAAAGATAATTAATAATAGTTTAATAATATTCTTATATCCAGGAAAAAAGAAAATCAGATTCCAGACACTCAAGAAAAAGGGACCAATCACCATCACCTTTAGCCACGCCCACTGGCCATGTGATGACCACGCCCTCTGACCATGAACAGCCACGCCTATCACATAGTCAGGTTGAAGAATCCAAACAGGATGCATTGTCCAAGAGACAGCAATGGAGAATGTATGTTGCATAAATAAATTGGTAAAAAAAATCCTAATCTATGCTTTGTTTTCCTATTTATGACAATGGTTTTAGAATCAGCATCTAAATGTTCTCGCTTTTTTAAAACATGCAAAACAGCATGATAGATTTTATTTTTTAGACATTGTGGCTGTGGGCCCCCTGTGGTAAATGTTAAGGAGTCAAGGGTGCATTGCATAGCAGTAGTCCACTCACCTCTTACTTCCGGGGACTTGGCTTCAATTCCTGGACTTGGTATCGCAATTGAGTAGCGTTTGCCAGGTTTTGATTCCAGGGTGTTCGCAACAAGGAACCAATTTTAAGGTATCTGAAATGGCTTCCCATTTTCCTTCCCATTCATTTCTTTTTTCATCACTTTTTTACATCAGGAATCAAAGTCTGAGTCTAGAAGAATCCTGGAATGTGTTATCAATGTTTGAACACTCCCACAAGGGTCGAATTACCAAAGATATGGACCTGGATTGTCATGGTATGCCACTCAAACTACTTTCATATTCAGCTATAAGACCTTCCACGTCATGTCATTGTGGCCATGTTGTTACCATTTACGGAAATATATCTCTTTAGCTTTCATTGTTAATACCACCAACATGTCTTTCTCTTTTGACTCTTTCGATTATTGCAAACTATCAATATGCAGTGAGTGTGTTATACAATTTTGGTTTCTTGCAGATGATGCTCTTGATCAGTTTTTGTCTAGTGAAGTAAACAGACCAGAATCAAGGGTAGAAATCCCTCGAGATCCTCAAGAATATACTCATCATGTAGATGGAAGGTGAATTATTGCAGTTCATTTTTTACCTCTCATATCCCTCCCCCCTCCCCTTCCACACATGCACACGTACACTACCACCATTACCCATCTCAAGGGGCACTTGGACGAAAATCGCTCCAAAATTAAAACTCTTTCATTTGAGCTGGAACTTTGCTAAAATAATCTTGAATACATTAAAAACCACTCACTGAAATATCTTTTTGATATTCAGAAGGAAAGGGCCAAAATTTTACGATATTCTAGTTTCTTAGTTTGAATTTTCAATCTTTGTAAACCATTTTCACACAGTGTTTTTCACTAGTAACTCCTCCCCTCCCCCTCGGGTTTTTTTTTTTTTTTTGAGGCCTCAACACCGGGGAGGGGGAAAGGAGGCTATTTAACAATTAAATTCAACAGTCCATCGCACTTTCTAAGTTTGTATATTTTCTAGTGCTAACAGTTATCTGGAAGCAAGTCAAGAGATTCCAACCCTACCCAAAGGGAAGCTGCTAACCATCAATATCAGGTCTACGTGGGGTGATAGACACTATGTTGGGCTGAATGGAATTGAGGTGTTCACAGAGTATGGAAAACCAGCCGAAATACAACAGGTCTGTATGTTTGGATGGGTTGCCTGTGTTCTAGGTTAGCCATAGACCTTTTAGACTGAGATAGCTAACATGGTGCAATGTGGTCTAGCCGGTCTAGCTTCAGTACAAACATCTTGTGTTCATCACACCTTGTATGGTGTTTGTACTGAAGCAAGACCACAATGCATCCCGGTTTTGTTTAAGCAGCCTTGCTTTGCCTTTGCATGGGTTGCCTGTGTTGACTGTGAGAGGTGTGACAGGGACAAAGTTTCCATCTGACAGGTCACGCAATGCAAGGTCATTGACATGTGATTATTGTAACAAAGGGACCTTGATCGTGCACCATGTTTATTCTCATGAAAATGAAAACCTTTGCTTAAACCTGCGTAACCTCGTCCTGAAAACGCTTGAATGCGAGGCTCCATGGGGAAAATCTATTTTTCCAGTCAACATGGCTTTCGCGTGATAAGGTCCATTTAGCCACTGGTAAACTCTGACACAGGCAACCCAAACAACATATTATATTTTCCTAGAACATTACTGTTTCACTTATGTTATGGTGTCATTTTTCTAGATTTCTGCTGAACCACTGGACATAAATATTCTGCCAGAATATGGCAGTGACCCGCGTGTGGTCAGTAATCTAACAGATGGGATCTTTCGTACAAGGTATAAAGATAACATTTCTACTACTGACTTGGTATTAATCAACTGAATCGATCTTATGCATCTTATTACCAGCCTTATCTTATTAACAGCTTTATCAATCAGCTTGTTAACGGTAACATGTCGTTCTGTCTTTTCAGGGATGATATGCATTTGTGGATGGCTCCATTCACTCCTGATAGCAATCATTACATTTACCTGACTTTTACAGAGAACATCAAGATTGCTATGATTAGAATATGGGTAAGAAATAAGAACTGGCATCTTGCAGGCTCTGCATTATATCCCATTTTGATCAACTAGGAACTGGCATGCCGTAAGGCTCAGTATTGGGTCCCATTTTTATCACTAGAAACTGGTATGCCATTTTAGTCACTGAACTCGGAACTGGCATGCCTCACAGTTCAGCATTGGGGCCCATTTTTGTCATACTCGGTACAGAATTAATGCTATTGTTACACTGTCGTTTCAGAACTACAATAAATCTCGCATCCACTCGTACCGAGGCGCTAGGGATGTAGAAATTTTTCTGGACAACAATCTGATCTTCCAGGGAGAAATACAAAGGTGCACAATGGTTTTTTTCCTTCCAATTAATTCGTTATCATCATCGTAATGTTTGTTTTCTTTATGTTCCTCGACCATTTTTTCTTTGTCACTCAGAGCAAGTGGTACGCTTGGTGAAGATGAACCATTTGGCGACGTAAGTTATTACATTAACTATCCTTCTTGGTAGAGTACGAGTAGGTTGCTCTGTTCACCTTGGTCACTGCCCAACCATAGATTCTAGTGCTGTTAGTAAACGTCGGTCAATTTGGCTGAGAGAGAATTATAGCACCAAGCTTACATTCAAACTTAAGAAAACCCCGAACACCTAAAATATGTCCGGAACGTTAAACATCTTGTTCTGACCAATCACATGCGAGAATGAATTCATTTCTAATTAACTGACGCATGTGATTGGTCAGAACGCGATGTTTAACATTCCAGGCTTATTTTAGGTGTACACAGTTTCCTTAGTTTGACTGTAATAATCGGAAGTATCGGAGACTAAATCGCTCGTCTTCAAAATCGGCAGACAGTCATTAGAGTAGATTAGGCATGACTGCGAAACGGCATGGCGCAGCACTTTCATGGCATGAAAATATATCTTTTGAGTTACCTAAATAGAATCATCTTTTATTCTGCATCTTTGATCTTTAACCTTGTTTATCCAGACTATTCTATTCACAATGGACGAAGAGATCCTGAATGCCATGTCATTCTACGATCAAACCTACGAGATACCAGAAGAGGAGGAGAGCTTGGTGTACAGCACTGAGTACGAGAGACCTTCCACTGCTGATAAAGATGAAGACTCTGAGGTCAGTACACCTAGTGATTACGAGTTGTTCGCGATCAATTAAAGACAAAATACGACGAACAATTTACGATTGTTTCACGAACAATTTACGATTGTTTCACGAACAATTTACGATTGTTTCACGAACAATTTACGATTGTTTCACGAACAATTTACGATTGTTTCACGAACAGTTTACAATTGTTTCACGAACAGTTTACAATTGTTTCACGAACAACTTACAATTGTTTCAAGAACGATTTACGATCATTTTACGAACAATTTACGATTAATGTACCTAAAGCTTACGGTAAATATACGGCAAACTTACGAATAGATTGCGAATTCAAGATTAGTTCAACTTACGTTTAAGACAATGTACGACAAACGTACGAATAAATCACGACCAACGTCCGATTTATTTCCGTCAAGTTAACGATGGATTTACGATGAAATCACGACCTGACGATCTACTTTACCCAGTAAATCAGTAAGATAGATCACAATTTATTCGTAATAATATTCCAATAATATATTGCACAGGAGGATGGTGATCGTCCATTCACGTGTGCAAGACGTCGCCAGAAGATGAATCCTGACAAAGAGTCTACCAACCAGGAAATTGGTATGATAAACTTTATTGATTCGTGTGGGTGAATTAGAAACACTAATTCATAGTGTCGTCTACCATTGTTACAGATCTTCCTGTAGAGTCTGCTGATGACGAAGGACTCGTGTATGGACAAGGTAAAACTATATCATTTTTATTGATATTTTGTTGGAGTTACAAGTAAAACCTGCATCTTTATCCTCTTTACATTGGGTAAGATGTTTTCCCATTTCAGACCACGTGTCATTTTCTTGAGAATAAGATTCTTTGTTTTGGCTTGAACCATATTCCTGTGTCTTCTCTTTTGCAACCCATTAAACAAAGAAATGATACTCTAGGGAATAGCACGTGGTCAGTCTGAAAAGGGAAAACATAACGCCCGATGATGATGCACACCATTATGGTTCTGATGTATTGGACACAAGATGTCGAAGCTTTTTGATCTTGTCCCCAAAATTCGTGCCCTTAATTGCCCTTAACTTGAATTCCTTTGCAAGGCGTGACTACCAGTCTTCCTCTGAGCTTCAGAAAGATCAGTTTTGATCTTTGCGCTTGTGCTTATGCTTACATCATAAAGGGACCAAATGAAGACTGTAGGTCAGGGTCGTGATAATCTCGTATGTACAGTCAAGCAAGGCGTGGCTCTTACGCAGTATATTTTCTTATTAGTTTTAGAGCTTTGTTTCGTGTCCACATGGGGAGATCCCTACTACTTAGGCCTAACAGGGCTGGAGTTATTTGGACCCACCATGGAGGCAATTCATCTCTCAATCGACATGTTAGATGTAAGTGATTTGAATGTGTTTAATTTTATGAAATCACATTTACCATTTTACCTTGTTAAATGGCTTCAAGATCGAATCCACCCTTCATTTTGTTTTTTTTTGATTCTTTTGATTTGATTTGATTTTTTACCAGGCGAATCCACGAGATTTGAACGACTTGCCGAATTATGGTGATGACGACCGCACTTTAGACAAGTAAGCAGTCACACAATTCTGATAAGCAGTCACACAATTCCGTAACGGTGCCTTTTCCTGCCTTCTGATTGGATAATTGGTAACCTCTTGTATTGTGACTTCGATAAAGTCTTATTATTTAAATCCTGTTTTATCATAGAGTCATTGATGGTACTAATGTAACAACATCAGACGAACACATGTGGTTAATACCATACACAGAAGGCCAGGACCACACCCTTACTGTTAACATGGGTCACGTGACCCAGCTGCTCGGCATGAGGGTCTGGAACTACAACAAGTCAGCGGATGATACCTTTAGAGGAGTAAGCAAAATGCGCCATATTTGACAGAATTTTGAATAGCTCTACGCGTTCTGATGGGATAAGAACTTTTGAGCTTTGTGTGAATGATTGAACGAATGGCTTTAAAAACCCCATCTCGTGTCGTGTTCTTTCCCCACCCACACCAGTTCATTTAGCCGCGACTGCGTAGACGTTCTTAGGGTCGGTCACGCAATGTTGCGTGACGTCGTAACAACCCTAAGAACGTCTGCTTAGGAGGCTACAGTCCACTGCCGTGTATTTATCTACTTTATCTCTAAAAAATTGCTACACCTTTATTAATGCATTTATATAAAAATTCTAATCACTCAGGCGAAATTGGTGCATGTCAAGTTAGACGGGCGAATACTTTCTCCTCCCGAAGGATATCTCCTCAGAAAAGGTACAGAATAGCACAAAGCACTCCTCGAGTTTTCCCCCTAGGTATAATCGTTGTGTTGGTTTGTTTAATGTAGGTCCTGGTAACACGCATTTTGACTTTGCACAAGACATCTACTTCATCAAATCAGCCGCCCCGTCATTGGGTCACGTGCCTAGTGGTCCTGCAGATGAACCAATCAGGAGGTAGGAATATCCATCATTGTCCTTTTGTCCCATTTTCCCATTCTATCACATTTTCCCATTCTATCCCATCTTCCCATTCTATCCCATTTTCCCATTCTATCCCATTTTCCCATTCTATCCCATTTTCCCATTCTATCCCATTTTCCCATTCTATCCCATTTTCCCATTCTATCCCATTTTCCCATTCTATCCCATTTTTCATTCATTTTCATTTTCCCATTTTCCAGGCCTGAAAGTAGAGTCAATATCAAGAAGCTTGTTCCAGATTATGAACCGACCTTAATGCCCACAGGATGTATCTTTATTCTTACTAATTACTCGTAGAAAGCCGAAATACTTATTACTGTCTAACTTGTTATAAGTCCGAGTATCGTTACGCATATGAGGCACGGACGTTTCTTGCCATGAATATGACAGCTTGGTGTTCGAGCATTCTGATTGGATAACCAGTAACCGCGTGCACAGTGATTGGTTCGATAGATTTCGTTTTTGTTTCCCATCCAACACACGGCAACATTCCATTGGTATACTAGCTGTGGTTATAATGAATATTTCTTTGGTTATCAATGTGGGTGATGTGAGGAGGTCTCGTTCACTAGTAACCTTTTTGGAACACTACTCCAGGCCCATTTATTCGAATCCAGGGGCGGATCCAGGGAAGGGGTGTAGGGGGTGCGCACCCCTCCCTGATTCCACTTTGTGCCCCTACTTCAAAGATAACCAATACTGTTTTTTCCCTTTGATCCTAAGGGGTGCACCCCTCCCTGGGTTAACTTTGTGCGCAGCACCCCTCCCTGAATAAAATCCTGGATCCGCCCTGGAATCCGTAATAAATTGGATGTAAAACTTTTCTTAAAATGCACTGCATGCCATAAAACGTCTGAGCATTGTTTCTGCATTTGGGTTGCTTGTATGAACCAGGCTTTAATCGCCCTACAGCTTATATATTATATTTAGCCTTGACTCGTGACCAGTCGTTTTCCAGTTTCATTTGCTGTCCAGCTGGGGCGATCCATACTACCTTGGCCTGAATGGCATAGAATTCTACGATGAGAACGGCTACAGGCTTCATCTAACAGCAAATAACGTAACAGCCTACCCACACAGCGTCAATGTACTAGATGGTGTGACGGATGACGTCAGAACCCCTGATAAATTGATAGATGGGGTGAATGATACCAATGATGGTAGACACATGTGGCTCGCTCCAATCTTCCCTGGACAGGTAACGTAATACTTATATATAGTTAGTATAGTAAGTGATGGTGGATAGAGTGAATGATACCAATGATGGTAGACACGTCGGGCACAATATGCTATGAGTAGAGGAAAGGATGTTCCTATAGAGAAATGAAGTGAACTTTTTCACGTTGGTTCATTAGGTGAACTTGATTTACGTGATTTTTGACGAGCCTGTCACTGTCTCCATGGTGAAGATTTGGAACTACAGCAAGACCTCGATCAGGGGGGTGCAGCAGTTTGGGGTACGTGTGTTCATTCTTTAGATTAGCCATTCCGAGATTGAGGACAAAGCTGGGTCGAGTTTGATTCTTTGGGGGAGGGGGGGAGTAGGGTCGAGTTTGCTTTTTGGGGGGGGGGGGAGAGGGTCGAGTTCGCATTGTAGTGCATCGTGAGAGTGTTTTGGGGAACATTTATCTCAGGTGATTTACCACGTAGGAGAGCTAGTGTTCTTTTGTAAATCTCCTGCATTTTGGCATGCAATAGACTGCAATGCAAACTCGACCCAGTTTTCTCCTCAATCTAGGAATGTCTAATACAATGTATTTCGTACCGACGCTTTCTCTAGATATTTGTAGATGATTTGCTAGTCTACCATGGGTTCTTACCTCAAGTGCCTACTAGACGTGGTATCCTACCCAATGTGGACATGCCTGTACCTCATCATACAGTGCTCTTCACCGACAGAGAGCAAATAGCGATGTCCGAAAGGAAAAACGTTGTACGGTAAGCAGCAAAAAAATCTGTATTCATGTGTGCAACCATCCAAGGAAGAACCAATTCCAGAAAGGCATGCCCGCCATGTTGGAGGATATAAAATCTTGAAGTCATCCAAGATGGCGGCCATGACGTTGAATTTGAACGGTATTAACTGTCATTTGTTATATGCAGCGAAGAAAAACGCAGAAAGAGCATTTGCGGCTGCGATTTCTTGTTGTCTTATGGAGAACTCTCTTTTTCTCTTAGGTCTAATGATTTAGAACAAGACGTACAACTGACAAACGACAAGAGAGTTGTTACTCGTTACGCTGATCCCAAGTCTGCAAGCAAAGCTGCTGACCCAGGTAAAACTGTTGTGGTGACTTTATGCAATTTTCATAAACATGCGAACTCTGTGTCTACGAGCTGCACGCTGAAATTCGGTTTTTCGCTGTCCCTGTCGCTGTGCACCGAGGTCTTGAATGTATGTTTTGAGGCGGAGGGCACAGTTTTCCTTATCTGGAACAACTTTAGGACGGTAAATGACTTTTTTCCCATTAACTTTTCATCCCATTTACTTTTCACTCCATTTTCTGTTCATTCCATTTACTCTTCATCCCACTCCATTTACTTTTCATCCTATTTGCGATTTTCTTTTTTCTTTATTTATTTTACGAATGCGTTATCCCGGGATTCCGAACAACGGTCAGAGACACTGCCCACTCGCGCAGCCAATCAAAATGCACGATTTTTCGGCTACCTTACGGAGGAAAAAAAAGAATAGTTTAAGTTTGTTTAAGCTTTTTAAATTTATTTCTTCAGCATTGAGACCCATGACAAGTGTTAAGCTCCTGGCCAAGTACCCAAGATGAATTTCATATCACACAAGAAATATAAAAATCTGAAATAGTATAATTATAATTTATTTTTAAGGATGTTGTGTATAGTATAGAACAATCAGTAATATATTACGGGGTTTATAAATAACCAATGCTTTTTTAAATGTGTTTTAAAATGAATAATAAAATCGTGTTTGAGAGGAACGCATTACTTATGTAATTCAAGTATAACAACTATACAATTTAGCTTGGATCTCTGAAAAATAATTCCATGCTACTGCAAAAATTATAAAAACTGCAAACTTATGTTATTGATGGTTTTCACGTCGGCCATGTTGGAGGACTTTAATAAAAAGTTGTCAATGAATTCTATTGTTATATCCTCCAACATGGCCGCCTTGTCCTTCTTTATTTAATTCTCTTGGGAATCGTTGAAAACCATCAATAGATGGTTTGCAATCATTCCCAAGAGAGTCGAGTGATGAAGACATGGCGGCCATCTTGGTGATGTTCGTAAACAGTAAATATAGGAGTCTTTTGAAGAAAAGAATTCGAAGTTAGGAGCAATTTGCCTTGGCCATCTAACATCCATGGCCATCTTGGCTGAAGTCACGTGACACGCTAAACGATCGAACCTAATCCAAGAGGTTGACCTACCACAAAGTGTCGCAAGCCCTGTTCTGGTTGCAACCACCAAACACCAATATTCTATCTGCGACACCACACATGGTATGGCCAACAAGTTTGGGTATTTGGTCACTCACTGGTATTTTATACCAGACCATTTTATGACAGTCAAGAATAAAAGCCTCATTCGTGACGTTCTCTCTTACTCCACTCCACTTTTCGCCACCGAACACTATCATATACTTCTCTCCCATCAGTAAAGACTGGCTATGCTGTCTACCATCTGGTTCGTCACAAGATTTACATTTAGCAAGCAGTTTCTCTATTCTAGATTGTTGAATACAATGTATGGGCTTTTCTGTGCGATTCCATCGACCCAGTAGCTCATATCCTCCACTCTTACGACCTCCAAACACGAACAAATAACATTCTCTGCTCCCTCTTACGTGAATGAGGTTAGCGTTATGGCCTGATCTTGAAGCAGCATGGAAAGGTGCTTCAGTGTATCGTCCTGTCTCAGTATCCAAGTTAAAAGCACCGGAGAATCGTCTTTGGGTGCGAACACCACCCTCTCTACCTAAGATAAGAATATCTTTGGGTGATACAAGGTACGCAGAATGTGAGCTCAATCCGACTGGGACGTCTCCACTCTCAAGAATTCGACGCCATGTTGTGTTGTGAGTATCAAAACAAAAGATTTCGGCTGTTCTTTTCTTACCATTCCAACCACCTATAATAATAATGTATCTCTCTCTTATTACTGTAGCAGTATGATGGCTAACACAAGGAGCTGTACATAGTGTTCCTTTTGGAAGACTTCGAGATTTTTCGGGATTTGTAGACGAAGGTGTTCTTTCCTGACTCCAGGAGTTTTCCTCGACATCGTAGCGATACATATCATCTAATACAGTCTTATCATCTCTTATACCACCAAAAATAAACAGAGAATTCCCAATTATTGAACAAGAATGGTATGCGCGTTTCGTAGGAGCTTGTCCGTTAGTTGTGACGACAGAAAAATCCATGGCAAACTTGGAGCTAAAAAATATCAATGTCGTCCGCCATCTTGGATTTTAAAATCCCACATCCCGGTTCTATCCCGCGGGATATTATAAAGGTAGCCCAATCCACTGCATACTTCTAAAGATCTAGTGTTACCTCATCTATTTACATTTGGCGTGGCTAGAGATGTATATGATCTTGGTTTATGTTGGTCGATTATTTACGCGGTTTTGCGGAAACTTTTACTTTTGAATCGGGTTTTTTTTTGTAAGAGAAATTTGTAAGTTATTGTAAAAAACCCTCTACCAGACTCGTACCCAGTCGCTTCTACTGGCCCTCTACTATACGCAAACACTACTAAGGATCTCTATGGGGTAAAATACCGGTCAAAAATACGTGTAGTATACATGTATTATACAAGTATCATACATGTAATGGCGTTTGGAACGTGTACTTAAATACATGCTTTCAATTAAATACAGGTTTGTTAAACATGTATTTGTAAACCCGGAGTAGTCAATCGATAAAAATCGATAGAAATCAGCTGATTTGTATCGATTTTTATGGGAAATCGTTTAAAATCGATAAAAGAAATTGGTGTGAGTTCGATTTTTATCGATTTAATCGATTTTTATCGATCAAGATTTGACAGCTTTAATTCGATCCAATAATGAGTATAATCATATAATCAGCTTTATTTCATGGAAAGTATTCTAAAATATCGATGATAGTGCAATAGATAACTATTAATTCACAAGTAATAATATGTAGATCAGGCAGCTAATTATTCAAGTACTTTTGCTGTCTGTTCACTGATCACTATAACAAACTCCTAGTTTGTGCCAAGCTATGGTTACGAAAGAGTAATTTCCGGTGGTGTAAATCCGTAGCCACACGACCCTCGTACGATCATCGATAGAAATTGTTCAAGACATATAAATCGAAAAAAATCGATATATGTACGTATATAATCAATCAATCGATAAAAATCGATACAAAAATTTAGTGTGAGTTCGATTTTTAACGATTGATAGATACAATCGATATCAATCAAATCAGCGGTATCGATTGTTATCTATTTATCGATTGGCAAAATCGATATCGATTTTTATCGACTGACTACTCCATAAAATAATAAAATAAATAAAAACTTTAACTTCTACTAACAAATCAATTTATATATCATACGATTTGTTTTCTATTTCTTAAATGTATCATATCATTAACTTGAATTTTATTTAAATATAAACATGTACTAGTACATAAGATGATTGTGAATGAGCGATAATATCACGTCAAGTATATACAGTATGCCGGGCGCAACAAGTTTGAGAAATTGATGACACATCTATTCGTACAATCTGTTCAGATCTTTTCAAAAAGACCTTTTCTATGGGTTAAAGTTCTTGTTTTCTAAGATAAGCTTTCGCTAGAAGCAAAACACGGCATTAAAATTTGAAAAACATTGCACATTTTGGCGGGCTTACCCATAAAATCCCGCCTCGATACTGGGAGTTCTAAGAAGCATGGGAAAAAATCTCCATGTTAGCCCACAGAACAATTTTTCAACTTCAATCTCCGACCCCTCTAGTACATGTAGGTTTTCTAGTTCATGCGAACTCGCTGCGCCCGATCTCCTTCTCGATTCAACCAAGTTTAAATCTCTTCTACGAAATTTGATCGGCTTTAATATTAAACTATTTACCATATATGGTAAATAGTTTAATATTAACTCGCAACAATCTTCGCGCATGACATCTAGCATACATTGCTAATTCGGGCATTTGAAACAGCCGTGGTATCACCCTCGTGGTATACATGTATTTTGACTTGTATTTCGCGTCATAGATCTCTTCGAAGGAGGCTACGATAAAACTCGAAGGGATGGGAGTCCGTAGACTCACAAATTATGTTCACTACTCAAATGCATTATGGACAGAAATCCAGTTAAAAGACAGTTTAATCCTTGTGGATGGACTGGCTTTAGTGTGGTCTTTGTATCAAAATACTGGTAAGATTGACTGTAGATGTGGAGGAGAATATGACGAATTTGCCAAGACTATTCGACATTTCTTTCGCTCTCTAACATCTAAAAAAGTCACGCCATACGTTCTAATAGATGGGCAATGTTTATGCCCCAGTTCAAGGAACGAAAACGAAATCATTTCGAGCAATGAACTATCTGTGGAGGATTGTGATGCCTTCGTTTTACCTTTGATGGCGAAACTAGCCTTTGTTCAAGAGCTGAAGAACATTGAGATACGATTTGCAGTTTGCGATGGGTAAGAATATGTCTCCATGCAAATCAGTTGATAGATAGATAATTTATAACACCGTATGGTATGTAAAAATGAAACTGACGTTTCGGACGTTAGTCCTTCATCGGACTAACGTCCGAAACGTCAGTTTCATTTTTACATACCATACGGTGTTATAAATTATCTATCTATCAACTGTTTTACTGAAAACACCGACGCAGTTTACACTAGTTTTCCACCTTATCCATGCAAATCAGTTTACTTCTGAGCCTGCCATTGCACAAATCATGAATAAAAGAGGGAAACTTCTTGTTTTGACTAAAGACGAAACGGAAAGAGCGCGCGCGCAAGTTGATGATATGGGCGCCGATCCATTCAATATTCTCATCATTTATTTCATGGCTTATTGTATTTTTATTGTGGTCTTTGAATTTGCTTTTATGTTGATTTTATTTAATTTTTGGTGGGACTGAATTTGCTTTTGAAGCACCCGAATTTACTTTTATGGTCATTTGTTTAATCTTTAGCAATCGAATTAATATATTCTAATGCAGGATTTTTTTTATTCTGATCTGAATTTATTTTTGGTCTTTGGATTTTTAACATGCTAATTATGATGCATTGCGAGCTTCGATTTGACCGAGTGAGAGACTGGTTGTCAAAACAAGATGGCGGAGCAAAAGGAAACCCCCATTTCTTTAGCATGTCGACGTGCGGCGGAAGCTTTAAAGCTTTCGAAAATATTTCAAACGCGGATGTACAACATCTTGCTGCAGGTGAACAATCCACATTCGTTTCTCTCTCTTCGGACCTACTCATATTCATTCACCTTTCCATGTTAAATATCAACTCTGACTGTTCACTTACTACTAAACTTGCTCCATCTTGTTTTTACAACCAGTCTCTCACTCGGTCAAATCGAACAAATGACCATAAAAGTAAATTCGGGTGCTTCAAAAGCAAATTCAGTCCCACCAAAAATTAGATATAATCACCATAAAAGCAAATTCAAAGACCACAATAAAAATACAATAAGCCATGAAATAAATGATGAGAATATTGACTGGATCGGCGCCCCATATGATGACGCACGGGAGTAGGGTAAGGCGAAATTTAAACTGCATTCTGTTTCTAAAAATAGCCCAACCGGAATTTACATGGCGCGCGCGTTATTGAGTGAGTTTCCCTCTATTATTTATGCTCTCTTGAGCCTAGTCAAGCTATGTTATATATTCCACTACAAGAACATCTCTTTTAGTGCGTTTATGCATGCATGCGTGGGTGTACCGGACACGTAGGCAGTTGCGAATTCGAAACGAAAACAAGAAGGACAAAGTCTAACGGAGTTTCAATCCATCACATCACATCCCATCCCATCCCATCCCATCCCATCCCATCCCATCCCATCCCAACACATCCCATCCCATCCCATCCATCCCATCCATCACATCACATCACATCCCATCGCAACACATCCCATCCCATTCCATCCCATCCATCCCATCCCATCCCATTCATCCATCCATCAGCTCCATCAACTTATTTACTTCTTTGTTTCTTTGTTTCTTACTCTTTAAAGCGAGGCAGACCAAGAGCTAGCTGCACTAGCCAACCACTGGAACTGCCCAATCGTAAGCAACGACAGTGACTTCTTCATATATAATCTTCCCGCGGGATACATCCCGTTGTCGTTTCTAGTGACAAGTGGACCGGTAATCACCGCAAGACTGTACAAGAGACAACGTCTGGCCAAGCACTTAAGAATCCATGAGGATTTTCTCCCTCTTTTTGCATCACTTATGGGAAATGATTACATTGAAGAGGAGACGTTAGCTCCCTTTAAGAAAGAACTGTTTCCTGAGAATGAAACGAATATAGTTAAAACTAAGAGGTTGATTATGACTATAGCAAAATTCATTTCCGGTTTTTCAAGTCCCACAGAGGCGCTTCAATCAGCTGTGGATTTAGCTGCTCGAAATATTGATGAGAGCGAGGAAACCGATATAGATTTAGAATCAGAGGTCGAGTTCTCGATGTCAGAGTATGAAATTTCAGATAATTCACTGAGAGGATACTTTGAGTGGAATGAAACGCGAACGGAAATGGAGACTCGGCACGAGAACACAATCCCTGCTTACGTCATCAACAGTTACCGAGACGGGCGCTTTCCTGTTGGTTATATGGGCACCTTGGTCTCTTCTGAAGGAGTGCAAATATTAAAGGTTCAAGTTGAAGACCCCAGCGAAGTCTCCGCTCACATGTGCTCTATCAGAATAAGGTGTATCTGTTATGGTATCGTGACGGAAGGGCCTACAGTAATGGAGTATGATAGAGAAAAGACTGAATTGGTTGATCGAGAATTTTGTCCTTTCTTTGGGTCGAAAATACTTGGTTATGGGAAAATGCCAAATTTGAAGAACTTAAGAGACGCCGATACAAGCCAAAGACTTAAGCTGTTGTTAGTAGTCCTGAAGGCAGACACAGCACTTATCAAGTCGTTACCAGAGAGTTTCCAGTTGTTTGCAGCGTCAGTGCGCTACTGGATCTCTGAAGCCAAACCTGGTGTTAACCAAATATGGGTACAAGCGTTGTTACTGGTGCATTTAAAACTGCTTGCTGAGAGCGAAGATCAAGCATCAGTAAAGTCAAGGCAGAAATCAAAACGAGAAGGACAAAGAAGACGCTTGGGTGTTAGGTTCGAAATCAAATGCCAGCATAGTTACGCGCAGTGGCAGTCAGTTATGACGGAGACGATGATGTTGAACCAGATCCTGATTTTCCCTTTGCCTGAGCCTGATATAGCGACTCTGTACAGCGGTATCACTGCCCAAACAATCGCACAAGAAATAAAACAAGGTACTATAAGAATCAATAATGATGAGGGAATGAAGGTATAGGAATAAGAATGGGCCTTAATAGAATTGGATAATTTTGCATCTGACCGGTATTTTTGTCTTTTTTTTCATCCAGGTGCCCAAGTAAATAGCTTTGTTAAGTCGGTGGTCCTCTACAATAAGCTTTATGAAGCTGCTACAGAAGGCTTGGTAGAGAAACTGGTCTAGTGATAAGAACAATTTGATTCTGAATTATTGAACAACGATTCCGATAAAAGCTACAGACAACAGTAAAGACTGAGTGATATAGTGTCATTCTATCTATTACCATGTATAATAAAGGATAGATTGCATAGACATAGACCGTATAGACATAGACAAAGACCGTATAGACATATAGACAAAGACCGTATAGACATATAGACAAAGACCGTATAGACATATAGACAAAGACCGTATAGACATAGACAGACCGTATAGACATATGTACCCAATAGACTGTATAAATATAGACATAGGCCGTACAGACGTAGCCAATAGACTGTATAGATATAGACATAGGCCGTATAGACGTAGTCAATAGACTGTATAGATATAGACATAGGCCGTATAGACGTAGTCAATAGACTGTATAGATATAGACATAGGCCGTACAGACGAAGCCAATAGACTGTATAGATATGGACATAGGTCGTATAGACGTAGCCAATAGACTGTATAGATATGGACATAGGTCGTATAGACGTAGCCAATAGACTGTATAGATATAGACATAGGCCGTATAGACGTAGCCAATAGACTGTATAGATGTGGACATAGGCCGTATAGACGTAGCCAATAGACTGTATAGATATGGACATAGGCCGTATAGACGTAGCCAATAGACTGTATAGATATGGACATAGGCCGTATAGACGTAGCCAATTGACTGTATAGATATGGACATAGACCGCATAGACGTAGCCAATAGACTGTATAGATATGGACATAGGCCGTATAGACGTCCATTTTTAGGAAATTCGTAACTTTGCTGTATTAAAAGTTGTTTTAAAAATTTTGAAATAAATTTTCAAAATCCAAACTGAACTTTTTTTTCATGATATTGGGTTTCGTATACCGCAATATTGGATTACCTGTGGTACGCGCGGGATACCCGCGGGATCGAACGCAGAGGGCTAAACAAAGATGGCGGATATTTGTTTGACATAGAAACACACATTAAAATTTCTATTTTCGCGTAACAAGATTTTTATCCATACAATGGAGCCTTCCAGAAGTACATCTCCAGCAGTACACATGGTTACTGAAGGTGAAAAGCTGCCAAATATTCGTATCCTTTACAGAGAATTCTATTCGTGCCGGTTGCCAAGACTACAATGGCTACGCAATAAAGACACTTAAAACTAATTATTTATATTATTGCTTTATATAGATTTAATTTTTAGCTTTTAAAATGAATTCAACGCCTTTAGGTAAGGAATATTATATTAATTTCTTAGAAAACAGCTACTGAAAGCACTATTTTTGGATTAAAATGCTGGCTAGATAAAAATAAAAATAACGAAGATATCTGAATAAGCTTACCTTAAGTAGTGATAACATTATTTAATATAGACTTTACCTTAAGTTACTAACAGCTGTTCAAAGAATTCGTCTTCGGATTTATTTCGTAGTTCTTAAAATTTGGAATAAGCTCAAGCTTGACTTGACTTTAAACTGCCTTACTTTAAATGGAATTTAAGCTTATATAATTTTTGTGTGTTTTAAGATTTTATTATTCCTTTTTCCTTTTATCATTGGGTCGGGGCGGTTTTTGGTTTTGGCATCAATCCCCTGTGTGCAGTGGTGGGGGGGGGGGGGGGAGTGTCCTGATATAATGGCGTGTACCATTCAGACCTTAACATCAAGCAGTTGACCGCAGTTCGTCATTTCATCAAGGTGGAACCGTGAATGATATCACATGGCATATAAGCCAGTTAGACATGTCACTCCATGACACCAACCCACAGAATCAACTAGTGGTTGATAAATACCTCAAGGAATGCGGCGTACAATATGAAGATGATGAAGAAGATTTTGGTTATGGTAGATTGGTGATTGATTATAAACCACCTAAACCTGTCACCAAGGCTGTCACAGACAAAGGTAAGTGAATGCTGGTTCATTATTCAAAGGAGGGAACATTTTTAAAAAGCACTGTCTTCATAAATAAATTTATATATAGGAATATTATTGCATTTTTACATTGCACTAATTGTGCCCCTCTCCCCAACCCCCTTGTCCATCCTGCCCCACCCCATCTCCCTTGTCCGTCATAATCTCTTGCCTTCACTCTCTCACATAAGTTATATTTTCTAAATCTTCACAGAACAAGAGGTCAAAGAAGTTAAACAATTTGCAGGGATGTATTCTGTACGGACAGGTAAAGCAGCAAAATTGAAAATCCTTAGTTTTATAAGGATTTCCAATGGAATGGAGGATTTTAACCTCCCATTGGATTAGGAAGTTATCTCAGATTCTTGTGAAAAGACTTCAGCATGACTCCCCTTTTTTGCCCCTCCCCCCCACCCCACCCCCCAAAAAATCCATCACCTTTCCCTCCCTGGTAAAATTGGAATAATCTGCTTAGTCGTCTTTGATGTTTTAGCACTACAGCCAACAAGTCACAACCCTTTTGAAAAGAATATACTTAAATGGAAGACAAATACAAGTAAGAAGGTGAGAGGCTATTTACATTATAGGACGAATATAAATGTTTAAATTGAACCACAGCTAGGCTCCAGAGCTGAGAGATGTGTGCAGTACTGTTACTCCACCCTTGATTCCCACAATTCTTAAGAACCTTATCAAATTACAAATTGAGAGATTTATTTTTATGGTTGAATTTTATAACGAAATTAATTTTGTTAACTTCAACAGAAGGCTGAGAAAAGTAAAGGAATGAAGCCAATGCTAGTGGAGGTAAGGTATTACTCACAGAGTATGAAATTTAAACTTTTAAACCCACTAGCAAAACCTTGCTAGTAAGGTTTATACTCATTAGCAAAATTTCAAAATCAATAGCAATTGGACGCAGGAATGACAAGCTTCACTTGATGTGGGTTCTCAACTTTTCAGTCCTTCAATTTCTGGACTGTGGTCATACTTACAAAACTTAGCTAGTAAAATTTTTTGGACACGCTGAAATACCAAATCTCACCCTCATTTTGTGAGTTTGTGAGCATTCATTTCATGCCCTGACTTAGGATAATTTATTCTCTGACTTTTCTCAAAACATACATATCACCTTGTTTAAAGGCATGCTCTGATTGGCTGAAAAACTGTGCTCACACAGGGATTGAAGAACAGTGCTCATGTCATTAACATGAATACCATCTTTACAAAGTAGTACAGGAAAGCATAATAATAAAATGCCACATATATAATTAAAACAAAAAGAACGTTTTTTGTGCATTTATCAGGACCTTGTTATCGAAGCCTTGCTCTCTGAAAAGTCCTTGCCAGATATTTGCATACTGTATATTTTTCTTGGTGAATCTTAACTCAGGAAGTAAAAAGAAGCACTCCAGAAGTGTGAGAAGGCTTTATACTTTAAATCATTGTTTTGCCAATTCCTGTATTGCTGAATGGAGCACAGAAAAAGTTTTAAGTTCTGGTTTTAACTCTTAATTCAAAATAATATATTTAATATAATTTATTTGCATTGATTACAGCTTCATGTGTTTCCTGGATATGAGGAACATGAGTTAACGCCACTGCCGCCACCGCTAGTGGTTAAAGGAGTACTGGAAAAAGTAGTAAATGGACAGACAGATTTAAAAAGAAAGGTATTGCATGAAATAGCTCATCTTAACATTATCTACAGTACATGTACACCACCATCATCATCATCGTTATTACCACCATCATCATCATCACCACCACCATCATCATTATCAACACCATCATCATCATCAACACCATTATCATCATCATTAACACCATCGTCATCATCACCAATGATGATGATCATCATCATCATCAACACCACCACCACCACCACCATCATCATCATCACCATCATCATCACCATCACCATCGCCATCATCACCATCATCATCATCACCATCACCATCACCATCATCATCATCAACACCATTACAATAATTTTCACAGACTGTTTATTATCCTTTCCAATTTCATTTCAGCCCAGGTTCAAAAAGTATCTAGTTTCAATGTTGATGTCCAAGATGTCTGAAGCTGTGACACAGGTAACCCAAACATTATCTAAGCCATTATTTCTATATGTTTTGTAACAAGTTTATGACTTTTAACATAAATTCTATTTTAGGACATCTTCTGGTGGTATTTCCTGGACAAATATCAGGTAGATATCTATAATTATTAATCCAATGCCCCTATCTTACCAGCTAAAATACATATTTAAATGATTTTGATGATCTTACTACCACTACCAGAATGCTTTACACATTTTTTCCTTCCATTCAATTTCTTTCCCAAATAGGAATAGTAAAACAATATTGGCACAGTTATTCTCGTAACAAAGAAAGTGTGCAAGGGATTCTGGGTAGTTATGGAACAATCTTCCTCTTGAAATTAGATGTTCCAATACTATTTCATCTTTTAAATCTAAGCTTAAGACATTTTTATTTAGGAATTATTTTTATTGATATTTTTCTTATTTTTGTATGTATATTTTTATTGATTTCTTTTTCTAATTATGTATGTATTTGAATTTATAATGATTTAGCTTTATCAGTTGTTTGTGATGCGCATTTGAGTAATTATGTAGAATTTGCGCAATACAAAATAAAGTTATTATTATTATTATTATTATTAGTTGTAGTAACTGATGCTATGATACAAATGCATGCTTAGTGATTTTAATACTATGCATTTGAGCATGATTGCATGTTATTTTCTTAATTTCTTTGTTTCTTGCAGTCTGATAAAAAGATTCAAGAACTGGTTTTCAACAGAATTGCCCATAACTATGTGAAATTATTCTTCATGGCCCCGATGAATGAGTTCAGAGATACTTTCTTCAAGGTAACATTCTTTAGCTTCCACAGAAAGCTAATAGATTAAGCATGTCTTTTTTCAAAAAACCCTTTCCCTAACAAACTTGTATTCTTAAATGATTTTTTTAAAACTTAATTAGTGTTTTTATTAAAAAATGCATGGATGTGCAAGTGTCCTTAGTGCATAGTATCTAATGGGATTTAACACTCTAGGATGTCAGAAAGCCTAACAGGTTTTACAATGCACTTGATAAGGCGGCCAATAGATTGAATTAGAATTAAGTAGACATAGATTTTTTTGAAGCAAGGAAAAACCTGGAGAAGCTAGAGGAAAAACCCTCAAAGCTGGGGAGAGAACCAATGACACTGAGCCCAGGAATTTAAAACCAATTAGCAGAAAACACCACCCATGCTTCCCTAGTATTGTCATTTGTAAATGATTTACATCTGTTATATTTGTAGTGCTTTCCTGACTTGGTTTCCCAAGCTGTTTATTGTACTTTTTGTCTGGCTTTTCCAACATCTTACAAGCAGTTTGATACAAAGTTTAAAGAGCATCTCCTACAATTAGTTTACCAATGGATGGTTGGTGAGTAAAAGATTTAAGATTTTGCAAAGAGGTTTCATCATCGCCTGCTAGGTCATGATCTTCTTCATCCTCATTACATTTCCCTACATGTATCTTCATCATCATCACTAGCTATCACCATCATCATTATCATCCCTTTTATCATAATCACCATCATCTTTACCACCATCATCAATACTATAATCACATTCTTCAGTATCTTCCAAGCTCTATATTTTCTATTTTTCTTCCTACAGGCACTAAGCCAGTTCCACATTCATGGGACAAGTGGAATCTAAATGCCCTGGAGCCTTCAGACATGAGAAAAGATGAACAAATCAAAAAAGATGCCTCTAAAGGTGAGTCTCCTTTGATGTCTTGCCCTCTTTGGGCCATAAGGCAGTGCCATTGGGTGCCTGTGCCATTGGGTGCCTGTGCCTTTGGGTGCCTGTGCCATTGGGTGCCTGTGCCATTGGGTGCCTGTGCCATTGGGTGCCTGTGCCATTGGGTGCCTGTGCCATTGGGTGCCTGTGCCATTGGGTGCCTGTGCCATTGGGTGCCTGTGCCATTGGGTGCCTGTGCCATTGGGTGCCTGTGCCATTGGGTGTCTGTGTCATTGGCTGCCAGTCTTTTGGTGTCTGTGTCTTTCGATGTCTGTGTCAATTTGGATGCCTGTGCCATTGGGTGCCTGTGCCATTGGGTGCCTATGCCATTGGGTGCCTGTGCCATTGGGTGCCTGTGCCATTGGGTGCCTATGCCATTGGGTGTCTGTGTCTTTGGGTGTCTGTGTGTCTGATATTCATTATCTCTTGTTGTATTTAAACAACAAATGAATGCAAAACTTTTCTCATGTGGATTGTGTTTCAGGGTCATTGGTCAATCTACCAGTAGACTTAACTGAAGAAAACCTTTCCAGACAGTCCAGCAAGAACCTACCTCAGATATTAGAGACAAAGACTAATGGACTGGACAGTAGATTTAGTAATATCAAGAAAAAGTCATTGCCATCCAGGTAATGTTGCCCAGACAGGGATCATGGGGGAGGGGGAAGTGGGATTTGGTCTAACCACTCTTGTCCCCTGTGCACAGTATATGTGTCTTCACAGGTCCTTCAATGATCAATTAAATTTGAAATGTCATGTTGGTCTCTTGGTTGTCAAGCTTGATTATTATATTATTATAAGTTGTAATCACTTGGTAACTTTCAATTTTGTAGCATTATCAACAAGGAGTCTCCATCTTTCTTGTCTCTTCCTGAGGAAAAACGAGATCTCTCCAATAGACTGTCAGTAGATAGCATCGCATTTCCAGCCTCTACAACATCCAGAACCACAGTCAAAGAATCTTACTCATCAAAGATACAGCAAGCACAAAGAAATGCCAAAAAGAAACAAGAGGTAAGCTCAGTACATTTTGTAGCTCGCATTCCTGGTAGGGGGGGAAGGGTTGGGGGATTGCACAGGGTTTCCCTTCTCACTTCCTCTATCTCTCCCCCAGTAAAAGGATGCTCTTCTCCCCTCTTTACCAGAAGATACGATTCTTACTTCCCCTCCCCCAAAGAAAACAATTAGCTTTTCCTCTCCCACTACCCCAAAGACAGCGAATATCTCATTCCATCACCCCCTAAAGAAAGCAATTCTTTTTTCTCCACCTCCTCCACCCCTTGAAGAAAACGATTCTCTCTTCCCCTCCCCCACCTTATAATTTAAAAAATCCCCCCCCCAAAAAAAGACCCCAAATTGTACAACTTAATAGGCCCTTTGCAGTTAACGGTCACGTGTCTGTACTGGTGAGCAAAATTTATTTATTTATTTTAAATTGGTGATTCTTTTTAGCTACTTGTAAAGAACTGAGTGAAACGATGTGTAACCAGTGTGTTACGAAATGCAGTGTTATTACGATCTCTCGAAACAGGTCTTTGTAGAAAGTTTGTTTGCTCACCAGTATATTTCACCCATGGGAATCAAGATGTTCATTCATTTGCTCTCAGTGAATTAATCAGCACGTGATTACTGAGCTGCAAAGGGCCTATTTCAGCACTACCCTATGCTGCAGTCATCAGTGCAATGAATAATACAATTAAATCGCTAATAAAGGCTCTGCACCATCACGCTATGGCAGCCATGACAAGAGACACAACAATAGGTTCTTTTTCCCCTGGGAAACTGAATTCTTTCTCATGTAAATCATATTAGACCAGATTCAATTGTTCCTGCCTCCTGTCTTGGCTGCCATCATATATAGAAATCTAACAGTGCATTTATATTCCAGTCCCATCCTGTGGGTAAAGGTCCAGAGTTCAATCGTTCTGTATTCGATGTGTATGGGCACAGTCCTTTAGTCGAACAATTCCTTAAGAAACATCAACTAGCAAAGGATGCTGGGACAGGAATACTGGTTCAAAGAACAGAAATAACAGCTTTGCCTCCGTATCCTTTAAAAAACGTTCAATGATTATGAATGCCCAATTCCTCTGCAAACCCCATAAAAATCGTTCTCGATAAAGCAGTTTTCGCATGAGTGGGAAACATACGTTACTGAAGGCACGCACACGGTAGGTGTATGCCGTAACATTTAAATGGCTTCTCATGAGAATGGTTATCGTATGAGTGGGAAACATACGGTACTAACTGACAGCACGTACACGGTACGACATGCCGTAACATTGAAATGGTTTCCCATTGTCTTCCAGTAATTCATCCAATCACAGGGCGTAGTTACGGCAAGATACCGTACAGTTACAGTACGACTTTGAATTTGGTTGCCGTACTGTTTCCCACTCATACGGAAACCTCTTAATGCGCAAACGATTTGCGGTCGCACTGAATGTAGGTTTTAATGGGTCAATCAAGGCGTTTCCATGACTTTTGATAGCCACGTGCGCTTGCCTTGCCTTTCATTGACATTCATCAAACCTACATTCATTTTCGTGAGAAAGAAATCATCGAAATAAACAGTTTATGACTAAAGTATTTTTTACATCATTTATTATGAGAAAAATAAATAATCAAATCACGTTTTTCTTAACGAAATCTCAGCCTGGAGGCCGAAACATATAAACAACTTATTAAAAAATCATTCAAAAAGACAAAAGAAATGTGCTTTAATTACAAAAGGTCAGTCAGTTGCGATCATGATGGTACTGTAATGACGACGATGATGATAATTAAGTTGGTAATGATGATGATTGTGGTCATGATGATGGTAGTGGTAATGGTGATGATGATGATGAGTGTGGATGGCGATGGTGATGGTGGTGGTGATGATGGTGATTGTGGAAGATGGTGGTGGTGGTGATGATGGTGATTGTGGAAGATGGTGGTGGTGGTGATGATGGTGATTGTGGAAGATGGTGGTGGTGGTGGTGGTGATGATGGTGATTGTGGAAGATGGTGGTGGTGGTGATGATGATGGTGATTGTGGAAGATGGTGGTGGTGGTGATGATGGTGATTGTGGAAGATGGTGGTGGTGGTGATGATGGTGATTGTGGAAGATGGTGGTGGTGGTGATGATGGTGATTGTGGAAGATGGTGGTGGTGGTGATGATGATGGTGATTGTGGAAGATGGTGGTGGTGGTGATGATGGTGATTGTGGAAGATGGTGGTGGTGGTGATGATGGTGATTGTGGAAGATGGTGGTGGTGGTGATGATGGTGATTGTGGAAGATGGTGGTGGTGGTGATGATGGTGATTGTGGAAGATGGTGGTGGTGGTGATGATGATTGTATTAATGATGATTGTACATGTGATACTGCTCATGAAGATGATGGTGATGATGACAGATGATAGTGATAATATTGGTAATATTGATGGATATCTCTATACTGGGGTCATTATAAATTTAAACCCACTCGTACATTTTGCAATTTTGACCAGCGATTAAAGTTTTTATCAATTCGTTCTTATCTTTTTATTAATGCCGTAGACTACACGAGGAAGATCTCAAGAAGCGCTCACAGTTCGCCAGAAAACATAAAGAAGGATATCATGATTACGTCAGGTACAGTGAACCCCAGTCCCCCTCCTCCACGATGAACGATCCTCGATACCATTACTGACCAGGGGATCCCAGGGGATACACTTTACGCAAACAATACGTTCGTACACAGAGATGCCTGCTCTTCCCTCTTAGGGGAGCAACGAAACTTAGGAGCTTTGGGAAAGAGATTGCGCAATATCGGGAAATTTATTTAGTCGACAAGAGTCGACCTGGATTGTAGTTTCTTTGAATTTGAGCACCTTATTCTTCATCAAAGTTGGCAATACTTGGGTCTACAGGGCCTTTAATTGCTAAGGCATTGTAAGGAGCTCAACCCCGTTTCCAAGGCTTATCTATTAACAAAAGAGAATAGGAAACGGGGACAGTGAGCTTGTGCAGTAGAGGAGTTTGATTTCATATGAACTTACCAAGAATATTTTTCCCAAAACGATAAAGAATTGATTTCTTTTTAGGCGACAGAACGACTTACTGTCCAGACAAAAAGACGTCAAGAAAATAAGCGATCTTTTGGTTCTTGAATTAATGGTGAGTAAAAGGGCCTCCCATGGCGATTGGGCTCCCTGTGGTGAAAGGAAAAGTAACACCACAGGAAACCCAAAGAAAAAATATCGGTATGTCTGATCCACGTAGTTATTGTTGTTCTTGAAAATTTTACAGAAAGACGGTGATGAGCAGAGTAGCGGTAAGGCAGCAGCGGCTATATCAGTAGCGATGGGATTTACTTTGCCAGAAAGTAAAAACAGCTAAGCTGATGAAAAACACTAAAAAAAAGTAATTATAAATGAAGATAAAGAAATGGATTAAAGTTTCAAGGTGAATTTTGGATGAGTGGGAAGCCTATTCGAGCATTTTGATTGGATGACTCGAATGCTGGTGTTTTTGATTGGTTTAGACTAAAGTCAATTAATAATCGTGGTATTACCTCCGTCGAATTCTTCTCTATTTTGTAACCTACTGTAGATATATATATATATATATATGTATTTTTGGACATATTTTCCTCTGTATGATGAATATTTTATTCTTCCATATATATTGTACATAACAGAAAGTATTTTTAACAATAAAAAAAACTTTTCCAAATGGTGCATAGTGGTCAGTTGTAACCAATGGGAAAAGAATGTTACACTTTTTTTACGAGAAAAATCGCTTGAAGAAACATAAAATAGTACATCTTGAATGCTTATCTTTTTAATGGATTTATGTGTACTTTCACTTGCTATGTGTCATCAGATTGGTGGGTGATGGGTGATGAGCATAAAAATTTTTGTCCTGATCACTTGGACGCCATATATAGCTTCAAATTATATCGATATCGTCAAACAACGTAGCTCTGGACTTACAAAAATTGGGGCCGGGCACGGCTAACTCAAAGATCGAAATGGGATTTAGCTCGTTAGATTTTTGCGGAAGGAGTAAAACTGATGCGATGCAGAGTCTGGCATCGCCGGGAATTGAGCCCAAGACCCAGGAGGTGCCGGTGATAGGCGAGGGGAACTACTGCTACGTCTCCCTTGGGCTCCCTGTGGTTTCACCAACAGCTGGACTTTGGATCCGACGAATAAGCGACGCATGGGCTGTAATGCCTTCAGTGTCCTTCGGTATGTTATATAATGAACTAATCCCTTTAATTAACTATCCTTGCACGAAAAGAAAACTGCATCTATCGAGATATTCAAGGGAATTCTTCTCGTGGTTTTTTTCCCAGTGCGCATAGTTTCCGCTGACCAGGCTTGAGATGGTTGTAACTTTAGTGTACCTGCTGACTGAAATATCAGGCGGGATGCACCGAGCTATTTCTAGAGTTTTGACCCAAAGAGCCCTTTCTTTACCGGGCTTTCGCTCAAGCTGTGCTGTCTCGAAGACCCATTTACAAAGTAATGGAGGTTTTTCGACTTCTGCTGCTGTTTTTAAGCTCAATCCAACCCAACTTAGAGAAGAATGGGGAAAACCTTCGTTCAATGTGGCGGACATGACTCGTCTCTTGGATCACGATAATCATGAGAAGAGGGTCAAATTTCGCAAGATTTTATCGGAGGATCCCCTCATGACGCCGAAATATAACATCTCGTTAGACGAGGAGAGGGATTTGGCGCTTAACCGATTGAAAAAGCTGTGTGACCAAGGTTTTATTTCAGTGTTGGATTTTAAAAACAATCCACTTTGGATTTTCGCTGCTCATGAAATGGCAGCAGTCGTGGATGCTGCTATGGCAACAAAGATGACAGTCCAGTTTAATTTGTTTGGTGGTACTATCTTGAAACTAGGAACAGAACGACATCATAACAAGCTTTTAAAGGTAATAAATGCTAGTAATATTAAAGTATAGAGTATCCTTTCATTTGTGTAAGAAGGACTTTCCCAGAGTATATGGGGAGAGGCAGTTATTTCTAGAGGATCAAGAAGGGAGATAAGATTATAGGACAGCTGCAGTTTTTTTCATTTCCTTTTGTCCTTTAACCTTCACTCCCGTTCACATGAAGGTGTATATATAAAGTTGGTGTTAATCCTTTCTCCATCAACGATTACTACGAAAAGCGATAGACAGTGACCAAAAATAAAAAAAGAAAGACTGCCGGCAGTTTAGTAATAACAGAGGTCATGCTACTCCTTACGCTCTTTGAAAACTTTTTGAATTTAATTTCAAGGGTGCTTGAAAATCTTTTAAGTTTTAGAATTTCAAACTCCTTGAAAAGTCTTTGAATTTATACTTAAAAGGATAATGTTCAGGGACATCATGTTTCTCGTCACCCAGACGTATGTAATAGTCAAAACAAGTTGAAATACATCTTTGGTTATTTAAAGCTTTTCACAGTTATATTTGAGGCTGCAAGATGATTGCAATGGCTATCAAAAGTCCAAAATAAGTTTAAATAACAAAATTAATGTTACTTCCTCATTATGAGATATACTAGCATGACTTGCTTTTGTATAAGTTTGCATTTTCATAAAACATTCTCTAAACCATAGCAACAGCTGATAATACTCCTTGAAAAATCTTTTTCTAATACTCCTTGAATATATTCACGATTTCGTATACATTTCCCTGGCACAAACCTGTAATAATTTAATTAGTTCAATATTTAGCAATTGGGATTCTTAAAAAAATAGTTTGAGTTTGACTATGTTTTCAAATAAGTCCATGTAATTTAAATTTATGGTATTTGTGCAGCAGGGTAATTTTGGATATTCATTTGACCTCTTTTTTTTAATTATTTTTATTTTTTATTATAAAGTTTTTTAACAGAAATGAAAACAAAAATAATTTGTTTTTACTTCAGGGTATTGATTCCCTTGAGGATGTCGGGTGTTTTGGGCTAACAGAACTGGGTTATGGTAACAACGCAATACAGATGGAAACAACCGCCACTTACGACAAGGAAACTAAAGAATTTGTTGTCCATACTCCCACCCCCCTGGCGCAGAAGTACTGGATTACAAATGGTGCTTGCCATGCACATCATATTATTGTGTTTTCTCAACTATACATTGACGGCATCAATCAAGGTATGTAGCAGTACCCCTATTACTGCTATTTTCATGAACATGCGAACTTTGAGTTGCGACTTACCAGTTGAAATTTGGTTTTTCACTGCCGCCAGTCAAAAATATGAAAGGTACCGACTGAATAGTTTTGATTGACGGCAGCAAAAAGAAAAATTTCAATGTGCCGTTTGCAACTAGCGAGTTCGCATGTTTATGGAAATAGCATTAAGAGAAGCACAGGTTATATACTTGGATGTTACCTGTAAAGTAAAGAATGCACGATGTCAACAGTGCAAACAGTTTTGAAAGTCCACAGACCTTCACTGCAATGCATGAATATTCAAAAAATCTACATGAAGCCAAGGCTAAAGCAAAGCAACAGAGAACAATTTCTTTCATAGTTCCCTGTACCATCTTGATTGGTAACCATGCTTTTGCATCGAAGGTCTCTAGCATTGCAAGCTCACCATTTGTCTCGCTTGGATGCAAAAGCATGGCTACCTTGCAAGATGGTGCAGGGAACTGTGGAGGGAACTAATTAAAACTGGGGTATTTTTACATTTTAAAAAATGTCTGATTTTTAATGTATTTTTACACAGGTATTCATGGGGTGTTGGTACCCATTCGAGACAAGAACCTCCAGGTAATCCCTGGTGTCCAGATCCATGACATGGGACACAAGATGGGTCTGAATGGTGTCGACAATGCCAAGTTCTTCTTTGACAATGTTCGCGTACCCAGAGAAAACCTGCTAAACGTGTACTCTGATGTTGCCGAGGATGGGACTTACACCACTAAAGTTGAAGGAAGCATTAGGAAGCGTTTCCTGACTGTTGCTGATCAACTTCTGGCTGGTCGTATCTGTATTGCTAGTATGTCTCAAGGTAGGTAGCAAACTATTGGATATAAAATGGTGGTGCTTGGGGTAATGTATGAAGTGGGTGGCAACAAACTATTGGGGGTAAAATGGTAATGGGGGGGGGGGGGAGGAATTTATGATGTACTGGCATTTTTACTGAGAGCCTCTTTCCATCCAGTTGTTCAAATGGGTACCAACAAACTATTGGGGATGAAAAAGCAATGGAGGGGGGATAGTGATGCACTTACATTCTTATTGAGTGCCTCTCTCCACCCAGGTGTAGAAATGGGTTACTATTAAATCGTTAGGAAGTAACCTGAAAAGATTCTACAGTATGGGGTAACCAGCAATGGACTAGTATACCATCGGGGGGAGGGGTGGTACTCATAGTCAATTGACCAACCTATTTACATCCTTGAATCTAAAAAAAGTCATACTAGCTCCCTTTCGTTGATCCAAAGGTGCAGCAAAGGCCTGTCTTGCCATTGCCATTCGTTATTCAGCTACCCGTCTGACCGTTGGTCCAGAAGGGAAATCCGACACTCCTATTCTCAAGTATCAGCTTCAACAACATGCCCTTATGCCGCTTCTTGCTGCTACATATGCCATGGATTTTGCACTACAGTATGTCAAAGATCGATGGGCTTTCCAGGTAATGTAATAGAAAAACGTTATATTTTACTCGCAATGCATTGTGGGATGCTAGTGGGTCCTACTCTGGGAGAGACCTAACAAACTCAATTCACATGTGATGCTGAGTCCAGGAATTCACCTTTTCGGTGCTAGCCCTCACGGGGTATAAATTGTTTTAGATTGTGTTACAGTCACCAAAAAGTTCGGACATTCTCAAATTTCCATACAAATGTACTGACTCTAAGTGAACTATTTACTTGGTTAATGTTTAGTAAGTTCTCTAAATACAAGTAAATAATCATTTTTCTAGCTTGATTGAAGCTTTTCTTACTGCTGTTAAGATAGCGAACTAAAGAAATCTACCTAAATTTTCTCTTTAAAGTCAGTGAATTTGTATGGAAATCTGAGAACGATGTCCGAACTTTTTGGTGACCATAACATAATGCCGAAAAGGTGAAATGAACCTGAGAACCCAGGGATTAGAGGCAAGAACACTACAGCTATGCCACCCTTAACGTCATCTGAGTTAGTTGTGACCTATTACTTTTATAAGTCCAGAGGTTGTTTCACTGCACAATAAGGGGCGAGGTCAAAACAATGGTCCGAAATAGGGACCCGATTTTATGAATTAAGGTGGTGGGTACTGGTACATACCCCCACCTCCCTCAGAGACCATTTCAAATGCTTCATACTGTGGGTCTGTAGTGGCAATTTCTGTACACAAATATGTTTTTTAGTATACATGCAGACAGACAGTCTGTGATTTGGCTTTTAGTTTTGGAGACATTTGGGGACAAAATCTAAGATTTCACTTACAGAGGTGGTGGGTACCGGGTAACACCACCCCTCCCCCTAAATCGGGTACCATGAGATGACAATTGTTTTGCCCTCATCTCTAAAATTGAAGCTTTACGTAGGGTTGAATTCTAGAGAAATAAATTATTGAGGGACTGAAGCTCTTTATCGTTTGGGTTTTGGTCAACCGAAGATCAGTATTGACTGCTGTTCAAATTCCATTCTAGAAAGAGGATGGGTCTGAACATGTAGAGGTAGTGATCATGTGCTGTGTCATCAAGGCATTGACCGGATGGAATGTGGCTGAGGCAGCTGCTATCAGTCGTGAAAGGTGTGGGGGTCAAGGGTACCTCTCTTGCAACCGATTTGGCAGTGGAATTGCAGGCTCACACTCCTCCATGACAGCAGAAGGGGACAACTCAGTCTTAATGCAGAAAGTTGCTTCAGAAAAACTAATGGTCCTTAAGCCATCCATAATCCAAGTTGCAGCAAGCTATTTACCTAGTTTTCTTACTCGAATGTTTAACCGTGTGGACCTGTACAACCGGAAGTCTCTCCACGCACTACTTGAGTCACGTGAGAAAGTTCTATTTTTAGAACTGGGGATGAAAATGATGCGGGCAGGAAAGAAAAACAGGTTTGACACCTGGATGTACAAAGAGCAAGATTTAGTCCAAGCTGCTGCACGTGCTTATGGCGAACGGCTTATTAGTGAGTGTTTTGGCAAAGCCATCGACAAGGCTGATCCAGGTTTACAAAGAGTCCTTGGCAAACTTCATCATCTTTATCAATTGTCAGTCATCAAGAGGGACCTTGGATATTTCACTACCTCTGGACTAATGTCAACTGGTAATGGTGCTAATGTTGGAAGGGTAGCTGCTGACCTGTGTCGGGAGGTGGCACCGCAGGCTCTTGCTCTCTGTGATGCATTTGGGATGTCAGATACAATGCTTAATGCTCCAATAGCCAGAGACTGGGTCAAGTACAACGAAGTTGATAACAAAGGAGAGGTTGAAGGAGTGGATTTTTGAATCTGATTCTCAAGACTCAATCATAGAACTTTAAGTTGATTATAAATATTTTCCCACTATTTTTAAACGGCTGCACTTGCCTTTTGAAATAAACCTTTCCAGCTTAGGTGTAGTGTTTTCCAACTTCAGTCCACGTTTCATTCCCTTGTGTATTATTTCTTTGTTTGAGTTGCTTCCATATTAGCTTATCTCCTTACATTATTCTTTTGAGTAAGGAAATAAATCATTCTCAAAAGAATGACACGTGGTCTGAATGAGGCCCAAAATGTTGCATCCGAACTGAATGGGTGTATTGAGGCATTCCGACCCGTTCGCAAGTGTTCACTCCAGTTCAAGACAGCTAATTTATACGACAATTTTACTGATTTAGAAGTTAATAATGGGGTGAGGGGAGGGTTGTGACCCCTATAACTCTCCCCTGGGTACCCCCCTGGATTTTTCATTGTAATTAAAATATATTTCCAGATTAAGATGTACTTTTTGTTTTCCATTACATGTAATCTCATTTAGATAGGCATTTAGATCGCTAGCGTACGTCATACTTGTGCACAGCGGTATCTTCGTAGCGCGAAATGAGCTTTACCATGCGTTTTGATGGTTTTATTTTTTCCTAGATTACACCTCTGCGGCATTTTTGTTAATAAAATGAAATAAGATCTCTATAGTAAACTCTGGGCATGTGGGGTTCGCTAAATTTGGGTTGAACTGTGAAACGTTTAGTGTTTCATCCATGTTTAGGTCTATCAACAGCAAGTCGACCTGGAATTTTTTTCTTATAGTTTTAATTGGCAGGCGCAATAGCTTATAAAAGGTGAGTAGATGATAATGATGATGTAGATATCTACGCTCGATATGACTGATTGCTCTAAATATTGAATTTAATTTCTTCGACTTTTTCATAAGTTTATAAGACCTTAGAGACTGTAAGAATCTCTTAAAATCGAGTTTCTTTTCTTTCTTTTCTTTCTTTTTTTTTTTTTTTCAATATTTTTCTTTTTATCTATTTATGGATGTTTCCCGTTCAATTTTGTAGGCTGTGTAAAGATCTCGAGAAGCGCTCTCAGTTCTCGGCAGAAGACGTGACGAATCATAGGCATGATTATAGCCAGCAGGTACTTGAATTACCTCATTATACTTCAAACTCCCCCAATATATCCCATCCTATACAGTGCAAGTCTCCGGTTTCATAACAAACGCTCCAGGCTTCCATTGATTGAGCGACATCATGTTTCCGAATGTTGCTATAGTAACCGAGCTAAGCACTTATGGAGAGGAAATGGAAAGGGGGAAGAGGGAAAAAGGATAGGAAACGAAGAAAAAGACACAGAAAAGTAGAGGAACAAGAAAGAAATATCATGGTTTGAAGCCTTATCGCTCGGGGATATATATTCTGGCGGTAATTTTACTTTATTTTTCGAAAAAAGAAAGAAATAGAAAGAATAAGAAACAACAAAAACGCCAATTTTTCCACTTAGTTTTCTTCTGTTGTTGTTTTCTTCTTCGTCATCTCCTTCATTTCATTCTCTTCTTTGTTTCATCCTAATCCTCATGGATTACTAATCGGGCTAACGACCTAGTGAATATAACCATAATTACTCCGGACCGTTGTTTACGTTGTCACTGAATAACTTATGATGATAATAATAACTTTTCTTATTTTCAAGATGTTTTTGTTTTCCTATAATAACTCCCACGACCAACAGAAACTTCATAATTTTCATAATCACCGCAACTTTCCCCGTAGCGTTTTTACTTTGCTCTTCTTTTTTTTTTCAGTCCAAAATATTTTTGGATATTTACGAATGTTGTCTTGTAGCTTTTAAAACTAATTCCGCTGTTCCCTGAGGCGATACCAGAGTAGCCATAGAACTCTTTGTCTTCAGTGTATTCAACTCTGAAATGAAGTGATGACGAAAGTGCCTTCCCGCCTCTAAGTAACGCAGGTCGCCTAGTAACGCTATAGTCTTTGGCAAACACTGTTTCATTACTTGACGCGACAAACAGCATTTGTAACATTGTATATTTTTATAAATTATATAGCATTTGGAATCGGCATTGACATACATTGGAAATTCTAGAATTTTCTAGCCCCCAAAAAAGTTGAACTAGCATGATATTTCGTCGACATCTAATAAGATATATGGCTCAAGGCATTATTTATTGCTAAGTGGCGTCTGAGTTTTTTTCGCGTTTTTGGGGATATGTTTTAATATATCACTTCGAAGTCCATAGCAGGTGATCTAAGAACCAATGAGGACCATTCATTTTGGACTTTATGTAAATAGAAATTCGGAACTCAAAGTTAGATGATTTTTAATATAGTCTCTATGAGATTTAAAACGAGAAGTTCTCGTGTGTGGAAAAAAGCCAGATACTACAGACTTCGAGGAAAAAAGGCCAAGAATCATTAAAACTATTACCTTTCCTAGTACCTATGATACGACATGGTGGTCGTATGACTTCTAAACTTCACAGAAGCTTTTAGCAGCCTAAATTCAAACGGAGATGCCAGTGAAGGACTTCCATAACGACAAAAGAAAACAAGAGAATGCTGTCCTTGTTATCTTAAAGAACCAAATATTTCAAGCAGATTTTGGGAAGAGGAACTGCTAATTCTATTCCGTTCAGTGAATCTTATTTCCTGCTGTGTTATTATTTTACCACAGGATTTTTCATGGATTTGTTTACCTTGAAACATCGAAAAGATACTCCACGTATTTTAAACACAAAGTGCAATCTTTAACTTAAAATACCTTGTGTTTACTCAATTGGAATCGAATGGAAACTCAAGTCGACTATAGATCCTTGATCGTTAACTAAAGCTATAAATCTTGAACTCGGTAATTTGGCAATTAGCAATATTTTTTTAAAGTTGGCAAGTACTGGGTCGCTAAGAACCCCGCAAGGCGAGCTGAGTTTATTGATAGCATTTGTTCGCCACGTTTCAACTGTTTATTTTTTGAAGTCCTTCATCTTCTGAAGGGCTAAAGCTTGTGGAAATGGGATGTGGAAGCTCAAAATCACTAACATCGTCAGCTATCACGACTCCTCCAGAGAAAAAACCTTTAAAGTCGAACCAAAAGGTCATTTCAAATAGCCAGCGAAGGTTATGGAAACAACCAAGTTTGGAAATGAGGCTTCTGCAGCCTTTAGAAGAAGAAGAAGTCTCCGTACCCTCGACTCTGAGAAGCCCGACTCAAATACGAACGTTTCACATCGGCGACCGTGTTCATGTACGTGGCTATGTAGGGACGGTGAAGTTCACTGGCGCGACCGAGTTGGGGCAGGGAGATTGGATTGGTATAGAAATGGATAAGGAAATCGATCAGGGGCATAATGGTAGCTACGAAGGCATACAGTATTTCATATGTCATCCGAAACGAGGAGTTTTCGCTCGTTCGACGACGGTTTTTCCGCTCGACGAATCTGATCAAAATTACAATTCGAAAACAACAATGAAGATCGCTGCACAAACAGTCGTATTTATTCAAACAAATATTCGTCGCTATTTGAAAGGAATCTACGAGAAAAAACTGGAACTTGGACAAGATATTGAAAGAATGATCGACAAAAATGTTCGTAGTACTCCGGAAAGTGCAATGGCGAGTATCGAGAGTCTAAGTAGTTTCTTGACAGAGCCATGGGAGTGTGTGCAAAGGAATAAAGCCTTTGCTATCTATCGTTGGGTTACTTTGTACATCTCCTTCGATTCCAACGGGCATTTCGGTAAGGAAAACATGTTGGCATGCGATGCAGAAAGCGTACTGGAAAACAGAGCGTCGGTCTCCGAAGGGTTTGCTAATCTATTTGAAGCTCTCTGCTCTGCATCTAGTATCCCAACGCGAACTGTCCATGGTATCACAAAGGGATACGGATACAAAGTAGGGGAGAGTATACTGGACGTACAAGGCAGGCACGTGTGGAATGTGATTCGTGTTGGCGGACAGTGGTTCATTTGTGATTGTACTTTAGGCTCGGGGTACTTTGGTGACGATATGATGTTTCACAAAGCACCAAACGTTGAGAGTTTCATGGTGCCACCAGACCTGGCAATAACGGATCATTTTCCAGACGAAGAAAAATGGCAGCTCCTTGACAGAGCCATCAGTAAGGACACCTTCGAGGAACTCGCTGTTCCTTCGGCTACTCTATACAACAGTGGAGTCCGACTAGAGAGCCACAAGACCTGTCGACACACCATTGATACCGACAACATTGTCATATATTTTATTTCTCCTGCCAAGCACATCTTAAAAGGATTCTTAAAAGATGCTTCCGGGAATTCTCTAGGGCCAAGAAATCTCGTTCAAATGATGTCACTAGAGTCTGGCAAGACAAGGCTACAAGCCTATTTTCCAGAACCTGGTGATTATATATTGGAAGTTTGTGTTTTGGGGTCACGGGGCGAGTGGAAAAAAGGAGTAGAATATAGAATCAACACAACTGATGGCATTGGGCACAACACTGGTGGATTCCCAAGCGTTGCGACACAGTTTTACTCTCTTGGATTTGAGCTCGAAAAACCCACACAGAACATCGAATCTGACAACGGAAGAGTGTTGGTCTACATTAGTTATTACAAGAACGAGTTCACGAATCTCAAGGCCAAGCTTTCTCGGCTGTCGTGTATTCCTGAATCCACTGAACTCAAAGAGGACGTACAAGACACTTGTTTATGTTTTGTAGAAAAAAGAGGACAAATTTTTAAAATCAAAGTTCATGTTCCACAGATGGGAAGCTATAAGCTTGATATCTACGGTGAGCGACCCAAACTTTCCCAAGGACAGTATCTGTGCACGTATTTCATCAATGCCTTCAGCGGTGTCATCCCAGTACCAGGCTTTCCTCAAGTCTCGGACACCTTCAGATCGCTGGGAATCCAACTCGTCGACAAACATGAAAATTTCGAGGTTCAAGATGGCAAAGCCTCAATCACCTTGCGACATCCCAAGAATATCCGTCTCCAAGCCGTTCTCAAGAAAGGAGAAGAAGAATACTCCGATATGTGTTTTACGGGAGAGTATGATGAAGAGAAGAGTGAGAGTACCGTCCTTGTCCATACTCCAGATTCAGGGATTTTCAAAGTCGAAATCTTTGGGAGACAAGAAGGAAAGAAAGACAGAGAAACTCTCTGTTCCTATGTGACTAAATCCCTCAAGGCAGCAAACGAAAACCCGGGGTTCCCACGGCTCTCAGACGCCTTCTTTTCGTGGGGTTTGACTTTAGTAGAACCGCTTCAGAACATAAGCACTAGAAATGGAAGAACCGTTATCTTGATGAAGACTTCTAAGAATGTTGACATTTTTTGCAAGCTGATTGGGGAAGACAAGAAGAACATTCCAGGGATGTGTATTACTAAAGAGACGGATAATGGAAGGGAAATCGCTATAAACACTCCCACACCGGGGATTTTCAAACTGAACATTCTTGGACGAAGAGGCAAGAAAATTAAGAAGGTTTTATTGGCGTCGTATAAGATTAAATCCCACAGCGCGCCGTCTGAAAATCCTGGATTTCCAGAGCTAACGGACATGTTTAGAAAGTGGAAACTTAGACTTGTCGATCAGTTTGAGAATATCTCTACGGATACTGGACGTGCATCAATCACTATCGAGACTCCTGGAAGTATTCTTTTAAGTTCAACTTTAAGACAAAACGAAGAAGATCTGCCAAGTGACTTATGCTTTGCGGAAAGAAGCGGTGGACAGACTAAGGTATCTGTTCACACCCCAGAAGCAGGGCTTTATCAGCTGGACGTTTATGGTCGTGAAGGTCCTGGCTCCAAGCCCGAGTTACTTTGTAAATATTCAGTGTTTAGCTGTAGGGGACTTGGAGAACGAGCTGGATTTCCCCATCTCGATGAGTCTTTCAGGCTATGGGGCTTAAGACTGGAAAGTAATCGAGAGAACATCGCAGTCTATGATGGGTCTGTTGTCATAACATTCCTGAATCCAAACGGAGTAGAACTGAGAGCAGAATTGTTGGACGATTCCGAGGAGAAGCTACCGACTGTCAAAGAAGAGAAGATGGAAGAACGAATGGTTTATCAATGTTCTTTACCCAAGAAAGGACGATACATATTTAGGTTATTAGGAACCAATATCTCCGGTTCAAAACACATGAAATTCTTGTGTTCTTACAAGATATTTTATTAGGTTTACTATGCGTTATGGGGCCGGTATTTATTGCGGTATTTAAATTTTTTCAAGGTTATTCTAAATAACCTAGAATAAAATCGGGTAGAAGGCCGTGTTTAGTTAAACGGAATTTTAGAAAATCGGAAATGGAGTGTCATCTTGCATTAGTCGAATGACTCGTAAAAAGATAAATGCACACTTCTGTACGTAGTGTCGTACTGTGCAAAGGTGCGCATTTAGGAATTGTCTTTGCCTAAAAAATTTGGAAGCCCCTCAAATTTATATAATTATTCAAATTGCCCAAGAGCCGCGCGACAAAATACTGAAGCGCGCGCAATTCGCGATTTGTATATTAAGATTAACACGAAAAAAAGGTAATATTGTGAATACGGAAAATTGAATACTACCGCGCCATTACCTGAATAATCTAGGTAAGATTAAAGACATATATTCTGTATTTATACAAGACATATTGAGTACAAATACCCTCGCTGAGTTAATACTCAATATACTTTGTCTTGCAGTATTCATTTTTCGCGGGGCAACCTTTTTTTTAGAAAAGCTGTAATTAATAAATACAAACTGTAATTAGATTTGAGATATATTTTTCATTTCAATTGTAAAATTTCTTTCTTTTACAAGAATAAAGTTAGAACCACGCAAAAACAGAATGCGTGCAAGAGTACATGAACAGATAGTGCATATTAGTAAATAAATATTGCACCATCATGTAGCATGAAACACGTTCACCTAGCTCTAAAACACAACTATTTACATAAGTCTCAGACTGCCTTAGAGGTGGTCAATACTCGTCTTTACCTAAGCAATCTCCTAGGCATATTTACAAGCAGGGTTTTTTTGTGCAATTAAAATGTAGAGAAATGGTTTCTTTAACACTCGCCGTAACCGTGGAATTAGATTCTCGTATTGTTGAGATTATTATTCCGGTTTTTCTGATGGTGGTTGCTCATCTGGCACCTGACAAATAGAGACATGTATTTGAGAAGTCTGAAGGACGGGTATATTGTATGAGGAGTGAATGAAAAGAGGAGGGGAGGGGAGGGGAGGGAAGGTTTAGCAAGAACGGGGGTGGGAGTAGAGTAAATAAATGAAAAGACGAGAAGTGACAAAAAGTAGAAATCAGAGAAAGTCTGAGTTTAACTAAAACAGTTGATAGATAGATAATTTGTAACACCGTATGGTATGTAAAAATGAAACTGACGTTTCGGACGTTGGTCCTTCATCGGAGTAAACCAGAGTAATCGAGTAAATCGGAGTAATCTGAGTTTAACTAGATTACGGAAGGTCGTGGAATCTAATCCTGCCATCTGGAACTCAGATAAATAAGTTTTTTAAGAATGGAAATAGAAAGAAAGGAAAGAAAAAGCTACATACGGTGTAAACAAAACGAATTAAGAAATAATAGAATAGATAAGTGAAAATGATTTAAGAAGAAAGGAGAGGAAGACACTGAAAATAAGAGAAAAACTTAATTGAGATGTAAAGGTCAAGATCCATTTTTCCCTTTTACTATGATTTTAACCAAAATTTTTCAAATTAATGAAAAGTAAAATCAACTCATAATGGTTAATGAACGACAATCTACGCACAACAATAAATCGTAAAACTAATTTCTCTTTGTCACTCGGTTGCCTGGGGTTTGGAAAGGGATTTTCAACAACGTGTTACTATAACGACGGGTCCAATTCCTAAATGGAGTAAGTGTTTTTTTTATCATATTTACAATGTAGCGCGAAACTGGTGAGTTATTAGTTTCGTATTAGTAGATGTTTGAATTCATTAAAGTTGTGTTTGCACAGAAGTTTGGTTTACGACATGAGCACGATGTGCCCATTACAGATGCTGTCGTATTGATGAATAGCGTTTACCACGGATGACGTCACAATTGTGTATGAATGAATTGAAATGCGGACAAGCCCAGCGCACATGTTAATATATTACAACAATGTTGTTTTGTTGCCTTTTTGTTTCCAATCCATGGAAAAACTATGAGTTCATGACACATATTAATCTTTTTTTTTTCTTGTAACCGAAGTATGTTTGTCCACAAATCATTCCCACAAGGCTTTGCGATATCTATTTTAAGTAACCGTGGAAAACGCTATAGAGCGTTTTCACGTGACGTCACAGCGGCCATTATGGGGTACCAAAACAATACATTTTCTATCCTCCGGGAATTGAACTCTATTTTTATGCAAATATTGTGCAGAAAGTTTCTATCGTTTATGGCTGCCTTCTCACGTGAGTGAAAACGCTCTATTGCATTGTTGCATCATAGTGATTCAAACCGCCTTGCTTTCATTACTTACCTCGCCATTTTGATATTCCTCATGTGTGGTCCCTTCCTGTGCAATAGCTTGTTTCACCTCTGAGATTACAGCATTCCTCTTCGCTTCTGCTTCGTCTCGGGCTTTCTTTTCCGTCTCTATTATGGAAAAGAAATCCCTCTCTGCCTTGGCTATCATGTCTTCTTCTTCCTCATCTTCATGCTTTTCTTCGTTTTCCCTGGATAATAATTACATTTATTTATATTATCAATATTTTTAAAATAATGTTTTAACATCAACATTTTTAATCGAATCTAATTCCTCTGTATTTTTGCAAATGTAGTTGCATTATCTTGATATTTATTCTTAAAAATTCAATAAAATGTTTTTGTCTTGTAGTTGCATTTTAATATTACTTCTTCTCATTTTCGTCGATTTTAAACATTGTAAAGCGCTGTTGAACTCTACGGAATTGGCGCTCAATAAATCATTATTATTATTATCATAAAAACTACAGAAGCATAGAGAGCTTTTCGTATGACTGGGAAACTGTGCTGATGAACATTGAAAAGGCTTCCCATTGTCTTCCAGTATCTCATGCAATCATAACGCGTAGCTACGGTTACGGAAGGATACAGCACGGCTACATTGCGGCTACGAATTTTCCGTATCGTTTTTCACTCGCACGAAAACCGTTCTATTTCTATGCCTAGCAAACATGGAGGTAATTTGAGAGTCAAATCCCCCCACCCCTCCCCTCTAGTACGAAATGGTTTGGTTCTACTAACTTATCCTGTGAACTCTTTGAGCGCTCTTTAAGACGCATCTCTCTGTGTCTTGTCTCCAGGATCTTCTCTCGCTTTGTTTCACGTTCAAACATCTATGGAAAAAAACAAGGATTGTATGAAAATTACAGTAATTTTCTTATCAATGGGAAAAGCGAAATGATTAACCAATAATCCCAGATGGCGGAAAAATCTTGGTTTCGAGGAAGAGAAAAAAAGAAGTCTAGTTTCTGACTGAGGCAAGGTATGCGGTTCGAAATGGAGAACCCAGAGTCAAAGAAAGTTGCAATCCGAGAAAAGGAATCTGAGATGGAGTTTAAGATGAAAAGTTGGAATCCGGTATCCGCATGACATGTATAGAAAAATGGAGCAACCAAAACAAATCTTTCACCTTGGCGATTCTTTATATTGCATAAAATCAGGGTGATGATAGGAGGATTTAGGAGATTTAAGTTGGATTAGTGCTTACCGCGTTAACTGAAGACTTTTCGTTTCTTTGCATGGTACAAAGGCCATCAGACAGCTCCAAGAGAGTGACAGTACCAGAATGAGATCCACAAGCAACGAGTCTGCCCTGGTCTTGCACTCGCATTGAGTTAAGGGTTTCGTCACATACCTAGTGTATTGATTATGGTAAAGTGTCATTGGTTTGAACACCATGAATGCTATCATTCATTTATGTATCATCAGTCATATTACTGATGTCATCAGCACCATGAACAACACGCTCACCACCACCGCCACAATCATCAGCATCATCACCATCATTATGACTACTATCGCTGGTTATTGGTCATCATCAACATCAATTACAACACCATCCATACTACCATCACGAACATTATTCAATACTCTCGTCCGAAGAGGAGTTAAAAGGAGACTCTGCTCGCAGGGTAAATCAATCTATTGTATTGTAATGAAACTTAATATGTTTTTACATTGGCAATAATACCTGTATGGTAAGGGTAGGTTCATTCTGTTTGAAGAGATAATCCCAGACATCTAGTGTACCATCCATCTTAGAGGTGAAGAAGACAGCAGGTCTGACTGGACTCCAACACCCATCTGTCATGTACGACAAGTGTTGCCTGTACACAAACAATACCAAAATGAAATTCCTGGTTCTCAATAGACAGCATCAAAACAAGATACATCAAAATTCTAATAGAGTTTTTAAGTGTGAAGTCAATCAAATGGAAAAACGACTTCTGGGTCTAAAACAAAAAGATCTTTCTTGCTTTTTTCATGTACAGGATTTGTTGTCCAAAGTTCTATTTGTTTCAGGTGGAGGTTAAATGATTGTTCTTTTTTTTTGCATTATTTTAGTGGTCTTGGTGAGCAGTTTGACCCAGGAATACATCATGGTTTTAAAGCTCTATACTTACTTTGTCCACATTATTGAGGATTCTCTCAAGTCTTCTGACCAAATCTGATATGAATAAAAAAGTCAAGTCAATAGAGGAACAAATGAAGGAATGGAAAGGTGGGTGGGTGGATGGATAGATTGATAGAGAGATAGATGTCCAAAATGCTCCTACATACCCTTGCTGTCCAGTCTCCAATTGTCAAGAAGTTCTTTGGGAAGAATGGATTGCGCTAGACAAATAAAAATAATATATTTTTATAACATGATCATAGTTTTGTGTTCAGGAACAGACTAAAACCCTCTACCTTCCGACTTCCAGATCACTACAAAGAAAACTGTAGTTCAAGACTAGGTTTTAAACATTATTATAAAGTAACTGTTATGAATCTCGTGTTCTGATTGGTTGAGAGTGTGTGCTTTATGAGAGCACACAGCACGCACATGCACTTTCAGTTGCATCATTCTTATCCAAAAAAATTTATTATTGTTATTGTAATTTGTATCTTATAAAAGAAATAAAAAACTTGCTGTGCTGTGTGGAGTTATAAAGCACTTGGGAAGTGTTGAGAAGTACTTTGATATGCATTGTGCTTCTGCTAACATTTCTCTTGTGTTCTGCCAATCCCCATGTGCTTTATAACTACACACAGCATGCACGCACGTTCTCTATTTCTTCAATATAACCTTCATGGTTTATTACCTGAACAGCATATACTGGTCCATAATGCTGTGAATATGTAGCCACAATCTTTTCTGCTGGTGTCTTGGCCTTACGATTACAAGACAGTACTGACCCTTGCTCTGTTCCAACCATGAACTTTGTTGGCATAGTTGGTTCATACTCTAGGGCTACCCCTCCCAGGCATCGGGAATCTTTCTTGTTCGGTGCCAGTGCAAGAGACTCTGTTGGCTCACCAAGTTTACGGATGTCCCACCACAGTACCTGTCCATCAGTACTGGTGGAGAAGCACTCTGTGCCTGTCTTGGATTGCAGGAATAATGTCTTGTAAAGAGGGTCTCGGTGGCTTTTTTCAATTTTTGTCATCTCTACTGGGTGGGAACCTTTTCTTGTGTCCCAGAATCCTGCCAAGTACAAAAACGTTTAAATTAAATTATATAATGTTACCATCATCATCATTACAATTATTCCCATCATCATCAATACAATCAATACCATCATCAAATGATTATCACCATCATCACAATCATCATCATCATAATCAACACCATCATTGCATGATCTCCACCATCACTATCACTATCTTCAAAATCATCACCATTAGCATCAGCACATCAGCATCAGCACATCATCACAATGACCACCATCATCATCACCAGCATTAGTCCTTAAGAATATAACTAGACCACCATGTTACTCTATTCCAGAAATGATTGTTGATTATGAGGCAACAGAGTGTTCCTTACCAAGCTGACCATTATAGCAACCACCAACAAGAATATGAGGATCTTTAGGGTTATACTCCAGACACACTAAAGGAGACACTGGCTTTAGTGCTAATTCAGGTTTGTTGGGATTTTCTACGAAAAGAAAAAACAATCATTAGAATGTTATGTTTCATGTGGCTTGATCACACTTGATGTTTTTTACAAAATTAAACACTTATTTCACTTGATGTCATTTCCTGTCTGGTGCAGAATGTTCATCAGCTGAATCTAAAGTTTTCAATAGCATTCTTTCTGGATAACAACACATGGTGGTCAGTGTTTGAACACCATTTGGAGCAGATACTGAGATTCAAAGACTTTTATCAGCCGTTCAAAAACCCACCGATAAAAACAAAGTGAAGTTCAACTTTCAAATGAAGATATTACTATACTGTTGTTTTGTCTAATCATTACCAATGTCCCATATATATGAATCCATGCACATCTCTCCAGAAGATTTCTGAAACTCCAGAATGGAGTATGCAACAGCCAGCTTTTGGGTGCCATCAGGATACCAGGATAGACTAGTTGCTGTTCTTTTCATCTCATTAGGATCTCTAAAAAATATGGAAAAATGATATATACTATACACTATACCAATGAAAAATCCTGCTAAATTCTATTTCAATTTCTAAGTTAGCCATGCTCTAAGTTAATTAGGATCAGGGTGAAGGCTTGATAAAATTAAAATTTGATTTGATACAATCTCTTTCTTTGCAGTATTTCCTATTTTTTTACCTGAAAACATTGATAGTCTTGGCTGAAGGGGGTTCACCAGTTATATCAACCTCTACCTCAGCAAAATACTCTTCATAGATGTCAATAGCATTATTCTGTTTAATACAGTGCTCCATTACCTGGTGATAAACAAAGTATACATGTGTAGTCAACTACTTATAAGATTGTATCAAAGCTTAATCTATGGGTGGGTTGTGGGGGGGAGGGGGTGGGGGGGTGGATGCCTTTTGTGCAACTGACCATGAGGAGGGCATTTAAAATGAGCTGCAGCGGAGCAGCAGATGAAATGGACAAGGGAGGGGACAGTGAGGTGAGGTGTGTGCGACTGAGCAGGAGATGAGAGGGTAGAGGTGGAGAAGTTGTGCAAAGGTAAGTGAATAGAGGTGAGGTGAGATACATGTGCAGAGGTGTGAATATGAGTATGTTCTATGGCACAGGTGTGGCATACAATTTTGCGCTTTCTATGGAGTTTTGAAACAAGGCAGGCCAAATCTTCTTACAACTTAGCTAGGTGTTTGCTTAACCCTCTTGATATACACAAACACACTTACAATTATTGATGTGGCAATTCATAAAAGATAAGCGTTTGAATAATGTACTCACATTCCCAAGTTGTTGTATGGTATTCATGTATACTTCCTCTTTTTCTACTTTCTTTCTATATCTAATAGTCTGCTCTACTTCTGCAGGGTTGACATCTTTTGGCCATCCTCCTTCAACATGGTTTATTCCATGTACATCTGTTTCAAAGCGTTCAGTGTTCACCTGTTTAATTTATTACAGTAACAGACAGCATCTATTAACATATTGCCATAAACATAGTTACACCAATACTTCTATAAAGTTTTGGAACTTCAGATTTTGCAGGATGATGTGGTCTACAAATAACTGCAAATAATTCAGCTTTTTAATGGATGAATTATCATTGAAAAGCTATGAATGGCACCCATCAGCTACAAATGATTTCCTGATGAAGTCACCAAGCTTGAGGTTGTTGCTAATTAGATGGACATAAAAGTGTGCAAGGGATTCTGGTAGTTGTAGTAATTGACTCTATAATGCATATGGCCTAATTACCACCCATATTTTACATGATACCACCCATATTTACATAATAGCAGACAAAATCAGTTCTTAATCCTACTCCCTTACCTCATGTTCAGACATTTCTTGGACACACTGCATCCCAGTGTCGCAGGGATTTTTTTCCACATAATCCTGCAACATCTTCTCATCAGGGAGAAATGTCAACATGTAATTCTGCCTGTCGATCAGAGAAGTTGCACTGTCGACCAAACTCATTGCGCTTCTTTGTGTATACGTATACTATCTCCATGGCTGGTTGAAGGCTTTCTATGCCTGAAATAAAGTAAGTTTACATTAAATTATTGATAATTATTATATAATTAATTAGTTTTTAAACGTTGATGGAATGGAATTTCTGCGACAGATGAAAAATAGCATAAAATCAATTCAAATTTAACAAAATTAAGAAGATCTAAGTTTTTGATAAGCTTATTTTATTTTTGTACAATTAACCTTACAAATCCATGAAAAGATCTTTAGTTCATGCACGCAGTCAAAAATCGCTCAAATAAATGTGAACAGCTTCTGATTTGAGAGCACTCATGATTTTCTTTTTAACGTTTTTAAAAATAACATCGAAGCGATAATAAAATATAAAAATGGCAATGGATTTGCAGGAGTCAAGAAAGAAGATATTTCAAGGTAAACAGAAACTAAATCAACATTTTAAGACTTTTTCGAGCTTAAAATATACAATTAATTCACATTAATACTTACCTTAGATATCCTTTTATATCCTTACACCATAAAATACCTAAAATTCTCACTAAATAGAGAAATTTCACAAGAAAATTTCAAGCAAGTTTGAAACTTTATTCCTGTAAAAAAACAAAATGGCTGAATGTTGTCATAGTAACACTAAAAGGCCTGGTCATTTAGGTGTCTACAGCGATTTTTACCGGTCAGCTGTTTCCGCCAACAAAACAAAATGGCGGCCAAGAATGTCATATTTTTGGGCTCACTATTTTTTCCCAGATTAGCGAAAGATTCCCATACATACAACCGACATTTTGCCACAGCATTAAGGCATAGTTGTTCTAGCTCAAGTTCTTCTAATTCCCCAAAAGACATAGTCGAATGGATGAGAAATTATGGTCCGGTCTTTAGGGTTCGTAGTGACGCAATTTCAGTGCTTGATGGACCGACACAATTTTATGAAAGGTTTACGGTAAGCAGGCATATGTCGGTATTGAATATTCCTTCAATTATTTATTTGACTAAGGTGAGAAATTTTCTTGTAGTCCAACATCTCTTCATCTAAACGACGGATTGTCATTGCGTCTTTGTACTTGGGCACAGGTGATTTGGAAAAGCAGTTGGTAGGTTCACTAAAATTTCTTAAATTATTTTACATAGTGCGCTACCTGTTAAGGAACCCGTTGTTATTTAGAGAAGAGGGCTGGTATAAAATTAGGTATGCAATGTTTTCTTTTTCCTGACCACCCTTTTTGTGATCCACATTTTTTTAGCCCTCAGACCCTTGCCCCCTCCCCCTTCCCCCCTCAAAAAAAAAATCCTACAGATTTAATTGAATAAATATGCATGGCCCCTTTTTCTCCCAGCATAAAAAGTAATGACCCACCCCCTATTTGCACCAGCACCTACCCCCTATAATCTAAATAACGAGTGATCTCTAAGTGGCTATTTTGGTGCTATAGAGGCTTTGGAGGCACAACTATAGAGTTTTCCCCCAGGGAAACTGAATTCTTTCTCATGTAAATCAGATTAGACTAGATTCAAATGTTTCTCTGCCATCGCATGATGGTAATGATGTTGATGATGATGGTGGTGGTGATGACGAAGATGTCGATAATGATTATGACGATGAATTAAAGCCCAGTTTTATTAACATTTTGTGCTAGGTCAAATGCATACATGACGTTGTTAGAAAATCATCAAAGGCTGGAGACCAAATCAAAGTTGAAATTCTTTTGGAGCACACTCGTGGATCAAGAGGTGTAATAAACTCCAGAACTATGCTTCTTCCCCTTTTACAAGAATTCAGTGAATCTGTTAGTGTTGCTTTATATCATACACCAGAGTTGAGAGGAATCAAGAAGATGGTTCTGCCTCAAAGATTCAATGAGACCGTTGCTCTGACTCACCTTAAAGTGTATCTTACTGACGACACTGTTATCATGAGTGGGTAAGTACATTCTTAAGGTAATTAATGTGGAAATGTGGGTTCCCTGTGGCTTAATGGTTAGAGCACCTGACAGAGGTAGTCTTAAAGAGGCGGTATCTAGCTTGATTTTCGTATCCTAAAAATCTTGCGTACTGATTGGTAGCATGAGTGGGCGGTATTTACTATTCCTGAATGTGGGCCAGTTCCTGGGTACTTATGCCGTGTGCATGTGTACTCAAAAGATAACAGATTGTTAAACAACAAAAGAAATTTTAAACAAAGTGGAAAAGTAAGTGGGGGAAAAAGCTGGTTCGGATAGGTCTTGGCATTGAAAAACTGTATATTCAAGATCTTGGACATTCGTTTTTCTTATCCGGACCTCTTGGCTGGTAAATAACCTCAATGTCTTAGCACTGATAAAAGTCCTTTGATTAAGAAGGGTAATGCTCAAACTACTGACTATTTTATAGCCAACAAAAATAACATAAGATACAACATGCAAGAAAGTGAGTAAAATGCATGATGATTGATGATAGAATTAAATTAAGCATTTTTTATATTCAAGTGCCAATCTAAGCCATGACTACTTTACAAACCGTCAAGATCGGTACATTGAGATCAAGGACTCTCCAGAAGTTGCTGACTTCTTCCACCAACTTATCTCCACTGTCAAGACATTTTCACTTCAGTTGAATGGAAGCAACACCACAACGTTGCATTCAAATTTTGCCTTTCATCCAACACAAGATACAGACGGAGGGAAACAGTTTGTTAGTGAAGCTTCAAAACGATTACTTCAGTTTTTAGATAAGACTAAAAATGAGCAAGTAAAACCTGTTTCTGCAGAGGATGATTCTCAAACTTGGGTTGTTCCACTGGTACAAATGTTCCCCTATGGAGTACGGCAAGATGAAATTGTTACCTCAGAACTTCTCGCTAGTTTACCCAAAGAAAGTACTCTTCTTTTAGCATCTGGATACTTCAACTTGACTTCAGACTACATCAATTTGATTTTGAATTCCAAGGCATATTGTGAAATACTCACTGCACATCCAACTGTTAATGGATTTTACAAGGCTAAAGGAGTTGCTGGTAAGAATAATATGAAATTTGTATTGACTCGGGTGGAGTTGGAAAAAGCACAGGCATTGCTGGGGTATAAAAAATTAAAGTGTGTTGTTTTTGCTAGGCCTAAAGCTTTTTCCTTCTTACCAGGTGGAATTCCTCATGCTTATACATATATCGCAAAGGCATTCTTCAACCTTGTCAATCAACACAAACAAAATGACCGAATAACAATCCAAGAATATCAGCGAAACAAATGGACATTCCATGTCAAAGGTCTCTGGTACTACCCACCCAACTCTCCCCTCCCTTGTCTTACTCTCATCGGCTCGCCAAATTTTGGTCATAGGTCAGTATTTAGAGACTTAGAAGCACAGGTTGCCATAGTAACTGAAGATGAAAAACTTCAACAACAATTTCACAATGAGCAGAAACAGTTCTATTCATGTGCAAAGAGAGTCACAATTGAAACATTTACCAACCAAGACCGCAGGGTACCCCTGTGGGTGCGAATTGTCACTCAATTTATTCACAAATTTTTGTGACGTACCTAGCAATAATATTTTTTATTAACAAGAATGTAAAAATTCACCAATGTTACAAATGTATATTATTTAACAATTGCATTTTTATGGGATCTTATTTTTGTTAGTCTAATTTGCAATGTAAACTTTTCATCATGAAAGAAATATTTATTCAAGCGAATTACCTACAGTATTTATATTTTCAATGAATGAATATATACCACTTGATCCATCATTGGATTCTCTCTCTGTGGGAATTAGGAACAAAAATCTCAACCTTTCTGTCTCCAAATTTAATCCCAACGTAAGATGAGCTTCACTAGGGTTTTATATGTAGTGTCATTCAACAGGATATTTACTAATAATTGATAATAATTTTCACATCAGTTTTTAACGAACAACCCTTCACTGCACTGTGCACTCAAAACGTTAAAGACTCATTACAATCATTCCCACACGCACTATATTTGTTTAAATGATGTGAAGTAGTAAATTGTAGAGAACAATTTTGAAATCTTGATACCTTTACTTGGTCATCTTTCCAATAGACCCCTTGCACGTGACGTCAAAGCAGCTCAAATTTGGAGGCAAAACATAACTATCGTTATGTCCTTCAAACTGAGCTGCATTCTGGCGTATTGCAAGGGGTCTATTAAGAAAATAATGAGTTTGTTACGACAAAAGAATGTTTGGGGGAAATGTTTCTACGCGTCCTTCGAGTGCAACATTTTAATTTTTATGTGGTGAGCATGAAAAACAAGTTGCAAGTATTTTCTTTTTTTTTTTTTTTCTAAATCCGAGTCAATTGTAACCAATTTTTTTCTCGTTTTAAAATATCTATTATTTGTTTAAAATTAACGCTTGACTCAAGGAGATATTTGAGCGAATTTCGTATGACTGGCACGGCACCACAGCGAGACACCGTCACAGTATGGACTTTGGGACATTGCACCAGTTCTAGCGCACGAGGTGCCACTGCTTGTCTGTGCCGTGACTTTTTCACAGTAATACAAAATTTGCTCATACGAATGTGAATCAAGCAGGATTTTTATTCTCAAGGGAATGGCAGGAAAAATCCAAAAAGTCCTAACTGACTTGATCTATTCTATTAACAGTTTAGTAACTCTCTAGCCTCGTCATGAAGCTGAGACTTCTGAGACTTGAGGCTCGGCACCCTCTGCCCTTGACCTAGGTGAACTGGGTACTGCCGAGCGCGGTCTTCTATTCGTTGGACTTCCATTGCGTGGAGGTTGGGGACTAGGGGATCTTTTCGCTGAAGCAACACGATAGGGTCTTGGAGTTTGACGTGGAGACGACATCTGAAAAGAATACGTTATACGTATTTTTCAAAAAAGGATATGTTACACTATACGCCTATCTTTGACGACAGCAGTGGATTGATACCGATAAATAAAGAAGCGAGGATGGTTTCCCGAATGCGCCCATCCCCCATTGCGCACCTATATTGAAAAATCATTTCGATCCTTAGTTTGAATTAAAGGCGCGATTAAACAGTTTTTGTGTCTGCAACTCGTCTCGCAAAAGCGTTGGAGAGTGTTATACACGGTGCAACGGAGACTCAATCGTTGCCAAAAGTAGAAACGAATTCTATGTTTCTCAACAATTGCTCCAACTTGTCTTGCAACATTTTGATACACTGCAATGCTCAATACAACTTGTCGGTCGCAACGCCTTTGCGAAAAAAGTTGGTAAAGAAAATTGCTCTGTGTAATCGTGCCTTAAGGCAAAGCACAAATAGAGGTTTGCATTTTTTGTCTACTTTTTTTTTTTTTTTGCTTTATCGAGACTTCCTCCCTTTTTTCTGCGAGTGGATGGTTGTCTTCTCTTGGAATAGCGTTGAATAGAATGGGGAAAAAAACGATTCTGAATAATTCTTTAGGGATTCTAAAACATACCTCCCGATACTGCTGATCCTCTAATCTTCCCTTGTAGATCTGACCATCCTCACCAACCAACTCGGTCTCATCTCTAAACAAAATGAAAGCAATTTAGAAAGACTTCGACCACGCTATTTTATATCAAAGTAAGTGCAAAGGATGTCGAAAATTCAATAGCTATCAGTACTCACTTTTGAGCCATGGGAACTGGTACTATTTCTTCGTCTCGATAATAGTAATATTGACTAAAATAATAATAAATAAACACTATTACTAATGTTGAAAATTTAAGTAGACAGAGTTTCTCATTAAATCCCAGATTTTACGCTATACCGCTTCGACAGATCGTTAATTAGTGATATTCTTTGCGCAATGTTCTTTTTTTGCTGGTATTGGAAGGATGGAGTTCGGAAAATTTGGCAAAGTTTGCGCAACGTTTCCGTCGCCATGAACAAGCAGATTCGCTCTTGTTGGGCGCGAGTGGAAATAGACTAAGGGGCAAATGACCAATGACGTTCCATTCATTTTATATAAGTACTTGTGTGACTTCCGCTTGACTTGAGCTTATCAATACTCACTTGAATCTTGCTGTTCGTCTGTGTGGGTATGTCATTGTGTGACTCCCGCCACAAGATCTGTTAGTACTGACAACATCCTGGTCACTCGGATAAATCCTGAAAAGAACAAATTCCGTATTAGCAACTTTTATTCTTCACTAGTACCAAAGTCTGCTAGGGAAAAAATAAAACTATGCGGGAAAAGAATAGAGGCACTTATATCGACGCAAGTGAATATTCGATTGGGGGAGGAGAGCCAGGGGAAGACTAAGGGCGGAACAGTCTTCTACCCTCTTTCAGGCTTCACTGTTTACCCAACATTTAGCTCTGCATCTAAATTTGGGGTATATTTTTATGCTACTTACCCACGATTCATCTGGCGAATCTGGTCGAGTTCAAACGTAGTGTAAGCTCGAGCTGTGCGAGAGGCCGGTAAACTCGGCGACTGAGGCAGTGCGGGATTGGGACTGAGGATAAAAAGATGACAAAAACGTCACACGGTTTGCTTTCAACGAGAATACTTGTCACGCAATAAATGGTAGTCACGTAATGAATGTTGGAATTATAACTTACGGTCCGGGGGCCATATCAACTGGTCTATCGCAGGATATACAATGGAAACGCAACAATGCTCTGAAAAATAAAATAACGTGACTTAATTTATATGATCACTCGCTTGGTTTTGTACGTCATAGATGCAAAATGGCTAAAAAATTAAAAATTGCACGAATGATTTATGAGATTTCTACTTTCTAAATCCTGCAGCAGGGTCTTCGTTCAGGGGGAGGTCAACGTGCTTGCACTTCATGCTTTTGATCTTCTTTTCTATAACAAAAGAGAAAACGACGGAATATTTTTAATGATAGGAAAACCGGTATTTTTTTAGAAGTATGTCGTTAAGAATGGCATTAAGCTGAGATGCGCATCTTTTGACATGCAGCGTTCAATCTAATTTTTTGTGCGTCCTATACTCCTTCCTTCCTTTGATTTATTTTCCTACTTTCCTCTCGTTGGTTCTTCACCCTCTCCTTCCTCCATCTCTCTCTACTGTTCTGCCTCCTTCCTTACCTTTTTTTCTCTCCCTCCCTCCCTCCCTCCCTTCTCCTTTTGGCCCCTTCCCGTTACCCACCCTCACCCCTTCCTACGTCCTCCTTTCTTTTTCCCTTTCTTTCTTTCTTCGTTCTTTTCTATCAGTTTCTTATATATCTCCGCAATGCATCGTTCCTCTAGCTTCACCCACCAAGATAATCTCTAAGCGGGTCTATTTCCTTTCGATCAAGCTTCTCGTCAACATCATCAGATAATCGCTTTAGTGCATCTGTAAGAGCAGCTTCCTAAGAACGAGGTAAATAATAATAGATCATCTAGTAAACAGCTTACAAAAAATATTTTTCAGCAAAGTACTAAAGACCGCAGCCTTCCCTCCTCGGTGGGTAAGGGAAGTTAAGAGGAGGTAGGGGTCGAGAAGATATCTTGATCCTCGTATTCCACTCGCATTCTGTCTCCATCTCCCATCACCTCTTCCTATATGCTCATAGGTGACAAAGCAGAGTATGGCAACCAAAAAGTAGAAAGACTTACGTTTGCTTCAAGTCGGTTCAACAAGTCTTGTATCGCTTGGTCCAGGTTTCCAATACTTTGATCGAACTTGAGCCGACTGATAAGATTGTCGAGCGCCCTCTTGTCTGCTTTCTGTTTTTCAAGCAACAACAAAGTTATTTAATATAGAACAGAGAACATACCGTTTTTTCTATTTTATATCTACATACCACGTCTATTTCCATGGCAACCTGTTCCTTATCAGCTTTGTGCTCTTGTAACCGCTCCACGTACTCGTAAAGAGCCTGGACCCAGACAAATGTTCATTAGTAAGATATTAACGAAATCTATTCATAATGAGACGATTCAACGAACGATTGCGCAATATCCTGATGCACAGCGTGCGTGGGTTTGGAAACCAACCACGTCCAAGACTAAGATCTAGAGTGAAAGCGCATCTGTGACCCTGGGTTATTGCGTAACTTTTTTGCATATTTCTGGGTAAAAGATTATGGCACTCGTAGATATCCCTTTTAAACTGAAAAATAAAACTAATGCTAGAGTTGTTACTATTCCAACTAACTTACATCAATATGTTTTTGTTTTCTGTTGTGTTCTTCAACCAGTTCTTTGGTCAAGCTGTCTAGTTTCTCCTGTTCTGTTTGCAGATCTATTAACTTGTTGCGCAAAGACTCTATAGATCCATCTCCCTGAGAAATTAATTGTGAGTAACGAATTTAAGTCAGGGATCATCAAATTGAATTTCCAGGAGGTAGGCGCGCATCAGTTAACTTTGTTTTTAGAAAGCACCCGGAAAGCCCTAAAACTCGTGGGATCAATGCGACGTCATAACCGCCATGTTGGTTCCTTTGAACAATGGAACGATTGGTTTGTCTTGGTTTATAAAAACCAACATGGCGGATGTTTCTTACGATATTTACGATTGTGAAAGAATTGATTTTGAAAGGCGAAAGCTCAATGTTACTGTCAGTAGAAATGGTGGTCATTTCTTCCGCAAAATGGTGAACAGCACAGTATTTTCCTTATTTTTAATTACTAGTTTGTTAAGTTATTGGGAATTTATTTTAAATTTATTTGTTTAATATAAATTGTAATGTTTTAAACTAATGAACGTTTACCTGTGCTTTTGCTGCAGCCGATGAAGCTGGTGATGAGTCTTTCGTCTTCTTAAGCTTTATTTTTAAATTTTGAGATTCAAAAGTTTAAATAATCAAATAGTTTTAAAAATTATGTTTAAATATATAGAGGATATTACATGGGCGTGCGGAGATACGAAATTTATCTTCGAGTGTTGAAAAGATCTCTCACGAGTGAGCGCAGCGAAGGAGTGAGAGATTTTCAACACGAGAAGATAAATTTCGTATCTCCAAGCGCCCATGTAATATTCTGTTTATCATATAATTATCAATGAAAGTATGTTTTGGCTTTTTCAGGCAATTCTTTTCGTGTATTTTAGAATAGCCATCGCAATGGTGTTATTTTCACACGTGAAAATAACATGTTATTTTCACGTGTGAAGATATCAATTTTTCGAAATAGAGAAAAATAGATATTTCATTGGTAATTATATAATAAAATTATAATATTTCTAGTTTTATATTTTTAATACTTGATCATATGGCCCAATCATTTAAAATGTAAGTAAGCGACCAATCAAAGTTTTTCTACTATTTTCCCGCCATTTTAGCGCGGCCGCGCCGCGTCATGTGCGAGGAAGAGGAGCTGGACTTCAAACGAGGGAAAGTTGTTGAGTTGGTTGCACAGCAAAATTCTGGCTAAATAAATGCAAAATTTATCAAGTTTTTAAAAGGATAAAGAGAGAAATTTCCATTCAAGACTTATTGTCGACAAAACGTGAGTATCATTTTAGCTTCATTTCCTATTTCTAAGATATTTTTGAGCTCAAATTTCATACACTTTGAACATTTGAACAAACACCTGCAAAGTAGAAGGTTCGAATTTTTTTGGTATCCAAAAGTGTTAGTTATCTTGGGTTTAGTTATTTAACCATTAAATGAGTTGATCTTTTTTACTACAAACCTTTTCAAACTGGTTATTCAGTAGTCTTAGCCCGTCTCTAAGCGTTCGTATTTCTCTCTCAAAGTCCTCTTTAAATCTCTCTTCCATACGTTGAAGTTTGTGTGGAAGCTTTAGAATTAAAGTTCGTGAATTTATGATAAAAATTAAATTAAATTTTCAAAATTAATATTAAAATAAGCATATTTATTTTATTAAATTTAAAATCTTTATGTGAGTCAAATCACATATCAAGTGAAGTGCATTTAATAATGCAAAGGTGCAGAGGATTGCAGTGTAGAGTATTAGAATGAATGACAAGTTATATGGGTAATGAAAGGTAATGGTGCAGTCACAGGAAGTGATAGTGACTTTATGGTACATATATCTTTCTTTAATGAAAAATTCAGATCTTTAAATTTGCTTGTAATTGGATTGGTTAGATCCCAACAAGTCGTCATGGTTACCTGGTGGGAGGAGTCACTCATTTGATTGACTTTTTTCTCCAAGTACTTGAGTTTGTTTAGTTGCTCCAGCAAATCATCTGGAATTAGCTGAATCTGATGGTTTATGCATTTATCATATGAAAAGTTAAAGCATTTATTTTAATGACAGTATTCATGCAGAAAGTACTTGTATTATGATGTGGGTTGATCCTCATTTTTAGCATCATTCACCATTCATGATACTTGAACAAATGTGAGATCAAAATTGATATTCTCAAATGATATTCTCTCTATTTTCAAATGAGTGGTTATAGAGAATTTATATTCTGATCTGATTGCATCTGTTCATCTAGAATCTCTCTCATTATTCTTCAATGATTCAGTTTTGATTCCAAAATTGTATAATATTCCATGCAAAGATTTACAAGAAAAGAAATGTACTATAAAAGTGCATTGGATTTGGCAAATCACATGCTTTATCTGCCAATATTATGATTCATGTTTTAATGTTCTTTGTGATATAAGAAAAAGGCAAAGTTAAGATGGATATGGCAAAGATAATTCAAAGTACTGGGCTTCATCTGCCAAAAGTGCAATTTAATTCTTAATCAGCAGAGACGTGCCATAAGATGATGAAAAGATAAAATGAACATAGTGGAGATTCAGAGATACTAAATGTAATTTATGTGTCTTATTTTTAATCAGTTATAATATTGCTATGCAATATATTAATCTAGATTTCAAATTTTTCATTTGATCAAGATTAAACTAAAGGAGATTTAGTTACCTTGTCATTGTGATCTGTCAGTAGGTCTGTTACACTTCTAAGGCCTTTCAGTTGGTCATTCATTTTATTTATCTTGATCATTTAAAATTTTAAGGACACACATAAATCAGTTTAGCCATTCATGTTTGATGGCTGGCATTAACATTTTTCAGTGTTTATTATGTCTAGCTTACGCAAAAAGGACAGAAAAGGTTTTAAATGTGAATAATACATGCATACACTGTAATAATTGGTGGTAACGATAATTTGAAGTCAAATGGAACATGTGTAGTGTAGCCGTAAATATTAATGCCCTCTCTCTAAGTGGTTTTAAGCAGTTCTGCATTCAAACCATGCCTTTATAGGTCCACAGGTATACATGTTAATTGTGATTGTTTAATATGTTCTCTGCTACCTAAATAATTTTACTCAGATTAATCTGAATTTACCATTATAACTTGTCAGTTAAGTGTCATATAATTATAATAGATTTGTAAATATTATTTGTAGTATGTAATGGAGTGAGTTAATTGCCATGGAAGAAAGATGCAAAGATCTTAGCTGTTCATGTATGAAATTATGAAAAATATTTTGTTTATTTGTGGAAAATGTTTGTAAAGATATGTGTAAATGGAGTATTCACAAGAGTATTATATGATATGTTGGTAGTACCTGATTCTTGTGACTATCAAGTAGAGCCAAGCCTTCTCGCAGTGACCTTAACTGATCCTCAAGGTCAGCGGGAATGGTTTTCTTTTAAATTGTCAAAACAAATTAATTCTAAATTAATTTCTTTTTAAAAAATTATTATTTTATATTTGTCTGATTTGAAATTATCAATGTAGTTGTCCAAATTACGCATAATAATAGTTCAGTTGATCACAAATATCAAATGTTAATTTCTTTAGCAAGTTATTTTTAGACATTTTATAATTATAAATATCTCTTTATCATTATAATTTATCATAATCATATACATTTTAGTGATTTATAATATTATTTCTATGATAGTAATAATATTTTTTATTAAGGTGGCTTGAAGACACCAACATTAACAAACATTTCTGCTACATTCAACGATAATAATAAATAAATATTGTTGACATACAAAGCTTGCCAGGTTCTGGATGTATAATGAACTAAATAATACAATACCTCTTCTCTCCATTTGTTAATTGCATCAATAGCCTCTCTCATTTTTTTCAGCTGATCAACAATATCTGGTGGCACAGCTAGATATACATGATAATATCAACAACTTTGACTTGAATTTTAATCTCTATTACTTATTTGAGATAAATTTTAAAGTATGTAATTGAGCTTATTAAATTTTGTAAAAGAGATTGGGCTAACTGTGTCAAACGCTTGGGTAAAAACCTTTGTTTATTACTGACAGTTAATTTAGCTTTCTGTAGAAGCTACTGGTGAGCCCTTTGTTAGAGTACTAGATAGTTCTGCTTGTTTTGATGCAGTAAAAAAATATATAATGATAAAATAAAAAATATATAGCTAATGAAAATTAAATTCTATACCTGGACGCTTTTTCAGCTCCTCTAAATCATCTAAGTTTGCTTTCATAGGCATCTTTTCCTTTAATTTTTAACATACAAATAATAACTATAAATACATAATATGTTATGTAATATACTGTAAATTAGAAGTGCATTATTTTGCAAATGCACATGTAAACATCTCCCTCATTATTATTATTACAGTACATATTTAAAACATATTACAAAATCTTGAGAAAATAATCCCATTTTTCCATCATTTCACTTACCTCAAGAACACCCACTTTCTCTACCATGTCTTCATGTTTGTCCCTTAATTCACCCACTTGCCTTAGAGCTTCTAGAGCGTCCTCACTAGGGTGGACCGGGGTAGGTGATCTTGGAGGTGGGGTGGGTGTAGGGGTTCGTGGTTTAGGCGTGGCTGTTCTGGGTCTTGATCTTGCATTCAGGGCTTCTTCTAGTTGTGGCCATTTAACAAAAATATCCAGGTCACCAATATCTTCTTTCGTTGGGAGGTCGTCAACTTGACTTTTGAGTTTTTTCTAAGATAGAATTTTTAATTTCTAGTTCGATTTAAGAAATTGATACCTCTGACTCTAAAGAGTTCCTAATATACATATTTATTCTGTCTTGTATCTATTTTTTAATTAGCATTTTACAAGTATAACAATAATTTAAGACTTGGCGGGTAAAGTGAGGTTTTAACCACATGGGGTGCAATATACCATTTTCCCATCATTACACATGCATACATGTTTTTTAGTCAAACTTTTTTGGGAGGGAGAGGGGTGGAGTTAGGGGGGGCACCAGTCTCTCTCACTATGCCTCTGATTTGTATGTAATATCTTACTAAATCTTTTAGAAGGTCTTCTAATTTCTTTTTGTCTTCTGAATTATCTACAAGAATTAAAAAATTGTGAATTAACTATAATTGAACAGCAAATCAGCTAAATATTTTTGCAAACTTGAATTAATGTCAATATAGGAAATCTATAAATATTACTAATAATATTTTAAGTACTTACCAACACTTTCCAAAGAGGATATTCTTTGTTCTAAAGTACTGTTTTTCTTTTCGAGCTGAAAATCAAGTGAGGTTTGGTGAGGATTTGCTTTTTACTATTGCTAGCTAGGTTTCAATGAGCTGATAAAAGTCTTTGAATCTAATTATCTGTTTCAAGTTATGGTCAAACACTGACCACTATTTGCTGTGAACCAGAAAGATTTCTACTGAAAATTTTAGAAAATGTCAGCTGATGAACATTCTGCATGAGACAGGAAGTGACATTAATTGAAACCCAGCAATTATTGGGATATCAATAATAGACCTAAATTATGGCAGAGCCAACATGCAACTATCAGGTCGAGTGCACCAGTTGATATAAATGATATTGCTTTGATTTGTTTTGTTTGATTAATTGTTTTCCATTAGTGAAATGTCACCAAGATAGATCCAAAATATTAGAGACAATCAGGAAGTTGAATTTAGATATATGAGACTGGTATTGGCATAGCAAGAGAATAAATACACAAAAGTATACCTCAGCAAGTCTTTTCTTTATTTCATCTATGCTTCCTGCCAGTTCTTTGATATCATTCACCTCAGACATCATACTGTCCAGCAAACTGCTTAACTGATTATTAAACAAAGGGGAAATAAATTAATTAGATACAATGATTAATAACAAATATCAGCCCTTCACTACATGACAGATAAAGTGTACGATAATTATTATTATAAAATAACTAAGATAAAACCTGCACTCTGATTGGTCAATTACCATTTTATATAACTCAACATAGATCATGAGGAAATGACATCGGCAACGCAAGTGTTTTTTTAATATTTTTTTTCAGTTAATTGTTATTTATATCTTAGTTATTTCATAAAAGAGATAGAAAACTCCCCTTACTTGTGCTATGTTGAGTTATACAAGCACATGGGAAATTGCGTGAGCCAGAGAGGGCTCACACAATTTCCCAAGTGCTTGTATAACTCAACATAGCAGGCACACTCATTTTCTATCTCTTCAAAAAATTCAGCTTGTATTAATTGAATTTAACTTTCTAATTTAATTTAATTTATTTAATTTTTCATGTCTCTTCAGTCTGAATATATTCAAACAAAAGCAGGAAAAAACCTTCATTTATTTCTATTTGTTACCAAGAAAACGACTATAATCTGATCTTCACCTGCATGACAGCAGGGGCAGATCTAGAGGGGTTACATTAGTCTAAACCCCCTAAACCATAATCGAACTTCATAAATGACAATACAAACCCCCCATTTAAAAAATATCCAATACAAAATAGTTTTCTTTTTTACAGTTAGCCTGTCACAAATCCACAACCCTCGTTTAATATATAGGGGGTCTAAAATTCTTGCCAAGATCCTAGAATGGCTTACTGTAACAGTCTCTTTTTCAATAAATCTCTCAAGATAATAGTTTTGACAATGAAAGTAATTTCCCATTTCAGTCATTCAATCAGTAATAATAATGAGTTGCTCATACTCTGTGCACAGAGACAGAGATAATAGGGACAAATATGTCTATTCTTTTTTTCATATTTTCTTCTTTTCTCTAAGGTCTCTTTGGACATATGATTACATCTTTTTTTTTTTTTTTTTTGATAATTTTAAAAACTTATTCACTTTACTCCTTTTTGTAAATAAACTTTTGTCTTGCTTAAAAGTCTTTTGTCTTGGTTTTTGTCGAAAAAAATCCCCATAGCGTAAATAAAGCGAAATCCTAAATATTACCTTTCACTATGGCAACAATACTTCAACAGTATTTCAAAATATTGAAAAATCTCTAGAAGCTTTAATAATAAATATTCCTTTATTTATTTAGCATGAAATAAGTGACAAACAAAGAGGAATATCCCCAACTGCTGTCTAGTTACAGACGAAAACATAAACATTAGTCACCAGGATGAAATAGCTTAACCTTGAAATGTAGATTGAACACAAGTTTCTGGAGTGAAAAAAAAAAAAGAGTTCCAGAACATTCTATCTTCCCATCTGCTGCAAGGGCAGACTAAAGTAACAAAAATACTACCATCAATAATTAATTGATGGCATTTTCTACTTATAAAAAGGCAGTCGAAACATAGTAATATTTGAAAACTTCAAAAATACTGAGACATTTGTACGAAAAAATATCGAAAAGTAAAAAGTTTATTTTCTTAGATAAAATTGAAATTATAATTTATGAAAAATTAATCAGGAGTAAATCACAATTTCATTTCTAAAACTTGTATAAATAAGAAGAGAAAATAGCAGATCTCAAGCGAGATAATAAGCTCGTAATGTACCGGCGGCTATTTATTAAGTTTGTCAGAAAACATCTCCCAATCTCTAACTACAAATATAGATTCACCTTGTGTAAACACCAACTTGTAATGTTACAAATATCGAACATATTGAACGAGAATCTTGGCAGCAAAGGCTGAACGGCATGTCTCAACATCATGTGCACCAACCATGTTTGCTGGTAAAAGTTTGTTTGGCTTTGGAAGCGCAAATCCGATCGATTTTTTCATTGTCATTACATGAAAATTATTATTACACGGTTTTTAGATTTTTAGTGAGAAACTAAATGCCAAAGCACTGATAATTACTACATACAAAAGACTGTAATCATAGTTACATACAAAGGAAAGTTTACCTTTTCGATGCCTGTCTCGGTTGCTCCTAGTCGGCGATTAATGTTTATAAACTGCCATATATCCCCAACTGGAGTTCTACCATCCTTCTTCTGCTTGGCTCTCTGCAGAATGTCGCTGTTACTCGGTAAATCGTCAAGCATTTCGAGTTTCTTCTCGATTTCCGAGAGCTTAGATTCAAAATTTCCAAACTGGCCTGGCAAAATAGTTTTTTCGAAACCTGTAGTAACGCTACCTGGTTGTCCATCTTTCGTGTCTTGAGAAACTTTATCCGAAGCGTTCTTGTTATCAGTCGTTACGCCGTCTACACTTGTTTTCACGATACCATAGGCTGCTCGAAATTGTCCATCTTCTTCAAGTTCTATAGGTTTGTTGTGTATCGCTAAATGTTTCAAAATTTCACGCACAACACCATGTAAGATGTTGAAATTGACTGCACCAATTTCAGGCGTACCGATCGCCAATCCCAAAAGATGCTGCAGCTCAACTTTGACCGTCATTATTTCTGTAATTTTTTCCGAGTGTCGAAGAAAACTGACTTTCACAGAATCGTTAAAGAAGGTGGCAAGTTTATCGTGGCCATATTATACCATACTCGTGTTGCTACAGGCAACTATAGTTTGATAACTTATCATTTGTATGAATATAAATGCATCACGAAACCCAATCAACTGCAGAGATAAGTAACCAATCACATATCGCGGAGGTTGGGCATTAATGTCACGCAAATGAAATTAATTTTTTTTCCAGATTTTATTTAACTTTTCCCGGTATTTGCCAAACTACCTTATTTGTTAATTAATCTATTTCTTTATTTTCGAAAAGCATTGAAATATAAGCAAAAGAAAAGTTGTCTCCTTGTTTTTGACTCTTGATGGGTGACGAGTGATATCACGTGTTAAAAGGCGGGAAACTTTTGGTTGCATTACTTATTGTCAGCAAATTTTGAGCGCAATCCTTCAAAGCATCCAGACGAGAAAGCCACGGATTTTTGTAGGGCACTCGCTGATCTATGCGAAGAAGGCAGTTACCTATTTGTCCAGTTGCAAACATGTCTTCTCATTCAGAATCTGAAGAAGAAAAAGAAGTGCTGGAAGTAGATGAAGCCTTTCAAAAAGCACATTATTACATGGAGAAAGTTCAAAGCATTTTAGAGAGTGAATCTCTTCGTGTTGAACAAGAAAAGGAAGCTTTCGAATCAGTGGCCAAGAAGCTGAAGCATGTCCACTTCTCTTCGACTGTAAAACTTAATGTTGGCGGTCAAATCTTTACTACAAGTCTGGAGACACTTAAAAAAGATGCGGGGTCAATGCTTAATGCCATGTTCTCTGGTCGTTTTGATACCAAACCAGCAGAAGACGGTAGTTACTTCATCGATCGAGATGGCACGTGCTTTCGTTACATTCTGAATTACTTGAGGACGGGGAAGCTAATACTACCAGAAGACAAAGTTTTGAAAAAGGAGGTGTTGGAAGAAGCAAGGTTTTACCAAATCCAAGGCATCGTTGACAAACTTGAGCCAAAACCGTACAGTGAGTCAGTGATTCTCTCGCAGGAATGGCGCGATTGGTTAGAAAAAGCTGTCGATACATCATACGATGAATATAATCTTCTGTACCGTGCTTCTAAAAACGGCTGGGCTAGCAGCAATTTCCATTCTTGCTGTGACAATAAAGGTCCTACGCTTGTGGTGGTGAAATCTGGCAATTACATATTTGGAGGGTATACTGAAGAATCCTGGGATAGTAAGTAGGCATACTAGATATAGTATTATGAAATAGTCCCCTTCACAGTTCCCTGCGCCATCTTGAAAAATAGCCGGGCCTTTGCATCGAAGCGAGACGAACGGTGAACTTGCAAGGATAGAGACATTTGAATAACTGTCCAAGGTGTTGAAAGGTCTCTATCATTGCAAGCTCACTGTTCGTCTCGCTTCGATGCAAAGTCACGGCTAACTTTCAAGATAGAAATTTTAAAGGGACTATTGTGTAGGTACATTTTTATTGGGTAGGTGGGTTGGAGAAGGGAGGGGTCACAAGTAACTTTTTTTTTTGTAAATGGCCATACCTGTGTTTTGTTAGGAACTCATGCTTTATTAAAGGCAGTTTGATTATTTAGGACTCTTAAAACTCCAGCCTATGCGGGTTTAGCCTCGAATCCAGGAGTTGCTTGTTTTGTCATTCTAATTTCTGCTTTTGTTTGCCGACCTCAGAAGTGAGCGCTAAGCCTGCATACACTGGAGTTGTAAGAGTCATCAATAGAGATGGTCACGAAATTATTGACATGATTGAGGTCAGGTAAAGGGCACAGGAGGGTAAAAATACCCTGGCCACCTCTCCCCCTAAAAACCTATTTCGCTTGTGAATTCTTAATGAGTTTCAGCAGGCAGAAGATGATTTTCCCCAGGTTTTGAATTCCCATTAGTTTTTTTAATGTTAATTCAAAGGATAAAATTTCTTATGACAACCTTATATATCTTCTTAGTTTTACCTTTTATCCGTTCTAGGCACAAATACATACAAAAGAGATGATGCAGCTTTTCTGTTTAGCCTGGTAAATCCTGCGGGTTTGCCAACCAAAATGGAAGTCAAGGAGAACATGATCAATGCCATATTTTGTAACAGCGGCTATGGGCCAACATTTGGAGGAGGGCATGACCTACGTATTGTAAACAACCCAAACGCCAATAGTTGTATATATACCCTTGGTATAACATATGAAAGTCCTGCAGGGCAATCTGCGACGACATTTCTAACTGGAAGTCAGAATTTTACTGTGAATGAAATAGAAGTGTTCGAACATGTAATGCTGGGATAAACCCAACCATTTTCAAGAAGTAAATTGCTAAATGTAACAGTTTTTTTCGTTGAAATAATTGTAGGTAAATTTTGGCAGTGTACTGATTGTACTAAATGGAGATCAGAGAAGAAGTTTTAGTTTGCCATCTTATTCCTTCAACATTTCTCTTTGTTTCAGGAACTGACTTGTCTCACATTTCTCTGGGGATGGGAACTACAAAATCGGGAAAATTGTCAATCAAAATTTTAGTCCCCTTTGAATAACTTACTTCTGTAGCCTATGGCCCTTAAAGTCAAGTGAATTGGAAAAAATTAAGGCCACTCATTTTTTCGCCATTCTTTCGTCTAGATTTATAATTATTGCTCCCTTTACTGGATTATCTCTGCATGTTAAATCAGTCAGTGGCACGTCCATGCACAACGACCCTTCAATACCGACTATTTTGCATGCAATTAAGATTGAATTGTAGTAGTAAAGAAGACCGATTAATTGATGTTATTGAACAATTTTATATTAGAAGGTTGAATAAAAAAATATTTGTTGACTTGATTTTTAGTAGTTTCCAATCACTTTTTCACCGTTTTCCCCAGAAAAATACAGGGATTTTTAACTTAATTTTAAAAGTAAACCCCATGAATTTCCTGAAGGCCTCATCCAATCAAACGCGGTTCAGAAAGTAATGTCACGGAACAACTGACAGCGGACATAGACTGTCTCCATTTTCCTAGGGAAAAATATACTATCCCACGTGGCTGTGGAAAAAGAGTTCAGTTTAGACGCTTCCATTTCACTAGCCTTGTGCTATGATGATGTCTGGTAATTCGAATGAAGAAGAAACCGTCGTTTCTGGCGAAAATACCTTTGAGGTTGTTTGTTATCATGTTCAGAAAGTACAACTGATGTTGGAGCATGAAGCCCATCGAATTCAACAAGAAAAGGAAGCGTTTGACTCGGTGGCCAAGAAACTAAAGCATGTCCACTTCTCTTCAACTGTTAAACTGAATGTTGGCGGTCAAATCTTTACTACAAGTCTCCAGACACTAACCAAAGATGCTGGATCAATGCTACATGCCATGTTCTCTGGTCGTTTCGATACTAAACCAGCAGAAGACGGTAGTTACTTCATCGATCGAGATGGAACGTGCTTCCGTTACATTCTGAACTACTTGAGGACGGGGAAACTCTTGCTACCAAATGACGAACTTGTGAAAAGAGAAGTTCTTGAAGAGGCGAAATTCTACCAGATTCAAGGTATTGTCGATGAGCTGGATCCAGAACCTTACAGTGACTCGGTGATTTTGTCTCGTAATCAACGTCGCTGGCTCACAGATGTTCATGGTAACGGAAGAGTGTTCACTGGATGTACTTTGTTGTATCGCGCAACGAGAGATGGATGGAGTGCTTCAGCGTTTCACTCAAAATGCGACTCGTTTTTAGGTGCGACAATGGTGGTGATTAAAAGTAACGAAGACTATATCTTTGGGGGATACACTGAACGAAACTGGAGAGCCAAAAGAACAGGTAATAGCTGCTGAATATACGTTCTTCATCAGTCTATCAAGTCTCGGTATTTGTAAACTTTATCTATGCAATAACAAACAAAGAATAGCAAAGTATTTTTTACACTTACGTGCATTTCAAATATTTTTTCATAATATAATATTAATGGTAATAATAATAATAATAATAATAATAATGAAAACTTTATTGAGTTTTTCCCCGAAATACAATGGAATCGAATACAAAATGTGACAAATGATAAAAAGAAAAAGAAAAGAAAAAAAAGATATTATATCTGTAACACTATGAAAAAAATGAAGACTATTAATACTGCATTAACTCGGGACTCTTCCATTCCTTGTTCCTGCAGCAGAAAATAATAATAATAATAATAATGGTGATGATGATGATAATGATAATGGTAACAATAATAATGATCATGATATTATTGGTGGTGGTGATGAAGCGGTTCTACGGCATCACAAAAAGTCGCAGTGTTCTTACCATAGTAATTAGTTAAGTAACAAATACATGTAAATAAGCTTAATCACTAAAATGATTAATAACGGTGATATTTTTTGTGAATTTTAGCTGATGAAGATGACGATGGAGCTGTTAACAAGCTTGACTGGGAAGCATTTCTTTTTAGTCTTGTTTCCCCTCGTGGTGCCACACCCATTCAGTTAAAGGTAAAGGAGAATGCAAATAAAGCAATATATTGCAGTACTAAATATGGTCCAAGATTTGGCGGGAGTGGTTACACCAATGATGACTTGATTATACGTGGATATCCCAACACTCAGCAATGTACCGTCAGTCTTGGAGGCACTTTTGGGTACCCTGAAGACCTCTCTTCAAACTTTCTTACCGGTAGCGAGAACTTTAATGTCTCTGAAATGGAGGTGTTTGGACTTAATTAAACTCATGCATATAATGGTTTACCAATAAAAGAACGACAGTATGACCAATGATTGAAGAGGACTGGCTTTCTTGCTTCAGATAAATTACAAGCTCATTCACTAGCTAGTGATGTATTGCTGAATTTTCGTATAACTGCTTCTATCACTGAAAAATAAACCTTTTCCTGGAGGACAGGATGTACGATTGCTTTATTTAGCGTGTTGCTCTGTGTTTCTTAAATTAGTACTTTATACCTTGAGAATATGTGGACCGCATAGCACTTATGAAATACATAAAGATATAGAAATATAGATAAGTTATAGTGCTTGGGAACGAGGTTATATTCTCATCTTTGCATCACAATTACCGCTACCTAACTATAACTTATCTATATTTCTATATCTTCATGTATTTCATAAGTGCTATGCAGTCCACATATTCTCATCTTTGCATCACAATTACCGCTAACTAACATCTATTTCACCCCGGCCTGCTCTCAGTCTGACCTCTAGCTCAGCTGGTAGAGCATCGGTAGTACAATTCCGAAGGTCGTGGGTTCGATTCCCAGTGAGGAATTTAATTCCAAGGGCTTTCGCCCGGAATAACCTCGTTTCCAAGCACTATAACTTATCTATATTTCTATACTTTATACCTTATTCAGTTTGAAAAATTCGGTACTCGATAATCAACCAGTTATACGATAGACATATAGATTTAAGTATATCTGCATCCCCTCCTACGAAAAAGAAACTAAATGTCTCTTTTTTCGTTTCAAGGCATCCAGCGAACCAAAACATTTGTTCGTTCTCAGCAAAACGTTTTTAATCCAATCTTCGATCGTATTCTCATCTGGCTCTAAACTCCAAGTCCTACAATCTTCAATCTTATGGTCTACGTTCTTTTACTGTTGCTGCCCCTAAACTTTGGAACATGCTCCCGTCATCAATAAGAGACACTACTAATTTGGCTTCATTCATTCAAATTAGCTTTCAAATCATAGTTTTCGTTTTACTCTTTCGTAGTCTTACCTTAATTCATCGAGAACATTTTCATCATCATTTATTTTCAAAGCGCTTAGAACAGACTTGTATAAGCGCTCTACAAGTTTTTATATATTATTATTATTATTATTATTATTACTATTACTATTACTATTACTATTATTATTACTATTATTATTATTATTATTACTATTATTATTATTATTATTACTATTACTATTATTATTACTATTACTATTACTATTATTATTATTATTATTATTATTATTATTATTATTATTATTAGCGTTACACATAGTACTAATAAACGATAACTATAAATTGCTTTGAGCGCGCGGGAGCGTCAAGTTGCCAGACATTTTGTCTCACAAAGTCACACACTCCTTATTGATCGATAAAATAAGACGGACGCTTTTTTCAGACATTGTTTTAGTCGAGGTCACCCGACAATTCAATTCAAGTTGCAGTAGTTTTTCGTACGAGTAGTCTACGGATATAAAATGTCCGTGAACTCGAGCGAATTCGAAGAGGCAGAAGAAAAAGGAATTGAAACTCATGATGGCTTCGAAACAGCATTTGAATACATAAGGAAAGCTCAGGCTATTCTAGAAGATGAAGCGCTTCGACTCCGCAAGGAAAAAGAAGCATTCGAATCATTTGCCAAGAGATTAAAACATGTCCACTTCTCTTCGACTGTTAAACTCAATGTTGGCGGTCAAATCTTCACTACAAGTCTGCAGACACTAACCAAAGATGCTGGGTCAATGCTGCACGCCATGTTCTCTGGTCGTTTCGATACTAAACCAGCAGAAGACGGTAGTTACTTCATCGATCGAGATGGCACGTGCTTCCGTTACATTCTGAACTACTTGAGGACGGGGAAACTCTTGCTACCAGACGATAGACTTGTGCGTAAAGAAGTACTAGAAGAAGCGAAGTTTTACCAAATCCAAGACATTATCGACAAGCTTAAACCAAGGCCCTATGAAGACTCTGATATCCTGTCACAAGAACAGCGCACTTGGTTAAGTGAAGCTGTTGGAAAGCCATACGACGTTTACAGTCTTATTTACCGCGCCACGAAGAACGGTTGGGGAAGCAACCACTTCCACAGCTGCTGTGACAAGAAAGGTCCTACTTTAGTAGTGGTGAGATCTGGAAACAAGATTTTTGGAGGATACACCGAGCAGAAATGGGATTGTAAGTTATATATTCGACTTTTTGCGAAGGGAAAACAAACAAAAAAAAAGAAAAAACTGAATATATACACAATTTACACAATTTGGTAAGGTATGTATCTAAATTTACACAGTAATTTTCATCCAGGCCCTTTTTAGATTAGAATTTAGAAAAGCTAGATGGACAAATGGGTTACCTTTTATCAATGACAAAAAGCATATATCCCTGTCAAACTCCTCCTAAACCTGATCCTTCCCCATGTGAATCCCCCTCCTCATAAAAATACCCTTTCCCCAAACTAAGTGGATGCTATTCGTTTTTTTATCAACATGGAGGACACGCCAAAAAGGATGGAAGGCATTGCGATAAGAATCAATAAAAAATCAAATAAAAATATGTTATAAAATAATGAACAAAAAAGGCATCTTATACTTGTCTTTCTGCCAACAGGTAGCAATAGCTACAAAAGAGATGATGCAGCTTTTCTGTTTAGCCTGGTTACTCCTTCAGGATTGCCAATCAAAATAAAAGTCAAGGAAAACATGACCAATGCGATAAATTGTACCAGCAGCTATGGGCCAGCATTTGGAGGGGGTCCGGACCTGTGCATTGTAAACACCCCAAACTCCTATAATTGCTCAACTATCCTTGGCTCTACATACGAGTGTCCACCAGGCCAGTCTGGGACGACGTTTTTGGCTGGAAGTCAGAATTTTACCGTAACTGAAATAGAAGTATTTGAGCACCTCATCTTGGGGTAATTTCTGGAGAAGGAGAAGCTACATGTCAATGTTTGGGGGGAGGGGGGGTGGGGGTGGATCTCCAAGGCAGAAGTTTAAGAAAATGGATTCTGCAGGCTTGGTTTATGATTATGTTGATAATCATAATTAATTAATTAAAATTATTAAATTTATTAATTAGCCATAAATGACGAAATAAATGGCCATGGAATGAGGATGATTTTAGATCCTAATTTTCCTATTGTAGTGCAATTACGATTTGTATCTAAAATATGATTAAAATTAAAATAAAACATCTCAAAATGTTCTTGCTTTTACCTATCGTCTTTTGTTAAGTTAATCATTCAAATTTTGTTTTTAAAACTTCACCTCGCGCTACAATAACGAATCGTCATATCGTGTTTTGGAAGTGCGGCCGATGATGTATTGTTTTCTTATGTATAAACTCATATTTGATTTCTTCTCGATAAGCCGGGACGATGTTAAAAAACAGCACATCACACAGTGTTGCGCCGGCCTGTGGGGCTCAGCTTGGGAACACGTCTATGAAAGACTTAACAAGTTTAAAACTTCAGCTCCCTGCCACAGCAGATTGCTAATCTTTTAACTAGTATCCACCAGGGGGGAAATTCCCCTGGTATCAACCCTTTAGATCTCCAACACATCCGTAAACTGGTTATCTGTCAAAAATAAGTAAAAAAAACGCGAGTCACGCAGTCCACTGTCGTGGCCATTAGCGTCACTTTTTTTACGTCTTGCTGTTTGTTTTTTTCAGACATTTTTCCAAAATGCTGTTGCTGTGTTACTTTCTTGCTTTGATTCTTATCTCCACTGAATCTAAAGACGTAAAAACAGAGCAGTGCCAAAAAGACAAAGAACTCGAAAAAGTAGATTGCCTCTTTGGGGAAATTCAAGAAATTCTAAAGCGTGCATCACTCCGAGTTCGAAAGGAGAAGGAAGCCTTTGATTCAGCAAACAAGAAGCTGAAGCATGTCCACTTCTCCTCGACCGTAAAACTTAATGTTGGCGGTCAAATCTTCACTACAAGTCTGGAGACACTAACCAAAGATGCTGGGTCAATGCTGCACGCCATGTTCTCTGGTCGTTTTGATACCAAGGCAGCAGAAGACGGTAGTTACTTCATCGATCGAGATGGCACGTGCTTCCGTTACATTCTGAACTACTTGAGGACGGGGAAACTCTTGCTACCAGACGATAGACTTGTGCGTAAAGAAGTACTAGAGGAAGCGAGGTTCTACCAGATTCAAGGCATTGTTGATGAGCTTGATCCAAAACTTTACAACGACTCCGTAATTTTGAATTCTGAGCAGGCTAACTGGCTAAAAACTATACACGGCGAAGGAAAAAAGTTCGGTAAATGTACCCTGCTGTACCGTGCTACGAGGGACGGATGGGATTCTTTTGTATTCCATTCCAAGTCCGATTCTTTCAATGGACCTACCATGGTAGTGATCAAGAGCACAGGGGGGTACATCTTTGGAGGATACACCGAGCAGAGTTGGTCAGGTATGTGAAAAAATAGCTCCACAACAACTAAACGAGTCACCTCGTGTCCACGGACACCAAGAAACGAGAAAACGTACCCATATTTTATTTCATAGTTGACACGGTTTTCTTAGTTATTCATATGGCGTTATTTCCCATATTTCACTTCTTATTACTAATTCAAGGGCTTTATCTAGATAAAGCCCGCTATCCCCGGGATTTACTTAGATACTATTGAATACTAACCGCGTATATTGCCCTTGATGAGTGTGTAATGAGGTCAGGAGAAATTTTTTTACTATAATCTTTTTTCGAAGAAAAAAATATTTGGCTTACCTATAGAGTACAAACTGCACTAAAAGTGTGCAACAGTAGTAAATAGTGCTAATTAAACAATAGAAAACAATAGGATTAGCATAATTTAGCAGTATTTAGTGGTATTTATGTATTTATGTATTCTATCACTTTACACTGTAAACTACATAGCTATCTGATGGACAAAAAAAATAACTCTTTTGATGATCATTAAAATTACAGTAAGGAGAATTGAAAAGCAGCATTGAAAAGCATTCACTTATGGGAATTAAGGAACAATAATCGGATTAATGACGGCCCTTGGGCTTTATATATCTGTTCTCGGTATTTAACTTTAACTTAAAACATGTTAAGACAGGGCGTCTGTTCAAGTATGATTTTATGACATTGTCTTTTTGTGTTTTTTTGTAAGTCATTTGCTTTTTAATTTTCTGCAGGTGGTGGCACATACAAGTCTGATTATGCAGCATTCCTATTCAGCCTTGTCAACCCTGTGAGTACACCCCCTGTTCAAATGAAGGTGTTTAGGAACCCGCAAAACGCTATATATTGCAATGACGGCTATGGGCCTATATTTGGCGGGAACCACGATTTGTTAGTCAGAAGCAATCCTCAGTCGAATAAATGCGATGTCAATATCGGTCATACATATAAGCTTCCTTCAGGTCAATCAGCAACAAACTTCTTAACTGGAGGTCAAAAATTCAAAGTTGCTGAAATGGAAGTCTTTGGACTTGAGGAAGATTAATATATGCAGTTGTAGAATAAAAATAATTTTCACAGAATAAAAAAAAAAGGTTTGAAAATAATATTATGAAATTTGTAGTCGTGTTTATGGTAACTTTAGTTTAAGATAGTCACTTCATAGGTAAACAGAGCTGTCAGTAGCCAGATTTTATCGAGTTAGAAAAAATTTTCATTTTAGCGTTTCGTGGCCGTATTGTTGTAGGACAGGAAAATGTGTTGCATGATAAGACATCTCATTTCCAAAATAGACAATTTCTGTCATGACACCCTCTTTGAGGGTTTCTAGTTGGAGGTCATGAGAGAAGCATTTTATGCATGCGTCTTAACAATCTGAATCGTAAATTCCATCGGCAAATGGGCCACTTGCACCAAGATAACATGTAACCTCCCACCTTAGACCAAGCATTTGTGCCGGTCAAAATGAACACCACAATTGGAAAAATCTTTTTTTTCTCTTCTATTTACTAATAAGGAGGCGGCTTCGTTATTGGTAAGAACACTGACCGGACTGTGACACATGAAAAATGGTATTTTAGAAAATGTTAATAATCATTAGAATTTTTTAGAATTATTATTATTTAGAATTATTAGACTTCCAGGTTGTGACTCATGAAAAATGCCATATTTGATGTATTTTAGAAGAAGTAACAACGCAGGCTGAATGAAAAATTCGATCAACAATGAACCTTCAACCACTGACATGTCATGTATTATAACAATTAATTGATACAACTGGGTGTGAATTCTAAGTGGAGTGAATTAACTCAGTCACGACTTAGAGGAGGGACATAATACTTGGTTCAAGTCGAGCGTAAAATTTTCACCATGCAACATGATACTGATTCGAACTGCGCATGTATTCTACTGTACACCTGAAAGTTGTCTCGAGGCAACTTTTACCTAAAAGTTTCACCGGCACCAGTGACACAAAGAATCGAAGTTGGGGACCGTTCATTTTTTACAGGCCGGGGGGGGACTAAAACCCATCAGCACCCGTAAAAAAATGAACTGTCCCTTACTGCGATTCCCAGTCACACGCGACCAACTAGACCTTCATCACAAACGAAAAATTGAATTTGGGTGGACGTCAATCAAAAGGGTTTCTATCGTTTCTATTGGTTTCTACGCCAGGACTGATGTGAATACTCACGTGAACACGTGCAAATGTGCAAAAATCGTTGTCCTTATCTCATGCTTCTTGTAGCTGTGAATTTCTCAGTCTGGATATATTTTCTCAAAATGTCACAGGATTCCGGCTCCGAATCTTAACGGTTGATTGCAAAGCTATCGCTATGGCTATGATTTGAGTTTCTTCAAGATAGTATAAGTCAATACTGATAGTTAGCAGTTAAAGGTTTGAAATTCGGAGTCGGAATCCTTAGACATGTTTAAAAGAAACCCTTTTGATTGACGTCCACCAAAACTCAAATTTTCGTTTGTGATTTTGGTCTCACTTGGTCGCGTGTGACTGGGAATCGCAGTAAATGAAAAAGCAGACATCCTTTCTTCTTTTGCAATTGAAATTTTCGTGAAAGGAAGTTGTTCCCATTCTCTACCCTGAAACATCCCCCATGAAGCAATCCTCGGATCGCCATCGAGGTCAAGGTTTAGACTGGAAAAAAATTTCATTTTTTATCCGCTTCAACAGATAGATTGAAAGAACAGTCCATACGAATTACGAAGTAACTGCATTACGTGACATTCGTCTGTCACGATGACCTCAATTCCACGCAATTCCAAGAAATCTATTAGGCCTGACTCAATTGTAACGGAGCTTTTTCGCAATAAATATTCTTTTGAAAAAGTAATCTCATAATTCTACCTTTTAGCCAAACTTTTTAGCCATGTCTCGTGAATCCAGCGATGATGAAGTAGAACAGCTACCAAGTGACGAGGCATTTGAAAAAGTAGAAGTGCGAGTACGAGAAATCCAAGACATCCTGAAGCGAGAAACACTTCGAGTTCGAAAGGAGAAGGAAGCTTTCGATTCAGTGGCCAAGAAGCTAAAGCATGTCCACTTCTCTTCGACTGTTAAACTCAATGTTGGCGGTCAAATCTTCACTACAAGTCTGCCGACACTAACCAAAGATGCTGGTTCAATGCTACACGCCATGTTCTCTGGTCGTTTCGATACCAAACCAGCGGAAGACGGTAGTTACTTTATCGATCGAGATGGCACGTGCTTCCGTTACATTCTGAACTACTTGAGGACGGGGGAACTCTTCCTACCAGACGATAGACTGGTACAAAAAGAAGTTCTAGCTGAGGCGAAGTTCTACCAAATTCAAGGAATTGTTGATGAGCTTGATCCAAAGCATTACGTTGATTCAGTCATTCTCTCTCCTGATCAGGCGAAATGGCTGGAAGCTGTTCACGGTAAAGATAAGAAGTTCAGTAAATGCAGTATTTTGTACCGTGCCGCCAGGGATGGATGGAGCTCCTCTAATTTCCATTCCAAGTGCGATTCTTTCAATGGACCTACTATGGTAGTGATCAAGAGCACAGGGGGATATATCTTTGGAGGATACACCGAGCAGAGTTGGTCAGGTAATCAATGATATCGACGACATAGTTCACGGGTTCTCTTTTATGCATTATCTATTATTATGTAAACGAAATATGATTATTTCGTCTACATATTTTCAAACGAAATGCATTCTTGTAACAAATGATGGGTCAAATAATCATATAATCGAATGAATAATGCATTCTTGGGGGGTAAGCTTGAACTGGTTTGAATATAAAAGCTTCAAATTTAAGACCAATACTTATCTACATAGTTCTAGGAACAAGTCCCCTTCTTTGTTATCTGAGACAACCTACTTTTTGTGGGGGGCTTTATGAAATATGGGATTCTTTTATCCCTCGGCAACCTACACAATTCCTCACAGCTCAGTAATAATAAATACATCAGGGCTTGCTGTGTCCAAAACAAATATTCCATGTTCACTATATTCCCTCGAAAGAAGCTTTACGTCTTGTATGTAATTTGTTTGATAAGGGTAGGTATTCGATGGTAAACTTTTCTTCAAAACTGATTGTTGTAACCCTCACTCAGTAAGAAACTCATGACCCTAGCATTGAGTCAACAAGTAACTAGTTTTCGTCAAAATAAAAAGGTTTGACCCTCCACAAAAATTCAAATTTTTACTAATGACCCTAATCTCTAAAACCCCAGCCCTCACCACCCCCCCCCCCGCCCCAACCCTCCACCCCCTAATAAAAAACGTACCTTTCATTTCCTTACATGAATTACATATGAAACAAAATTTACCTACAGTTACTGCATTTTATCCTATGTTTTTCCAGGTGGTGGCACATACAAGTCTGATTATGCAGCATTCCTATTCAGCCTTGTCAATCCTGTGGGTACACCCCCTGTTCAAATGAAGGTGTTCAGGAACACACAAAACGCTATATATTGCAATAACGGCTATGGGCCTACATTTGGCGGGAACCACGATTTGGTAATCTGTAACAATCCTCAGTCAAGTAATTGTAGTGTCAATATCGGTCATACATACGAGCTGCCTTCAGGCCAGTCAGCAACAAACTTCCTATCCGGTGGTCAGTACTTTAATGTCGCTGAGATGGAGGTGTATGGATTCGAGAATTATTGATATGCAGATTGATAGCCTAGTTAGGTCACATGACACTGAACTCAACCATTGTTCATTCAGATTTACCGCTCAATCTGATTGTATTTCTAAATCTATATTCAAATGTATGTTATAAAAATAAAGATTCGTTATACAACTTCCTCGTATTAAAATGGCAAGCATAGCAGTCTTGTTTATTATTATGGGATTCGCGAAAAGCATTCTGGGAATCACTAGCTTCAGTCAAATACTTTCGCTTTTGTTTGCACCAACTAGAAGCTCTAGTTTGCGATATTTTAAGGAACTTTTTAACATGTCTGATAAATCTAGTGACAAATCTGGTGACGACAAAACTGAAATGACCAGGAGTGAAGCGTTCGAAAAGGTGGACTATCATGTTAAACAGATTCAAGACATCCTGGATGTTGAAATTGGTCGCGTTGAACAAGAAAGGAACGCATTCGAATCGGTGGCGAAAAAACTTGAACACGTTCACTTCTCTTCGACCATTAAACTGAATGTTGGTGGACAACTGTCCACTACAAGTCTTCAGACACTAACCAAAGATGCTGGATTAATGCTACACGCCATGTTCTCTGGTCGTTTCGATACCAAACCAGCAGAAGACGGTAGTTACTTCATCGATCGAGATGGCACGTGATTCCGTTATATTCTGAACTACTTGAGGACGGGGAAACTCTTGCTACCAGACGATAGACTTGTGCGTAAAGAAGTACTAGAGGAAGCGAGGTTTTACCAGATTGAAGGAATTGTTAATGAGCTTGACGTAAAAATTTATAACGACTCTTTAATTTTGAATTTTGATCAGGCGAAATGGCTTGAAGCTGTTCACGGTAGAGATAAGAAGTTCAGTAAATGCAGTATTTTGTACCGTGCCACGAGGGATGGATGGAGGTCATATAATTTCCATTCCAAGTGTAATTCTCTCAATGGACCTACTATGGTAGTGATCAAGAGCACAGGGGGTACATCTTTGGAGGATACACCGAGCAAAACTGGTCAGGTATACGTCAGAAAAACCGCAGTTCCAAAGCATCAACCTAGAACTTTAAACTATAGTCGAACCCTTACCTTATGAACACGGACACCAAGCGGACGAAACGAGGTAGTGTCTATGTCATAACAAGGTGCGTCTGTGTTAAGTAATTTTTATGTAATCTTTACTTTTAAATTTTCTCCAGGTGGCGGCACATACAAGTCTGATTATGCAGCATTCCTATTCAGCCTTGTCAACCCTGTGGGTACACCCCCTGTCCAAATGAAGGTATTCAGGAACCCGCAAAACGCTATATATTGCAATGACGACTATAGGCCTATATTTGGCGGGAACCACGATTTGTTAGTCAGAAGCAATCTTCAGTCGAATAAATGCGATGTCAATATCGGTCATACATATGAGCTTCCTTCTGGTCAATCAGCAACAAACTTCTTAACTGGAGGTCAAAAATTCAAAGTTGCTGAAATGGAAGTCTTTGGACTTGAGGAAGATTAATATACGTAGTTTCATGGCTTTCGCAGAATATTAAACTTGAAAAGAATTTGAGAATTTTAGTTGTGATAGTCACTCCAAAGTTAAACAGCGCCGTCGATAGCCAGATCTCATCGAGTTAAGAATAGTGTTTATTTAAGAGTTTCGCTACCGCCTATGTAGGACAGGAAAACGATTTGCATGATAAGACAAGCATTTGTGTCAAAATGAACACCACAAATGAAAATGTCACTTTTTCCCCTTTTTACTAATGAGGCGGCCTCGTTCAAGCAAGAAGACTGACCAGGTTGTGACTCATGAAAAATGGTATTTCAGAAAACGCTCATAATTAAGATTTTATTTTAAAAATGCGCTGGTTGAATGAACAAATGTGATTAACTGACAACAAACCTCCGACAGACTTCAACCACATGGCATGTATAATGAACAAGCAATTGATTAAAACGGTGGGAGTCCTGAGTGGAGTGACTGTAATAAACTCGGTAACGACTCAGAGGAGGGTCACATTAATCGAATGTGCATGCGAAGCAAGTAAGCTAAACGTTTCTCCATGTAATATGATGATAGTAACTTTCTCAAATTTTCTTGGCGAGAACGTTTTCACGAAAAAATAGAACTACATTCTATATTAGATAGATAGATAGATAACTTTATTTAAAGTCGATATGTACATGGGCCAGGGACCCGTAATAAATACATTGATTTTCGAACTGTACACCCAAAAGCTTTGTCTCGTGCCTGGAAAGTTTCACCGGCACCGGGATACAAGGCAGTTAAATGAAAGAGCAAACCTTTTTTCCTATTCTGCAACTGAAACTTTCCCATTTTGCGAATTACAAAATAATTGCGTTACGTGACATTCGTCTGTCACGATGACCTCAATTCCAAGCAATTCCAAGAAATCTATTAATTAGGTACTCAGTTGTAAGCTTTGCAATAAAAATTGTAGATTGATAGCCTAGTTAGGGAACAGAACAGGACAGAACTCAACTATTGTTCATTCACATTTATTGCTCAATCTGTTATGTTCATCTATCTATATTCAAAATGCATGTAATAAAAATAAAAGCCCCACACGGCCACTGGCACCCAGGGTAGGCGAGCATAAGAGCATTGTTTATTATTATGGGATTCGCGAAAAGCATTCTGGGAATCACTCTAGCTTCAGTCAAATACTATCGCTTTTGTTTGCACCAACTAGGAGCCCTATAGTTTGCGATAGCTTAAGGAACTTTTTAACATGTCTGATAAATCTAGTGACAAATCTGATGATAAATCTGGTGACGACAAAACTGAAATGACCAGGAGTGAAGCGTTCGAAAAGGTGGACTATCATGTTAAACAGATTCAAGACATCCTGGATGTTGAAATTGGTCGCGTTGAACAAGAAAGGAACGCATTCGAATCGGTGGCGAAAAAACTTGAACACGTTCACTTCTCTTCGACCATTAAACTGAATGTTGGTGGACAACTGTTCACTACAAGTCTTCAAACACTAACCAAAGATGCTGGATCAATGCTGCACGCCATGTTCTCTGGTCGTTTTGAAACCAAACCAGCTGAAGACGGTAGTTACTTTATCGATCGAGATGGCACACACTTCCGCTACATCCTAAACTACTTGAGGACGGGGAAGCTCAGTTTGCCTGATGACAAACTGATACGAAAAGATGTTCTAGAAGAAGCCATGTTCTACCAAATACAAGGCATTGTGGATGAGCTCAATCAGAAGATACCAGAGCCAAAGCCAGTGCCAAAGCCTGCCGAACCAGTGCATTACAGCGACTCTACGATCTTAACTCTCGGTCATTCAAAATGGCTGGTATCTATAAGGAATTTAAGTAAAAGTAGCCTTTTGTACCGTGCCTCAAGGGACGGATGGAGCTCCTCTAATTTCCATTCCAAGTGTAATTCTTTTAATGGACCTACCATGGTAGTGATCAAGAGCACAGGGGGGTACATCTTTGGAGGATACACCGAGCAGAATTGGTCAGGTAATTCACATATGTCCAAAACAAACGACCTGATACTAAGGGCCGTTTACATGATACTGGAATGAGTTTTATTCCGGAACGAGAATTTCGTTCCGGAATGAAAACCAGGATGACTCATTCTGGAATGACTCGTTCGTACTTACTATAAGGCACAATAAGCTACTATGACCTACTATGACCTACAATGAGCTACAATGAGCTACAATGATCTACAATGAGCTACCAAATGATCTTCAATGACCTACAATGAGCTAGAAAGAGAACTAAAGAGCGAAAACGAGCTACTATAAACTAGTTTGAAACTACATAAACTCATAACTATTGATATTTTTGTTAATTAATAGTTACTTTCAGCATAAATTGTGTACTTGCTCCATTTAAATTGTGCACTTTCTGTCATCAAAAGTCGTTGCTTTGCACTTGAAAACAGCAAGTTTATTTAATATATCCCTGTATTTACTGTTCCATTTAATCGTTTACTATAAACATGGTAGTCTTATTTATAAATTGGGTCTCCTGTGTTTACATCCTGGTCCCAGACTTACTCGTTCGTTTTCCTCTTGCGCCTGCGCTTTGAGATTTGCAGAGCAAGTTTGTCAAAGAAAATGTGCTGTGTGTTTTTACCGTAACTTTTTTTTTGTAGACTAATGGGATTTTTATGTGCTCATTTTCTATTGTCAAATATCATGATTTTGTATAAACTTGACAGCTTAGAAAATCTCAATAGAAGGATGGAGTTCCTGTTGGCACAGGAAACCCTACTAAACTGGAGTCGGCCCGAAAATTTAGGTTTTCAAACAGGGCTTCAAGGAAAGCATGTGATAATATTCGCTGATTTCAAGTGCAAAATAAGGACTGTTAAATGACAGAAAGTGCACAATTTAAATGCAGCAAGTACACAATTTAGCTGAAGGTAACTATTAAATAACAAAAATATCAATAGTTTTGAGTTTATGTAGTTTCAAACTAGTTTATAGCCAAGGGCGGATCCAGGGGGGGGGGGGGGGGCAAAGGGGGGCTGAAGCCTCCCCTTCAGCAGAAAAAAAATCGATGCTTTTTTATATTGTTTTCCGTTGTGTTGACGGAAGAATCTCAATTAGCCCCCCACCAAACTCAATTAGCCACCCCCTAAAATTTTGGCTGGATCCGCCCTTGATAGCAGCTCGTTTTAGCTACTTAGTTCTCTTTCTAGCTCATTGTAGGTCATTGTAGCTCATCGTAGGCCATTGCGCCTTTTAGTAAGTACGATGGCTCGTTACGGAATGAAATTTTGCTCTGGTATCATGAAATCAAATACAAAGAAATATATGACAACCGGAATAAACTTGTTCCGGTATCATGTAAACGGCCCCTAATTATACGGTCCGTGAATGTGGCTCACAGACCGCACAGGTCGTTAAAATCAAAGATATGCACAAAGTGTGCATACATGGCGATCGAGGGAGTCTCGAGAGTTTTACAGCCCATGACCCCCCCATTACCATGACCTCCGGCACCAACACAGTCTAATCGTTAATTGTAATTTATTTATGATACAGTAATTCAATTTTCATTTTTCATGTCGATTATCTTGACAAGCAATGCTACAAATAATTTCGGGTTGATACAAGACAAGAATAAGAATGAAACTGAAGAATTCACATTATGATTTGTTTGATATAATTATCGTCCGGAGTTAGGGCACGGTGTCCGAAATTAGGGCTACCAACTTGATCGATATTTTGGGGGGGAAATTAGTTAATTCGGAAAGTTAAAGTGCAAATGAACCCTTCGACAATACTTTCAGTACTGATCATACATGAAGTAAATAGTTGAATGGTAAAATATTTCTTGATTTGAGTGATGCGTTTCTAAATTATGAAGGTTTATACTTTCAATATGCTAATAAGTGTGACGTCTATTAAGGCTTAATTAAATATACAAAATCGAACTGGTTCATAGATACAGTATTTAAAAAGCATCATTATTTTACTCATGGTTTACATGAAAGCTATTTAAAATTTTTATTTTCAAAATGACCAGCATTAAGTATTACTAGTTACAACAAAAACACTCAAATACCTTACCTGACGTCATCATCATTAACATATTGGAAGTATAAACCTTCCTAACTTAGAGACGCGTCACTCAAATCAAGAAATATTTTACCAATCAACTATTTACTTTATGCAGAACCAGGTACTGAATGTATTGTCAAAGGGTTCATGTACACTTTAAACAAATAAAACGTAATGACCGACTTGAGGCAGTAATCTAAATATTCATGAAAATATCTAGGTAATCGCTCCTATAATCCCAAGGCATGATATAACGATTATAGAGTGATGATACAATTAATTGCAAAACTGTCCAGAATAAGGGCAACACACTGTAATCAATTGAAAATTAAAACTTAATGATTTGTGGGGTTTTTTTTATTTAAATAAATGCCTACCTTTGCCTAAAAAGTAATTCTTTGTTTCTCTTGAACATGAATCTGATTCTGAAACGATCGATCAGTGACAAAAAACTAAACCTCAATATTAGAGTGCATTTAGGCACACTATTGAATAGTCACATAAATCTATATGACGTTAAGAAAAATAAGTGTAGGAAATCGCACGATCTTGAGTACAATTCGGAATTTATGGGTACGAGTGATGTCTTGAACGTTTCAAATTTGGACGAGCCTTTAGACGAGTTCAATTTGAGAACTTTCAAAACATCACGAGTATCTATAAATTCAGAATGGTACGAGAAAATTGTGCGATTTTTTGTTTATAATACACAACAAAATTGAGCAACTTAATTGGTACTCTACAGAGTACAATTTGGGATTTAATTGTACTCCTCTTGACCAATCAGAATCGAGTAATTTTGTTGAGTGTATTATAATCTTATTAATTATTATTCATTATCGTAAGATAAGTGGGGGTCATGTACATGTACTCGATGGCATACATGTTGGGGGTTCATGGATGATTGTATGGGGGGTCATGGATGTTGGAGTGGGTCATGGTAATGGAGGGTCATGACCGGTTGCCCTCGAGAGCCCCTGAATTTTGTACGGACGTCCAGACTGTACGGCCCGTGCATCTCATTATTGCAATCAGATCGTGAAATCTCGTGATCAGAAGTCTCGATGTCTTTCGAATGTACACGAGAAAATACTATGATATAACCCCCCTCCCTCCCTCTCACCCTCTCCCCTGCCTCCTGCTGGGATGGACATTATTGAAGAAGTAGAATATACATTAAATAAAAGCTATATAGGGTCCTTCCTTAAGAATTTGGAATCAGTCTATCTGTTTCTGTACATAATATTTAATGTCTCATACATTCAGCATCAAGCCGGAGATCGAAGGAGTTTTCATTTTTTAATTTACCAGGTAATGATCAGTACAAGACCGACCATTCTGCTTTCCTGTTCAGTATCGTTAACCCTGGAGGTACATCACCCGTACAAATGAAGGCTGGCCCAGTATCAAAATGCGATGTATTGCAACAGTGGTTATGGGCCGACGTTTGGTGCGGGCCACGACCTGCATATCTGTAATAACCCTAATTCAAATAATTGTTCTGTTGCTATTGGTAATAATTATATGCCTCCCTCGGGTCAGTCAACAAGCTTCCTAACCGGTAACGCATATTTTAAGGTTGCTGAGATGGAAGTCTATGGACTTCAGAAGTAGACTGGTTTTCATCACACTTTAAGGCTGGTTTGCATGGATGCGTGATAAAAATTTGGTAAAATTTTGCATTGATTTTTAAAAGAAATAATAGTTTAAAACGTCATATGATATCCAACCATGAAAGACTGTTTCATCTCAGTTATATTCCTCAAAATTGGTTAAAGATAACTCGGCATCGCCTTCTTTCTTCCAAACACCGCACCCGGCTTTCTCGTGTTTGAAATGTTCTGTTAAAATAGGGAATCTAAGTGACGTAATAGTTCTCATTTGGGTGATTAAATTTAAAATTAGTTATAACTAAACCCGTAAATACAGCACTATTTTATGTTTAACGGACTAACTCCAGCCTGCATGTGCATGGGAGTCGATTGACTCCAGTTCCACAGGGATCCCACTAGCGGAGGCAGAACGAAAGATATCTGTAACTTAGCATAAATGTAAAACAATTATACCGGTCTACTTTCATTAAGGTCATATTAAAGATATACCCACTATTTCAGATATTCTTGTCGGCGAACCTTTGGCGGAATGCGCATGCGCGTCGGAGTCGATAAAGCTAACCTCAATCTCTCATTGGCACAGGAATCCCAATAGCAGAGACAGGCGTAAAAGGTTGTTACCAGTCTACATTTAACACGGCTCCTCTGAAGACGTTTCTCTTTCTTTTAGGAGTTTCTCGCTTCCTTTTGGCGGGTACCTGTACATGTGTATATATTGAAGTGACACAGATCCCAAGATATAATATCCAGTAATAATTTATCCAATTTATTATTTTTTCGCAAATTCAGACTAAGACAAAATTATCAACCATCACCAAACACTCGCTAGCGTTAACAAAAACGAACACAAATAACACAAACCCACCACAAGAAAACCCATTATCAAGTTCTTACACACAACCCTCATGTTCTTAGGAAAAATAAATGAATTAAAAAACAAAGTATGATGAAACAGAACGTAGGAAACAGCGATATAAATCACAGTAGAAACCATGAAGTTGAGCAGTGGATATTTTGAAATATAGATAAGGATTTTCTTAGCATCTCCAATCATATAGATGTGTATCTGTGATAGATACGTCTCTAAGGTGATCTTTCCAAGCCACGCGAATAGATTAAGATAAGTAGACCTTAGATACGGAAACAAGTTTCTCACCCATATGTAGATTATTATGGGTATCCATGCCGTGAAGGGGTGAATACGTTTATATATTTCCCTCTCTTGGAATAAAACGAAGTAAAACCATAGTATGAAGATGGCTATGCAGAATATTGTTACCAAAGCTTTCAAGACTATAGCAGTTCGTTTTTCTTTGCTTGTTTCGTGTGGTTTGTCCAGGTAGGCCAGGAATTGTTCCACGTAGGGGTAGTTGTATGCACATAGCATGCCGACCCAGGTGGCAATGTGATCCAAGCTGTGTAATAATATCAAGAAAGAAAAGTTTCATGTGAAGGTAACAAAATGTGCGGTATGCACGTGGGTACCACTTGATGATTGAACTGTAGCGCACGCGCTGTAGGTTGAAGGGATTAAAATATTAGGGAGATTGATTTGGCTCGGAACACGAGGCATGAAACAACCTTTGCGCTAATCTAAGTCTGAGCACGGCTAACTCAAAGATCGAATTACAATTTAGGTTTTTTGGAGAAAGGAAACCCGGGCAACCAAGACTTAAACCTCAAATCAAGGGAGAGACCTAGCAAAGTCTTTATATAATGCCGAGTCCAGAAGCACGAGACCCCAGAGGTAAGAGGTGAGTGTACTACTGCTACAACTCTTGATTTGGTACTAGTAAAACAGTACAATACTTACGTGGATCTGTACACCCAGTAGTCTAGATTGCCTTTAACGTTGAGAATAAACTGGAAAGGCCAGAAAACTTTGTAGGAGGCACCAGGAATATCAAAGATAAGGACGTTGATGACAAGGTAAATCACGAACTTTGCTGCCATAACTCCTCTGTGCTATAACATAAAAAAACACCCTTGTTATTTTATTTTTCCTTTCTTGAGTCTGCCTTTCTTTGTCAGTTGTATTGTACGGGAGGAACGGCAACTCTCCGCCAGTGCGCAACGTTGCAGAAATAGAATAGAAATCTACTTCTCAACATTGCCCGTAACAAGTTTTATCGTTCGTATATCGTTCACGGTACGTCGTAGCACGAGCTTTGGATTGATGTTCTCAGCCAATGAAATGCGACTTCTAAACCTTAATTTTTTCAATTAATAATTTTGTCGTAAGACCTTGCAACAACGTTTTGCTCATTTGGGTCTTCGGTAATGCGAAATGGGGCAAATACAAAATGGCACAGGGAGCCCATACGAAAGTACATCGGCATGAAGGACTTACCGTGTTATAGGACTTAAAGACAGCCATCATTGCGTAGACAGACAAGAACCAATAGGTATGCATGGCACAGATATAATAACGTACGAACTCATGATTGGTTACTGCCATCACCATGACAACCAAGAAGTTCAGACGAAACATCATCTTTAAGAGTCTGAATATGGAGTAATCTTTTTTCACCCAAAAATATGAAAAATTACCTGCAAAAGGAATGTAAATTTATAATAGAGTGCAAAAAATAAAACTCGTGATTCAGCTGATGAACATTCCGCACGAGAAAGGAAATGACTTCAAGTGAAGTTGAGCAATAGCAAATGAGCCAGCAATGAGATATGCTTATGTTTAAGAATCATACAAGTGAGGCTATCGGATCGATACAATGCTTATTGTCTCATTTGCATCTCGATTGCATGCATCCATAATATTTTCGTTTTCATATTTTCAGTCATAGGTAGCGTGCTTCAAAATCAAAGTTAACTTTGCCAAATTCATTTTCATTAGTTTATTTTAATTGGGCTCCTTGCGTTCTGGCTTACCAAATCCAGTCATCCATACGTAGGCATCGATGTAACACCGGACAGAATTAAACACTTCTTGCGCATCAAAGTAGTGGTACCAAACAAACTGGACCTGAAACAAAAAGTCAGAGACGTATTTAGATTGTTACACTGAGTCCCTCTTTTCACTACTAACTCAGTCGAGTCGGGTTTTTTCCTGTTTTGGTCACACGGTGAGTGGGGACGAGTTTGAAGGGGAGAGAGGAAAATTAGGGGTATCTTGTCATATTAGTACCAGCCGAGTGGATCCGCATACTACCTTGACAATGTGAGTCTTTGTTTTTCTTAGTATGTAAAATCGTCAACTGATTTGTGTGTGAGAGTCAATCAACGTTAAGTCACTACTAACCAGCTTTCCCCTCAAATTCTGAGTTTGGTATTACAAATACCTTCTGAGATAGCAAACTTGGTGCATTGTGGTCTAGGTTGAGTACAAATATCTTTTACTCATCATGCCAAGAATCCAGAAATGTTACAAATTATAATTTCAATTTATTTACCACTCGTTTAAATCGTGGTCAAAGCTGCGTAAATGTATAGATGAATGGGACCGATAAATGCCTCATATGGTGTTGTTTGTACACAAGTGTTTATTAAACTCAGGAAAGAAGCAGGATGCATTGTGGTCTAGCTTGGGTACAAACATCTTTTGTCCACCATGTCTTGTATGGTGGTGTCACCCAAACTAGAGCACAATTTACCATGTTCGCTATCTCATAAAAGGCTATAGTATGTCCAACCTGCATCCATCCTTTCCATTCTTCTGTCTGATCTCTGTTTAAAAGTTTCTCAGGAGTCTTTCGTACAGTAAATACGATAGCTACGATCACCAGGAGAGCGAACAAAAAAGTGAACGTGTCTCTGGAGTACTGTTTCTCAGTTTTGGGCCTGAAATGAATAAACAAATAAAATTGAACGAATTACAGAAATGGTAAGTTAGATATTGAGCTGCCATAAGCATGAAAATATACGCGCGCACAACGTAGCCTCGCCCCTAGGCTGCTCTCTTTGCTCTTCTTCTTAAGCATGACGTCAAACTTACGCAATTTGAAGCGTCCGCCATTTTGGATTTGGGAGAGCTGACGGAGTAGCCTGGGGACGTGGCTACGCACAACTCGCAACAAACACTGACCACCATGTGCTGTCAGCCAGAAAGAACTCTATCGAGACTTGCGTTTCAGCTGATGAACATTCCGCATGAGACGAAATTACGTCACTAGTCCAACCCAACAATAATGATTGGCATTTTTAGTCTAAATGCACGCGTTTACGTCAATAATCGTTCAGGTTAGGTATCATCCCTTATTCTCATGTGTTTTAAGTTTTCATTCCACTGATAAGCTAAAACCTAGCAGACTCTAAAGTAAGAGTATTAAATGACTTGAATCCTCATTACCAAATATGTTGATAATCACACAGCCAAAAGTACAACATCATAAAACCAAATAGAGTCGCTTTTCCCAAGAACTCTTTCACGTCAGGCTGGTCAGGAGCCGTCTCTTTGAGCCACTCAATAAACGACTATCCTTTTAGTCGCCATGGTAACGCATTCTCGCCTTCGATAAAGCCTTGGGTAACTTTACTTTCAACTGTTGCGTCACCTCGACCGAACCGGGAAATAGAAGCTGTGGAATAGACATATATGTTTGGTCAGTTTAACAGTTCACGTCCTCATCATTATCAAGCATTTGGATGACCATTGGTCATGTGATCATGACCAAAACATTTCTGAGTGACTCCTGCAAATTAGTAATCATTAGACATTCTGTTTTCAGTCATATTTCAGGCTAGAATCTCTATTCTTGTCCCAGTCTATGGTCCTCGAGTACTTACGCTCAGGTGCATGTGTGTGCGAAACCTCTTCTTCGCTTTCTGCAAGAAAAACAATAGCCCTATTCTCTATTCTTATTCATCAAATAAGGTTGTGTTATATGACTAAAGACTCATCTGCACCGACTTAGCCCCGCTTAACTGCAAAACATTTGCAAAAGTCAACTGTACGGTGATGTAAAGAATGTTCAGTTTGAACAACTCCAATGTTTGAAATCTCGCGGAATTTAAATGGTATCTGTGAATAGCTGACTTATAAACAAGGCTAAGCCTATAATGAATCTGTGATATATTACTTTCTTGCAAAAGGAAAAAAATATGTTGCAAAGAAGAAATGTCCAACCTGATTCACTTTCTTCAGAAAGTTCTTCATCTTTCTTGTGTCTATGTCTTCGTTTATGTATAAAGCCGAATATAAGTAACGTTATCCACGAAAACATGATCATCATCCACAGACAGAACAAGGCTTTCTGGTGTAATGTGATTGGCCGGACAGGAAGGAGCCTGTGAAATAACAAAAAGCAAAATAATGTACTGAGTAGCTACCTAGTACGTATTCTTGATACACACTTGAGGTAAGTGATGTCATAGCCGCCATGTTGGTTTGAAATTTTCAGGGACGTACAAAATGATTTATTCAATATCTTCGCTATCATCATCATCATTATCACTAACTTCACTATATCAAAATCATCACCATCTTTATCAAAGGACACTATCTTCAATATATCATCATAACCATCGTCATAACAATAATCACTATCGTCACCATAATCATCATCTTTTTTCATTATTCACTCATTTATTATCATCATCACCATCATCTTCACTATATATCACCATCATCATCACTATCTTCTCCATCATTATCACGTTCACAAGAGCGGATCCAGCCAAAATTTTAGCGGGGGTAATTGAGTTTAGGGGGGGGGGGGGTCTAATTGAGTTTCTTCCGTCAACACAACGGAAAACAATATGAAAAAAGCATCAATTTATCTGCTGAAGGGGGGGCTTCAGCCCCCTTTGCCCCCCCTGGATCCGCCCTTGGTTCACCATCACTATTTTCCCTATATCTTAATCATCATCAAAATCTTCAACGACATCACTACCTTCTCTCCCGCCTTCACTATATCATCATCATCTTTACTGATGACATCAATAGTTTTCTCTGAATCAATGGTTTTGACTTACTACATACCATCCATAAGTATTGATGCTATTAACATAGATATTATGCCTGTTGTACTCTATCGCACCAGGATCAGAGGATATCGCTCCACCCATTTCTTTCTACCTTGAGAGGCTTTCACAATAATCTAAAACTTGACATTCACAAACTACTACTTCAGTATTTCAACAGCTCATGGAAATAGTGTATGGAAATATTTCAGTTATAAGGTGAATGGGTTTTTAATGACTTGGAAAAAAAAATGAGAAGGCAGTGATTGCTCAGTCTGCCAAAGGCTCGTATTTTGAAAAGCTTCAATTGGAATATAAATTTAAAAGTTCGGATTTTTGCGGAAGGACGATAACCGAGCTGACAAATAACCAAAAACTAGTAGTTAACAGTTAAGTGATGTTTCATTATTTTGGTCAATATCATGGTCAGCGATTGTCAAATCATTAATAGTTAACTGACAATTGGCCTAAAGACAATCTGGTACCCCCATCCACACTAACACAGAAGAGAATCAACCTACAATAAGCAACTCTACTTACCTACGATTGCTTGGTGAGTTAGTGACTACAGAGTAGCTTTTACCCCGCCCGAAAGATTTAAAATATGTCTTTCTTTGTAATAGTAAGGGACCGGTCATTGTCGCCTTGGAAATGGGGGAGGGGGCATCATAATCACGACATCATAACGAATTAACTGATCTTCCAAGTCGCCGGGTGCTCTTAATTCATGATCCTGCCTCAATAGTGGTTGCTATTAAAATTCCCCTTCAGCTTCTAAAAACCACATGATTCTCCGGCAAAATCTTGCGACCCTCCACCCAGGCGATAAGAAATGAACCGCGAAGTGTAACATCTCTTTACGCGGGCTTTTCTTATTAGCAGGTGCCACCTGCGACATTTATCGCCAAATCTAGGCAGATTTTTTAGGAAAAATAGTTTATGTAGATTTTTCCTTCCATTTGAAAAAAGCGAACGAAAACAATCAATGCAACTTCTGCAATTAATGTAATATTTTTCCAAAGTATTTATTCTTCCATTTTCTCCAAATATTCATTAAAAAATCATAACTTAGGCTATATGCGAGAAAATAATTTTCCTTCACTGGCAAAGTCAAAATATTTTGTCTATCTGCATTCAGTTCTCGAGTGGTTGTTCTGCTTCATAAATATATTGTTGATAGCGGAATGATGACTTAAACAGTTCGAAACAGGCGTAAAAACAATTATAATCTTCGAAATCGAAATAAGATTTGGACCTACCTGTTGAGGAATCACTGTATCCAAAAAGAACCTAACGAAAAACTCTCGAAAAACTTGTTTTGAAATGAAGATATTTCTATATTAAAACGTTGAACATTAGAGGGAAACATTGATGACAAAAAGCCGAAGAAAAAGTATCAAAAATCTCGTACCTTGTGGCCAGAAAGTTGGACTTTGAAGGTTCGTGATTTAACGATGAAGTCAAAATAACAAAAGTCGGAAATCGATAAGGATGACGTGAGTTCTTGATAGAGCTTCGCTGCAGTAATTTTTGATCATATTGGACTTTCGACGCGAACAATTCAATTTCAAGTTTTCTTACTTATTTTTCTTTTATTTGCTGTTGTAAACAAACGAGTCGAGTGATATTAAGCGATTTATTTATTAACGAAGAGATTGATATTAAGAGATAATCAGCCGGTCGTCTATGGTAGTATTTTCAGTCCACAAATGAGCTCCCTTCAGATATAGATGTAGGGAAAAAAAAGAGAATTTGAAAACGTCTTTCTTAATTTCAAGCATTTAGTAGATCTCCTTTCCATTGTATAGTAGTGATAAATTATGCGTTTGGTGTGTATAATGAAATAGAGAGGATAAGAGAAAAATATCAAATGCCTTTGGCGGGAATCCATTAGTTTTCTTTTGAGGAAAATTCCTGAAATTGTAATTAGGATGTCTTTAAAATACATTTATTTTACTGCATACAAAATTCTACATATAAAATGAGAAATTATTGGAAAATCCAAATGACATTACCAACTACACAATACATTTTATTTTACAATATGTGCATTTTTTTTCCTTTTCTTCTTGGGATGAAATTTTGAGGAGTTATTATCTTTTGATCTTTTTCGCTGAGTATTTTGGTTTTTGTTGTACTTCTTTATTTTCCTGAAGGAAAACAAAACAATAAATATAGAGAAAGAAATACATAATATAAATACAAATATATAACTTCCTATTAATGACCCATTAATATTTTTATAGCCTATAATTTTTTTCCTCTCTGTTGTACCATGAAAAAAATCCCTCTGGAATCTAGGGTTTACTATAACCATGACTGCATAGGAAAGAGAGCTGTTAAAAATAAGTGTGCACAGAATGCATCAATGCTTGCATCATCCAACCCTGCAACATTGCGTGTGGCAGTGCCTGCAATTTTCCAGTGTCACTTGCAATATTACAAAAGTTATTTAAAAAATGTTGCAAAAGTGCACATATTGTTGCACTTTAATAACTTACTTTTCAAACACTTTAGTTTTTGTTTCTTCTTTATTTACCCTGTTCATATCGGGATTTGAATCTATTTCTTGATTTCCCTTCAAGCAAATAAAGATTTATTTGAGATTTTAATGCAAACACAAGAAGCAGGGCAAAAAATAATAACTCATTAGTCACCAATCATGATGATTGCCCAAATTAGTTTTAGCTCAGTCATAACTTATTTCTGGCTCAACGTTACTGGTCAAAATGACCAGCAAAGATTTAACCAGACAATTACCAATTATTCTGGTAGGATATTATCCGATGACCAGCCATTATTTTTAGAATTGAAAAAGTATATGAAATCTTGATATGAAGCCCTACCTTGTTATGGCCAATAATTGTTGAATCTTCTTCAAGGTCAAGGTCACAGACTGTTGTCACGGTGACAACTTGTTCTGGGTGATCATATGTTGTATCAACTGATGTTGAATGGTCTTCTGGTTCATCTTCTTCTTCTGATTCCAATGCATCTATTTAGAAAAAAAACAATGGTAGTGGTAGGTCTTAAATGAAGAAATTTTGCAAGGAACATATGTATACCTAGCTCTTGTCTTTGCTTTCTAAGATGTTCCATGAACTCTTCTCTTTTCTGAAAAACAAGAACCGAGTATAACATGAATATAGATGCATCTTCCAGTCAAGAAATTACCTAACTGCCACCAAGTCCCTGTAGGTACTGTATATAAATAGCGTCCGAAACGTCAGTAAGTTTTTTCATCTTTTCACGGTGTATAATTTACCTTTTCATCATTACTGTTTCATTAGAAACACTGACACAGCTCACACTAGTTTTTAGCTAATTATATCTTCTGGGATCTTGGATTGGATTTTCCTGATGGACTCAGCAATTAGTGATTAGAGCTACAGAATATAGAATTCCTTGGTTTTACAAGACACCATTTGCTGTCCAGTGGAGTGATCATCAGCTGAATCAAACGTTTTCGATAGAATTCTTTCTGGCTGACATGGTGGTGGTCAGTGCTTGACCTTGTACCATGGCCATATGAAGCAAATAAGCTTGATTCAAATGCTTTTATCAGCTGATTGAAACCAAACAATCCAAGACATAGGATCCAGAATCCCTGAAACTCCGGAAACACTTTCATCCCTGTCATATTTAACGAATAACAATACCTTTTTCTTAAGTTCTCTTATCTTTTCTTTTTCTTTCTTTTTTAGATCATCCATCGCCTTCTGACGACGTTGATTTTTTCGTTTCCTAAACCCAAGTAGATAGTCCCTGTGAAGATAAAAACCTTCCTTAGACCTTCCTCATTAAATAACGCTAACTTAACATCATATATCTTAATACAAACTTTCTCAAATCTTCATCAAAAATGATGATTTTCTTTTCTTTAAAAGACTTTTTTCCCTTCGCCATCTTGGTTTCCAATGGGGTATACCGCTACGCACGAGTATAGCTGGCTCATCTTCGATGATAATAGCTTAAAACTGGGAATTTGTATTTTAAAAACCTCAAAATGCTTGATTTCTTAATTTTTATCTCATAATTGCGTTCTATTTTCCTATTCGAGCAAATAAAATAAGACAAAACTTCTACTATTTTTTAGCGATGAAAGTATTTTTATCCGTGGGATCCCTGTGTAGCGTGGTTACAAATCTCCATAAGCTAATCATGTGACAAGAATGATAATCATTTGATTTTTTCTCTTCTTCTTGTAGTTTGATGTTTAATAATTCTTCATCTAAAGAAGTAGAGCTGCCAGATTTTCCACCGAATGCTATGCTGAGGCCTAAAGTACTGTCAGAAGTGTTGGGACAAGCAAATACTGGTGGGGTAGTCAACACACTGTAAGATATAAGACTGACTTACGAAATCTTACTGGCAGAATTTTTGAGCCTAGTCTTTGTAATAAGCTTAATTATTTTCTAGAATAGATGTCTTAAAAAAGTGTTTATAATAACAGTTCATAGTACTGCTATTTAGTGACCTAAATAATCTACATTGTCTCCCCCGCTTGCTTTACCTAATGATTTGATGAATTGTGGGATAATTTGGGGGTAAAATAAGTTGACATTTAATGTGTATAACCTATAGTTTATTGCACATATAGGATGCAAAAAATTCAGTCCCAGCATATTCACCCCCGTCCTCCTGCTTATTTCTGAATTTTCCATGAAACTCTCCACTCCCGTCTGCTCAACGATCACACATATATACAAGCCTACATGAATCTAAATATACATTGTAGACTTATACCTTCTTAAATTTGTGTTACCTTAGCCTGTTAAACAGTGATGGGTCAATATTATCACATGCTGGGAGTCCAGACAAAGATGCCAAAGTAACTGCTGCTATTGCATCTAGCATATGGTCGGCATATGAAAGGAATGGTCGATTAGCATTTCATAATGAAGATCTACAGGTGGTCTTCATGGACTGTGAGGTAATGAATGAACAGCCAATTTTTTATACTCTAGTTTTTGAAGTTTTGTTACAGGCCTTGATTGCACATGGGATTATTTTGAATATTCCTGTATAAATCTGTCAGTGATCATGGAATACTAATTGGAAAAACCATGGTATGAATGACAGTTAACGCATGCAGTATTTTATATTCAAAAGGTGTCATCAATTTTGTACTTTGGCATTGATTGACAACTAATTCTCTGTCTTGTGCTATTTCACAACCATGTGAAACTTGCTGAGACTGTATATCAGTATGTCTCATACTGTGAAATAAACCTGCTAATATCATAAAATCCTCGTTTTTCATCATTAATAGAATGGAAAAGTTGCTATTGCAAAAGTCGGCAATCTTCTTCTGTGTTTATATGCAAAGGAAACAGTGGGTTTTGGAATGCTAAAAAGCCAAGGTAATAAAAATATTCAGAATTATTGTTAGATTGTCCTTATCTCCCTATGAGTTATTTACTCTGATTTTCCATATTCTGCAAACTCGATAGTTGTGAGCTGCATTCTGAAATTTGATTTTTCGCTGCTGTCATTAAAAAATAATGAGTCGGGGACCTTTCAGTAAAAAACCAATTTCACAACAAGCCAATGAAATGTAGGAGTTTACAGAATATCAAAAATTGTGTAATTAGGGCTCCCCTTGAAATGCTTGATCCTGGTTGTCTGTAGTGCAGTAAAAAATAAGAAACTTATAAGTTTTTCTGTAGTGGCAATAAATTGGTTCCTGTAGAAATACAGCATATGCATACCCTGAAATAAACTGTACATTCATTATTGCACTTTATATTTTTGTTTTTGGAGATATTTAAGTGCAAAATTCAGAATCTATCTTCTTGAGCTAGTGGGTACTGGGCATCCCAGACTGCCCTGTCTGAATAGGTCCAGTCAGATAGCAATCATTTTTACCTCATTCCTAGTTAGATATTAACTCAATACTGTTTTTCTTTTTCAAGGTGCAAGCTCTCAGAAGTTATCTAGAAGAACCACTAAGACAAGTTGTGACCACATGATAATAAAATAAACAGATCTAAATTTGACAAGAAAATAGAATATTATAAGAATCATACTTTTCTCTGTAACTTCAAAGGCATTAAAATAAAGTCAAATAGAAACATCCTAGTTAATAATTCAACAATTGGATTTTGTAGCGATTTGGAGATCTATATCTATAATTGCTAATAAAACTGTATAGGAGTGGGTGCCTGATCAACTGCAGAGATATCAATCATGTAGAAAAATTCACATATTTCAGACTCATCCCAAAAGCACCAAGGAATAAAAAGATTTTTTGATATGAATGTGTTATTTATTATTTTATCTTTGCATATGTGTAAAAAGATTGGATAATCTTTGAATCAAAGGATGAATCAATGAGAGGGTTTCACTAGTAAGAAGGTGTTCCTCTCCCCATTGCCTGCCCCCTGCAAAAAAAGGTTAAACCTTTTGAAGCTAGATTAGATACTGGAATTTAGTAGTTGATTTTTATGAAGGGAGGAGAACCCAAAGAAAAACCCTTGAAGCACAGGAGGTACCCAACAAAACAACTCTACTCACATATGACACCAAGCCTGGAAGTCAAACCTGGGTTGCATTGGTGTGAGGCAACACATTAGCAGTGCACTTAACCAGAAACGCTAAAGAATCAAACTTGCTCATGACTACAGAAATGGAATAGAACTCCTTTGCATGTTAATGTTCTGTCAAATCAGAGGAGAAATAAAAGTAAAAAAAGCTACTGACAAAATGAGCGCATTTAAGAAAATATCCTGGTAACTATGACAACAGAAGAGTTTTAGAACTGCCTTAAATATTTATCACATTAGAGCAGAAATATGGAAAGGAAATAAACTTCTTTTTCTAAAGCTATGACAGGATGATCCCAATTTAAGAAACAAATTTCAGAGAAGAACGACGTTGCAGTAGCTATGACAACAGAAGAGGTATTGAGCTCCCTTAAATATTCTGTCCAATCAGAGCGGAAGCGATACCTCGTGGTCATGGAGTGACGTAATAACTTTCCTTTCGACCGCCATAATTTTTCACATAAAGCTGTGCTCGGCCTTTGATGTCGAGTTTCTCTAGATTATTGCGAGTACTCTCTCCTAGAAATACTCCTGAGGTACTTTGCTCGATAAGGAACATGTCTAGATACGATAGAGGACGTTCTTTTGATATGGGGGGTCGTTCAGACCGAAAAAGGTGAGACTAAAGACCCGATAAAGGAGGCTCGTGTCATGAAAATGGCGGCCTACCTTCTTCTCCGTCGTCAAATCTTCTTCTTTGGCCAGGTTTTTAGGCACAAAATTAACGTAAAACTGGTGTTTTTACGATGATGGAGGCTTTGACTACATTAAAGTCGTTTTTTAAGAGAATTTGAAGTACGAATGGATCAAGTAAGGCGAATTGTTGACCGTTTAGTTTGGCGAACAAGAGTATTTGCACTACGTACCTTCGAGCGAATGACATCGCATTTTTATGAAACAAAATGTTTTTTTTCCTTTCATTTCCTTGAGTTTTTAAAATTTAATAACGTTATGGTTAATTTAAGCTTTTGAAATGAAGAATATGGTTACATAACTTCAGTATATTTTTCATCTTTTAGCTTTGATACATAAGATGAATTAATTCTTTTGAAGAAATGGTGCCTAATTTTGTATATTATTTGGTGTTAAAGTTTGGTAATTATTTGTCGAAACGGACCTTTTAAAAGATCCTCGAGCAAGCTTTTATATTAAATTTTCCAATTTTTTAAATATATTTAACTTATCATTTGAATCTTTTTTTATGATGAAAAGTTTATGTTGAGGATTTTGGTTGTCAAAATATCAGAAGTTCTTACAGATTTTACTTTGATTACAGCCTGATGGGCAGGCGGTGGTAGAGGTGGCTATGGTGGTGGCGGCGGCAGCTATGGAGGAGGGGGAAACCGATTTGGAGGAGGTGGTGGAGGTAAAGGTGGCAAGTCTAACAGCCAGCCTGGAGCATCGCTGAGGAAACCTAGATGGGATCTCAAACAGCTACCAAAATTTGAGAAAAATTTCTACAGAGAACATCCAAATATTCAAGCTCGGACAATGGAAGAAGTTGAAGCTTATAGAGGACTGCATCAACTTTCTGTACATGGAAGAAATGTACCTAAAGCTACGCAGACATTTGAGGAGACTTCATTTCCTGATTTCATTATGGAGAACTTTAAAGCCAAGGGTTTCGACGCACCAACACCTATACAAGCACAGGTAGAACCCATAAAAATTGTTATACATGTTTATAAATGATGGTATAAAGATTTATCTCATCTACCGAAACTGGCTTTATGAATTTTGCAATATCGTTCTTCCTGTTTATCTTATCTTGTTTTCTCTAACCCAAGGGATGGCCAGTAGCACTGACAGGAAGAGATCTGGTCGGTATTGCACAGACAGGTTCAGGAAAAACACTATCAGTAAGTCATAACAAGTCTTCAGTAAATCCTTAGCATAACGGTAACCCAAGAAGATATGTGTACAGGTGTTGGTTGTACCAGACTTAAATATATGAGGGTGAGAGTTTGATTCCCTTGGTGAAATGCTTAGGAGAGGGGAAGGATAGTCTATAGTAGACTAGCACCTCAACAAGTATTGAGAGTTCAACACTTGAGCTACATGTAATTTCTCAAATCTTCCATTTCCTTAAACACACTAGTTTTTAGCTAGTTATATCTTCTCATTTCCTTAAACATTAATTTTGTCATGTCCTGTGAAGTGGTATCAGTTCAAAATTTCACACCTGTTATTTCCCAGTTCCCCTGGAGGTTTGAGACAATGACTCCATTTTAGTTAATTTTAAAACCAGCAGTAAAACTCCTGCATCTTTGTTTGCTTTTGACTGTCATTAATTACAACATTTATGTGGCATTAGAACTAAAATTAAAATGTATCTTTTATGTTTTATAGTTTATTGTTCCTGCTATTGTGCATATCTATAATCAGCCTCTGCTTCAACCAGGAGATGGACCTATTGTAAGTACTCATGGACTTGTATTAGAATTCAATTAAAGTAATGTAATAGGACTCCATGCTGTCCAATTAAGAAATAATTGGACAAGGAAAATTCTGAGGACTGAGAAAATTGGATGAGGCCATAGGCCGAGTCCAATTTGGCAGTCAGAGGAATATTTTCAAGTCTACTTATTTCTTGATTGGGGAGCATGAAATCCCATTACCTATTAATTATATAGTTGCCTGATTGATCCCATATCAACAAGACCTGTCCAATTAAAAAAATAATTGGACAGTTACCTATATGGGATTAATGAGAAGCTGTATAATTATACTAATTAAGAAATAGCAGGGCAAATGATGATTTTCTAATTATTAACTTAATCATGTTTACACATATAATGTAGACATATTGAATTCCTCGTTGCTGAAGCTCAACTTCAGAATCAGTTTGTATTATTTGAAATTTCTAGTTCAAGTTTATTGACTCTTTACATCTTGTGTTCCTCTTTAGTGTCTTGTTTTGTGTCCTACAAGAGAACTTGCCCAACAAGTACAGGTATGCTTATCTCTTATTTTATACTCTAGGTGAAATAATTTAATAAAGTTTTAAAACAAATATGCATCCACAGTTGCATTAAAAGTGTGTACTAGTATTGGACAATACTATTTTTGCATGTAGTATTTGCCTCCTAAGACCTCTAAAATATTGTTCTGATGGTGCATGACTATGAAACTTTTATCTAGGAAATTAAGAAAAAAAATTATTATTTGAATTAAACTTTTTCTTTATAATTTCAAGGGTGTTTCCAGTCAATACGATAAGATCTGTAAAGTAAGAAGTACCTGTATTTATGGCGGTGCCCCAAAAGGACCTCAGATCAGGGAATTAGAGAGAGGTTTGTATTCATTACTTTGAACCTATAGATCTTTTAAGTTACTAAAATACCTTTTTTTTGACATTCATTGAAATTTCCTCTGTCTTTTCAGGTGTTGAAATTTGCATTGCTACTCCGGGACGATTTATCGACATGTTAGAAGCACGCAAAACAAACTTACGCAGATGCACATATCTTGTTCTTGATGAAGCCGACCGCATGCTTGACATGGGTTTTGAGCCACAAATTAGAACCATAATTGAACAGATTAGACCGGACAGACAGACCCTCATGTGGAGTGCCACTTGGCCCAAAGAGGTAGAAGGACTGGCTAGGGACTTTTTGAATGATTATGTCCACATCACAGTTGGCAATGTTGGCCTTACAGCTAACCACAAGATCTTACAGATTGTTGATGTCTGTGATGAACCTGAGAAAGATCATAAGTAAGTACCTGTGTGTGTGTGTGAAATTATCCTTAACTTCAAATTTTATCAATACCCTGAAACAACCTCTGGCCTGATCAAAGTCGGGGCATGTTTAACTCACAGATTGGAATTTAGCATGTTGGGGTTTGCAGAGGGGAGGAAAATTACAGAACCCAGAGAAAAGCCATCAACCCAAGAAGCTTAAATGAGATGCCAATTCCAGGAATTGAACCAAAGACCCCAGAGTTGAGGGACAGTGCAATACTGCTAACCCCACCCCACTCCCCCTTGAAAATAAAAAAGTAATGTCAAGCTTATGATGAGAGAAATCAACGATTCCTGATGTCACTTTAGTGACATGTTGACAATTTTGAATTCCTCGTTACTGAAGTTCTTGACTTGACTTCATTTACATATATGACTAGCTCAGGGTTTATGTCAGTTTTTGATTAGTGTCTGGATATTTTTCAGGCTTCTCAAGCTTCTGGAAGAAATAATGGGAGAGAAAGAAAATAAGGTAAGTTGCTGGTTGAAAGATACTAATTATCGAATCTCCATTAGAAAGTGTCCCAGTTATGATTTGCAAAACTTGAAGAATGCGAAATTTGAAAAAATAATTCAAATGATGCAGTAAAATACATTCTTAGTTGTTTTTCTCATAAGTAATGTAGTATTGTGTGCAATATTTCAGACCTTGATTTTCACTGAGACAAAGAGAAGAGCTGATGATCTCACAAGGCGACTAAGAAGGGATGGGTAAGGAAGAAATAATTAACATTTGAAATGTTTCAGTGACACTGATTTACAGGTAGCACTGGTTAGTAATCAAAGTAGTAAAGGAGAACAGTAAGTTTGGTCTCAACACATCAATCTACATCAGATTATGGATGACACTATTAAGGAAAATGTCGTTCCTTCATCAAACATTCCTTTGTTTCAACTTTCATTATCTTCTTAATCAAACACAAAACATTAAAAGACTTGAAATTCATTACTCCAATTAATTCAATGTTGTGGTTTTACTTGTTCCAGGTGGCCTGCCATGTGCATTCATGGGGATAAAGCTCAGCAAGAAAGAGACTGGGTCTTGAGTGGTAAGATTTCACACTTACACGGTTTTACAAAACTTTGCCATGATCGTAGATATTCATAAAGCATGGACTTGTCAAGTACAATTTTCCAACTAAGTTTGTTCTGTCTTACAGAATTCCGAAAAGGACATGCACCAATCTTAGTAGCAACGGACGTTGCCTCCAGAGGTCTAGGTATGTTCTTAAAACGTTATCAGATATTTCATACTGTTATACTATACCTAGCATACCCCTTCACATATTTAGCTTTACAATTTATGCCCCATAATTGAAGTGTTGTAATTATATGTGGCTAACCAATTGAATGTTATCTTCAGTAGGTTATGTGCATATTAGTTTTTATTATAATGGAGGGTCGGTATATGACAATGGCCTTCTAGGGTTTGGATCCAGAGTGTTCATGACTGGCATACGTTGCTAAAACAGCTGATTCCGAGGGAGTATACAAAAGCCAACTTTGATTTCATACGTATTTCTAACTATACCTCACCAGGCAAGTATTGCTAAAACTGTAGGTAACTCAAAAACGACATTGATTCCAATGGACCTCAAACACTTTTCTTACTGTTTCTTATTGTCCTCACAAACGTCCTGCGTTAGGCATGCTTGTAAAAACCAAGGCAAGTATCAAATAACTTAACATAATCTGCATCTAACTCCATAGTAGCACCTCAGTAGTTAGGGTATTGGTTTAGCAACTTAGACAAAAAAGACATGTTTAGCAGTTGTTACCAGATCACTCACTCACTCAGTCTTCTGTGCTGTGCTTCAGATACTACTGTGTATTACTGATCTGGGACAGCTTATTTGGTGATCATAAGTAAGGGGTTATCTGATTAAGTGATAATACTCCCACTTGATCCTATACAGAAACTGTATTCGTCCTTGGATTATTTTGTTAAGAAATTCTTGTTGTGATCTCTTGTTGTTGATGTCGTCATTTCTTCACTCATCAATGAAGCTTGACTGATGTCCGATAAGATTGAACAAGAAGCAACCTATAAAATCCTATCAATGTACAACTATAGTAAAAAAAATAGCCTGTAATTTTCTAATTTCCAGAGGATGTGAGAATTTCAATAAAGATTTTAAATCTAATCCAGTATGGTGGTTGTACAGATCTATTTATTTATTTTTTCCCCTTGGGTTTCACATTAGTGCAAGCTTTGTGGAACCTGTCCAAACCTCTGTACAACCACAAATAAGAGAGAATAGTTGCATTAGCGTAGATTACAGTAAAACAATTCAGTTGAATTCATTGAGCCTACAGTAGTCTGGCTAATTGAGCCTATGGTAGTCTGGCTCCTAGCTTTTCTTTAAAACTGCTGTAGACAATTCACCTTTTCGGCGCTAGCTTGGACTGTGTTATGGTCACCAAAAAGTTCGGACATCGTTCTCGGATTTCCATACAAATTCACTGACTTTAAAGAGAAAATTTAGGTAGATTTCTTTAGTTAGCTATCTTAACAGCAGTAAGAAAAGCTTCAATCAAGCTAGAAAAATGATTATTTACTTGTATTTAGAGAACTAACTAAATACTAAGTAAATAGTTCATTTAGAGTCAGTACATTTTTATGGAAATTCGAGAACAATGTCTGAGCTTTTTAATGACCGTAACACAATCTAAAACGATTTATACCCCGTGACGGCTAGTGCTGAAAAGGTGAATTCTGGAATGATATTGGTTAGCTAGAAATTTCCTATGTCATAGAATGCTAACATTAGAGTAACATTAATATGAACTTAAAAATATATAACTGCTAATAATTTCTAATAAGTTAATATTAATTAATGTGCCTTGAAAACTTGAAATTGTTTAGCTCAAATTACTTTGAAAGTTTTGATTTTTTCATCAACACAGTGTGATAATTTTTTGTTTTAGCAATCAATTTTTGAAGTTTTTTTTACTTGAGACCAGATTACTATAGGCTCAATACCTAACATCTTTCTATTTACATTGCACTAAATTTGATTGCATCAAAGATATGCAGTAGCAATCTTGCCAATTAGCTTGAGCATGTTTTTCATTTCAGACCACAGGCGTTCCCTATAGTATTTTTTTCTTTGTTTGACCATTGTGCATGAGAATGCTCACAAAATAATATGGATACAACTCAAACTAAGAATATTATTCTCGAGAGAATGGCATATGTTGTGAAATGGGAAAACACTGCACCAACTAATTATAATGCAAATTGTACCAGGATCTAGTGCAATGTAAATGGAGCCATAGCAAGTGACTAGTGTGCTAGGTGCAGTATTCAATCAGTTTTGGCAGAGGACAATTTGTGATGGATATTTAGCAGGGCCCACGAAGCTTGGACTAATATGAGGGGTCTTCTATTTCACTTTAATAACTACTGTTCGGCAACAATTTTCAATAATGACATTACGACGAATTTTTGTTGGCTTTCGCTTCCTCTTGTTCATCTGAAAAGCACCGAGTCATGGATTCTGGTTCCTGCCGTGAGGAGATCATGATCTTAACAGGCCGCAGAAAGGCTTCTCTTAGAGAGTAGCTAGGGGATGGAGAGGAAGGAACCGTGAGTACAGGGGAAAGGGTAGAGGGGTGAAATACTGGTGACCATTAGCATAACTCAGCTGTGCATCAACAAGGAAATTGAATCATGGTTTCTATGACGACACTGGAACAGTGAAATTCTTTCTTCAGAATTTTATTGCGTAGCAATTTGGCATTTCCTATTGACGATCATTTTAACTTCTTTCGTAAAAGGAATAAAATTAGCTGGGTTGTACTGAAACAATTAGCTTGCTCTAAAAAGTTTTTGGAGCATTTAGTCTAATTGTTGCTTGGTATTCTAAGATCTCACTTCCTCTGTACATGGATTTCCTTTGGTGTGAAATATTTCAGGCATTGCAGCATGTTTTTGCTGTACAGCTTCTAATAATAGTTTATTACCACAATGCACTATCATCTAGACATCTCAGACATCAAGTTTGTGATCAACTTCGACTTCCCAAGCTCTACAGAGGACTACATTCACAGGATTGGTAGAACTGCACGGTCCGATCGTACAGGGACATCGTACACATTCTTCACTGTCAACAATGCTAAACAGGCCAAGGACTTGATTCATGTTTTGCAAGAGGCAAAACAGCATGTGAACCCAAAACTCTACAACATGATAGAAATGGCCAAAAGCTTTGGAAAAAGTGAGTAATATATTTGTTTACTCTGCTTTGTGACAATACACCTCTCCCCCTCATGGGGTTCATGATCTTGGAGCAACTTGTAGGGGTGTGTTGTGAAGAAATAGAAAATCCACATGTGTTGTGTGCAGTTATAAAGGATGTGGGGGTTGGCAGAACATGAGAGAAGTGTTAGGAGAAGCAAGACACTTAGGGGAATGTTTTGTTAGACCACTTAAGTGTTCTGCCAATCCCCAAATACTTTGTAACTCCACACTGCACAGCAAGCAAATTTTTTATTTTGTGTAGAGTTGAGAGAATTTCTTTGAACTTGGCCCTTAGTGATTTTGATTGATGAAATTCAAGACTCCAGACAGATGGACTAATTTAGGTTGCATAATTTTGGAAATGGGTGTAATGTGGTATCACTAGCTGGATTTATTATCAAATGTTATTTTATAAACTTTTTGTTTACTGCTGTTGCAGAGAGAGATCGATTCCGTAGAGATGGTGGAAGACCGAGTTACCATGACACCAGAAGTGGTGGTGGAAGTAGCAGAGGTGGTGGTGGATCCTATGGCTCTAGATCTGGTGGCATGATGAATGGCTATGGTTCAAGAAATGATGGTGGTAGCAGCGGAAGAAACAGCTCTAGCCATGGGAAGCAGCAGTAGATTCAACAGTAGTCATCAAGGTTCACAAAAGGCCCCTCCACCACCATCTAGCAACCCTCCTTCCAACCAGAGTTGGAACCAAAATCCCAACTACAATCAGAACCAGAATGCAAGTTACAGCCAGAATTATCAGAGTTCATATGGACCAGCACTTCCCCCACACCCTCCCCCCACACAACAGTACACCCAACCTCCCCCTCCCCCACCTCCTACCCAGGCCATGGTGAACCAACAAGCTCAATACACACAGGCTTATCAACAGGCATATCAGAATTATCAACAAACGGCTCAACAAGCAACCACACAACAACAGCCGTATCTTTACAATACTACAACAACTAAATAGAATCATTCAATCCGTATGAGGAATCTTAGTACTTTTTATCTTGGTGTAGAAGCTAACACTAATAACTACATATATGAATACTTAACTCATGAAGTAGTTTAGCAGACTAACAGATTGAGAGATCTCATTTCCATTGTTTCTTTTGTGTCAATTTGACTTATTTCAATCAATTTTTATTACATGGCTTAAGTAAAATCAATCCAGTTTACTTCACAAACTGGGTTTGCAATGTTAATATATGGCTTAGCACTTTATTTTATGCCAGAGTGCATACTATATGTACTTATTTCAATAAAGTTAGTCACCTGAAAAGCTACAAAGCAGAGACCAATAAGGATTATGGGTAGTAACATTTTACATGTTTCAACCGCTTGACTAACTGTTGATGGACTTGCACATCTTCTATCAATACAGTCTCACCTCTCCTTTGCATCCTCAAGCTGCAGTTTGTATCAAAAATGTTTTGTTTGAAATGAATTGTTTCCCATGATCCTCAGTGATCTCAGCTTTCTAGGTTTTTGGTGACTAACTTTATCGAAATAAGTGTATATGAAAAACTTCGTAAGAAATAATTTCTTACATTGATTTTACAAATTAGTAAGTTCAGTAGACTGTAGACCTACAATATATAACGTACAATTTTGTTAACTTTTTCATGGATATATGGTATGCATTCTATATGTTTGCAACTGTTCCTGTTTTTAAGGGTGACTATCCTGCTAAGCAGAAAGCTGAAATATTCATACTTCTGATATATCTCTATCAGATTTGCTTTAGTTTATTTTGGGGGGAAGAGGAAAATCTTGAGCAAGATTTATGCTAAATGTATTTATTTGACATGGATTTGACAAAATAAACATGTTTTTAGATATTAACTTGTGTTCTTAGTTGAGAATTCTTTTGGTTGAAAACATCCAATATCCAAGAATAGCTGGACTGCTGTAATGACTTATGTATCCTCTTGTTAAGAATTGCAAAGTCAGTTTTGAGATATCCAGTTTTGACATAACTATTCAAAAAAACCTGTTAATAATTGTCTCTAGATGTATGTCCATATTTCATTTTTGTCAAACTTTTTTGAAAATATTAATATACATGAAATGAAAAACTTAGCGAAATATTCCCTGGGTTTTAGAGGTATTTACCCACAGATTTACCGAGAGCTGGTCCTAGCTGCCTTTCAGAGGTATTTCCACCAGCACATTTTAATGAGAACTCTCGGTAAATCTGGAGGGGGGGGGATCCCTCTGGAACCCAGGGTAAGCATCTTTTGGATGTGGGGGTACACATGCACTTTATTTATGCCAAAGCTCATTCTTTCCCACTTCACTTAGTAGAGTGCTCGCACTAAATCTGTGAAACAAATAATTTTTAGCACTAAATAGTGATAATTTAACAATAGAAAACAAAGGATTCTGTATGAAATAGTACTAATTAGTACTATTTGATGTTCACAGGTTTTAGTGCGTGCACTCTACTAGTACATACACGCCTTGTTCAATAAAACTAACGTGCATATTTTAAAAATCATTTATTTTTCCAAGGTAAGGTCATATTGATGTATATTTAAAAGTATATAGTAAAGTTCAGTTTCTTATGATCAGTTTTAATTTACTCGTGTATTGTCATATTACATGTACTGTCATATTACATTTTTTATTTTATCAAAACTGGATCTTGTACTAAAATTAACACATTTTCTAGAAAAAATTGACTTGTACAGCAAAACGTTTTAGCATGTTTTTACATAGGAATGGATCACTTTAGAAAAAGAATTGAACAGTTAATCAAATTCTTAAATTCGAGTGCCGACCCTGTGTAGAATCTTTCATCCAGGTAAATAGGGAAGACATAAAATGTTACGAAACAAATCCACATCTAAACAGATTTACTTAGGGGTCATCACAACCCTATGACAGTTTAACTGTTAATAAGAGCTGTTCCTGAAGAGGTCTACAGCAAAAATTTTTGTAGGACTCTTTACCGTTTACAAATGTTTAATAGGATGTTTGCATGATGGCGTCAATGGCCTCTACTACCAGACTCGCTTGCATACTTCCTTTTGTTCAGTTAATATTCTAACCCTAACCCAAAGCATTATGGTAGTGGGAGTCAAATTACGCCATCTTGCAAACGTCCTATTCCCCATGTCATTACCTAGCGAGCAAGATTGTTTCAGTTGTTTCCGATATTCATGTGTCTTCTCATGTTCAGCCATTAAACAAAGAAATAATACTCTGGGGATGTGGGTATGAGTTGGGAAAACATTATACCAAAGCTAAAGATATCTATATATTGGGTCGCAAGATGCTATTAAAGTGACCTTAAATCTGTGTACAAAATTGGATAATAGATTCTATTACTCTAATATAGTCCATTGATCTCGTCCCAGAGCAAAGACCCAGTCATTCATCAACTGATTTTTCCCATTTCTCTGAGGTATGTTGTAATCCAGCTACCAACATCAACAGGTCTGCTGTCATATTCAATTATAAATGGATGATCCTATGAGGGAAATATTGAATAGAAAATAGTCAGTATTTTGTTGAGATGAGGAGGGAACCTGAAAATGAACTTACTAATAATTGGCTGTAATTTGGTCGTTCTTTGTAATCCTTTTTTAAGCTGTGAAAAGAATGTATCGTCTTGTTTAAAAAACCTTGTAGTTTCCAAAATTTGTATCCCTCTATTAACTTCCATCTATTAACTCCCTTGTATCCCTCTGATTAACTTTGGCATGGTATATATATTATATCCTTGGGTGTATCCTCTTCCTATAGATCTCAGCGTGGCGTAGTGTTTTCCCATTTGAGACCACCTGTCATTGCCCTTAGTTGAAATTATCCATATTCATGTGTCTTATCATGTGCAACCGAGTGCAAACGTTAAACAAAGAAATGATACTCTAGGGAATGACGTGGTCTGAAATGGGAAAACATTAAGCCCAAGCCAAGGAATTACTATTGGCTGTATGTTTAAAAGGTGCATTTATTTTGTGGTAGGTGAGGAGGGAATAGCCTTCTTATGCCAGTGCTCTTACGTTCACTAATTCATTAATGCTTACCATTGAATTATAAAATCCCTAAATGAATCAGAAAAAGGTCCATCAGGCAGAGAGGGAGAGGGTTCATGGACAACTTGCTTTAGTTGTTCAAATGGTGTCTTCCATTGGTTATATGGGAACTTTCCTGTTGCAAGTTCGATCTGCAAAGAAAAATTGATTTCTTTTGTAAAAATATATCCACTTTGTTCTGACTTATTAATGACTGCAGACAGTGTCAATGGTTAAGATTTTTATTAAACATAGAAGAATAATGACAGCAATGACCAAATTTTCACAATTTGCGGCCAAGTTGATGCCAAAAAGCCTAATACCCAAGGTACATGTTGCTTATGGAAGACTTGGAAAGTAATATTACCTTCAAATTTCAAGGACAGAACTTATTCACTGATTAAATGGGAATTTTGCTTGTTTAAGAGAGGAAAATAACCCAGGGGGGGGGGGGGGGGAGTACTCCTATATATGGACTATATGGGGATGATCAGGGTATGGTTTTTCGAGCTTCTTGTCATAAACAGGGTATGCAATCTCACTCAAGTTTCAAGTTCTTCCTGAGTTTCCTGTCGTATTCAGGGTTTCTAATTTTGTATTGACCGAAACTGGTTATTAAAGTCGTCAAAAAAAAAACAATATGCGAGCTGACATGATAATTGAAACAGGAACTCGATGCAATTAATTATATCTTTTGTCATAAACAGGGTCTACAAATTTGTGTTTTTTTGTCATAAACAGGGTACCCCTTTCAGAATCCCAGCAGAACACCCCTACCCAAATCCTGGCGGAGTACCCCCCCCCCACGGGAAAATGATTAAAGAAACCGAGAACTCCTGCATCTGTGTTCTTATACATACCATTGTAATTCCAAGACTCCAAATATCTGATCTTATATCGTATCCTTTCATGTCTCTGTCTGGATTGATCCTTTCAGGCTAAAATATAAACAAAATAATATAATCACATTCCAATTACTCCCTCAAGTCCCTGTACAACACAGTAGTACACCCTCTGCAATGGTAGGTACAGAAGCATAAGAGAAATGCATTTCCTTCTTGGCTTGTCCTTATATGGGACTCTTGTCCTGTTTGCAATGATCTCAATCAGGTCTGTCTTATTTTCTTTAAATTTAGGTGGTTCCTATAATTTGTTCATACTTTCAAGTTCATTCTCAATCTCAACCTCGGTTGAAAAGCTAATAAATAAAGTGGATAAATTGATGTGAATGGATGGATGAATGAATGAATAGATGGATGGATGAATGAGTAAACGAATGGATGAATAAATGATATACACAGGTGTTTATCATTACTTACTGCCATGTATGGTTTGCAGCCTGCATCGACAGTCTTAGCCAGAGAATCAACTAACTGACCACTGATTCCAAAGTCACATAACTTAAAGTTACCATTTTCGTCGGCTAAAATATTGGATGGCTTGACATCTGCAGAAATATGAGAATGAATATTCAGGAACACTTGTAGAAATTGCACTGGCTTTTAGTAAGCACAGGTGGTGTGCGCTGCCAATGCATGGCCCCTCACAAATGCAACCTGGGTTTGAGTCCTGTCAGGCTCATTGTCATGTGAGCAGAGTTGTATTTTGATTTGAAGGTTTTTCTCTGGGTTCTCCAGTTTTACTCCCTCAAAAAAAAATCAACTTCTAAATTCTAATTCGATCTTAGGAGATATTCTTGATACAGGCTATGTTTCCTTTTCGCCTCATAATGCAAATATAATGCAAATAAATTAGTTATCATGAAATTCTATATAATTAATAGTTATTATATGTGTGGCAGCCATGACAGGAGGCAGGAATCTGGTGTCATCTGATTGACATGAAAAAGGAACCAGTCTCCCAGTGGGAAATACTCTATTGTTGTGCCTCCTGTCATGGCTGCCATCATAAGATGGTGCAAAGCCTCTATATACCTCTGTGTATGACTTTAAGTTGACTGTGTAAGTAATCAAGAGCATGAACAACCTAAAAGAAACCAGTTATGAATACATTATTATTTTAGTAGCTGACCAGATATCAAAAAATGAATTATATTCTGGAATATAACCTGATTGATTCCCTGTAAGGTATTCGATTGTTTCCCCTACGCATTGGTTCGCCTACTGAAGTTCGCCTATGTATAAGTTTTGCCTACTGAAGTTCGCCTACGTAATACACTGGCACCGATTCATAAGTAGAAGCATTAGATGACAAAAAGAGGAAAACTTTAATGATCAATGTAACAACCTCTAAGTCAGCTGCAGGGCATGGCTAACTTACATATTGGATTGGAATTTTACTTCTTGGGTTTTGTGGAGGGATTGAGGAAAACTTACTGGAGAACCCAGAGACAAACCCTTGAATCAAAAGAGAGACCTACAAACTCTACTCACATGTGATACCAAGTCTGGATCAAAGCAATGACAAGTATATTTTTTAACTCACAGATAGAACACTGCAGAAATAAACTCTAGGCTGATCTACATCAAGGCAAGGCTAACTCACAGGTTGAACCCTGAAACAACCTCTGGGCTGATGTATGTCAAGGCAAGGGTAACTCAAAAAATCAAACTGAATATAATCTTAATACTCTTTCTCATACTTACAGAAACTGCAATTTTTCCAAGTACTTCTTCTGGAATTCGCTGTCCAGGTTTTGAGTAAACAAGTTTATATAAATCATACAAAGATGTTTTCATAAGCTCCATACATATCCAAACATCACCCTAAAACAATGTTTGAAAAGTTTAGATAGTGATCTATCAAAAATACTGACAATTAATTTTATGACTAGTATGTAAAATAATGCATGTTTATGTACCTCTCTGAACAAGGCTCCATAAAACTGTACTGTAAAAGGATAATTGCTGACTCTCATCGAAATATCCAGGTCCATCAGAAGCCGTTTTTGCTCTGTTGAGTTAACATTGGCCCTGATTCTCTGGGGAATAAAAATGATACCATGTTTAGTGTTATGTTGCATCACCTTCTTCTTTCCCAAGACTACGAACACAACAACCCACTGGTTGGCTAAGTATACAGTCAATTCAAAAAATGTTGTCGTCGACCGGCTCAAGCCTACGCGACTGGACCTGAAAGGAATATGGGTAAAAATCACTGGAGCGGTTAAATATTCGCTCTGAATTAATTGTTCCCGCTAGTAATAAGATAATAATGGTGAGAAACAATCCATCAAATGCATGTCTTTGGGTTTAGGGAAAGAAAAACAAAGTAGTTATGATTCAGTTCACAATTCCGAAAGTATGAAGGCATTAAAAAAACGTCTCCTTCAACCCTTCCCGCTCGCCTACGAAGGTTCATGCTGTTAACCAGGCATAACTAGTCAGATAAAATTATGGAGTCAACTTGGCTTCAATGATTGCTACCCAGAGTTCTTTTCGGTCAAGTCGCGTAAGCTTGAGTTGGTCAATGACAACATTTTTTGAATTGACTGTAGGCAAAATAACTGTAAAGGCAATGCATATATTGGTGCCTTCATAATAGTCCACAGTATGTGTATAGTGGAGTGCTATCATTATCTCAAACCGAACAGAAGAACAGAAAAGGTTCAAAATAATGGGGTTTAAAATAGTAGGAACATCAACCCCGAGTTGGAGATAATGTGAAGTTTAAGATATCTGGAGTTTATTTAATTAGAATAACAGGACCCCACTGTGTTTCATACCTTCATGTCTTTTACTTGGATAAAGATCATAAACATCGTAGCTACTTGGCTATCTTGTTCAAGATGGTAATGTAATACCTATTAAGTTCTTCTTCAGCTCTACCCACCACAAGTTAGTTACATCGATCATTACAATGAAATGTGCTATGATATTAATACTACACCTATTGTCTAGAGGAAAACTGACCGTCAATGCATGGAAAACGTACCTTGACAGCCATGACAGTCTGTGTTGGCTCGTGTACCATCTTGAAGACATAGCCATAAGCACCATGTCCTAGTTCTTCTATTTCTTTGAGTTCTCCAGCATTACAATTGAATTCCTTAACACACAATAGAAGTATATTTATATATTACACATTTCGGGTTTATAATCAGGTGATAAAGCCGTGAATTAAAACCATGAGTGAAGCGATACTGATATCACTTCAGGGTAAACTGGAAACTGCAAATTTTGTCATTTTATCAACCTTAAATATGTTTTCACTAACTCGCTCACAGACCCACTTATTCGCGATATGATATGGCAACTCGTGAATACAAAATAATTATATCAAGCTCTTAACATGTGATAATCTCTACATATCATTTCTCTCTACTGATTTTGGAGGGGTGGTTAGTCCCTACAGATTAAAAAATACTGCACAATGAAAGATATCATGAAATAGGTCACTTTAAAGCAGTAATAAACATTGCAACAAGGCTTTGGTAGGCCTACCTGCCCATTTACTGTAATCGTTGCTTTGTCTGATAAATTTCTTGGAGGCGTTACCCTTGAAAAAAATGCATTAAAACCAGGGTTACTGACTCGTCTTACAAAGCAAAATCTGAGAATGGACAAATTGATGATGGCAGATTTCTTTCTTATGTAAGCACCATTCTACAAAGTGAACAACTCTTACTCACGGGGTAATGGGTGGGGATTGTGTTGAGTCTTTAAAATTAAATTTAGGCTTTGGCTTCTTTGGTTTCTGACCTGTATGTGGGCAAAATTTCAAAAACAAGTGGTTAATGTTTCGCTTAAAACCAGGTAATAGTAATTGTAGTGATAGTGGGTGGGTTGTATACTCAAATATTTGCATCTGAATAGAAAGACTTGGCAAAGACTTATTATTATTAATATTTCAGGAGCAATCTTCTATGTATTTTTTGTATCATTATTTACTTCTCGACTAAGTAATCACCGCGTTTTCCCTCCCCACCTCAACCCTCAACCCTCCCCCCCCTCCCCCATCCGATGTTAACGTCTGCATCAGGTGTATGAGTGGGGTTTTTTTTTCTTGGCTTACAAAAAATTGATGAAACTTTAAGAAGTTTCGACAGTTGACAAACTCAAGTGTAATGAGTCAGAACGAGTTAGTCTCTCGAAAATAATTCACAGAATTTTTTCCCCTTCGAGATACAGGAAGTCGATCGAGTTGACACACTTGTTTCGAGTTTGCCCTACTTTCGCCTCGAAGAAATCTTATTGTCTCCACTAATTAGTAGTAATGGAAGGCAATATAATACATTTAATACAGTGAGAGACTTTATTAGAGATATTCTAGGTTTTACTTAGATGTATGAGTAACGGTATTTAGTCTTTTAAATTCTACTTCCACGTCTAGAGGTGATGATGTCGTAAATGAGAATTGTCATTACGATCATGTATGGTTTTGCCTAAGTTCAATGAAAGGCATCCACTTGTTGCTTTTTAATGCAAAGGCACAAGAAGTAGTCAAGCTAATGGCTTTTCTTGCTTGGATAAAAACTTAATGAAGTGTTTCAACAAAATAGCTTACGTTTTCATTTTCATTGAGCTGGTTTGGAGAAAATAACCGAGGCGTCACAGCACAATTGATTCACGATTTCACTGCGTTAAGTGTCGTTATTACTCTTATTATCTTACCACTTTTCGGCGACCCTGACATACTTCCAATTATGATGTACAATCCACGTAATAATTTAAAGAATATTCCCAGTAGATTCCAAATACACTCCTTGATATCCTTCGATTAGATGATGTCCTTCAACCCGGGCCTTCAACTGCGATGATCTCAATGATCAGACTCAGTTGACGTCGATTCAGAAGCGGAAATAAGATGCGATGGGATTCCCCTATTAATAAAAACAGTGTTTAGCTATGCAGGCCGGTAGTTTTGCCGTCACTTCTTTACATTACATCGTCTCTTGACATCGAATCATTGCATCCATTTCGAACAAGTCATCGACCAAAATGGAACTGCAGCTGCGATGCTTTTGGTCAGCAGTGTCATACTTGACCCAGACCCTTACATCTCACCTAGACCACAGGTAGCCCAAGCTTGGTTTCTGTGGTGTCCTGTTATAAGGAAATGTATGGGGAATCATCAAAAATTCCAATAAAATCATCAAAACGTGAAATAAAGCCTCGAAATTTTACCTAATCACTGAGAAATAGCACTTCTTTCGCTCTGCGTGGTTATTTTTTGAATTTAGCCCGTTTTAAGGATTTTTTTCCCCACCAGTAAGTCACCGGCGTGACCTCGGGTCGGTTGCCGAAAGAAATCCGTTGAACTGGTGTACAGTGAGCTCCAAGTACGGGTCAGAACAAGCGAGGTAGCATGTGAATACAGGCAAATTTCATGGCTTAAAGACACGAAGACTAATCTCTAATGCGACTTTCTCGGTTCTATAGGGATGTGAGAGAAGGGTCATGACTAAAATTTGGCGCTGGAAAGAAAATTCGAAGACGTACGAGGTTTCAAAGACTCGTGATGGCTCGCTTTTGGATCCCGAGTTTCCAACCTTCTCTTATTTCTTACTGGTGGGGAAAAATCCTTAAAACGGGCTAAATTCAAAAAATAACCACGCAGAGTGAAAGAAGTGCTATTTCTCAATGATTAGGTAAAATTTCGAGGCTTTATTTCACGTTTTGATGATTTTATTGAAATTTTTGATGATTCCCCATACATTTCCTTATAACAGGACACCACAGAAACCAAGCTTGGGCTACCTGTGCCTAGACTGTGAATACTGTATTCGACCCCAATTCCTCGACTTGAAACAGTTGTTTGAAGGAAATAGTGCAGCCCTGATATTTTATAGTATTTGTAGGGATTTATATTTTGGACATCAGCATTGTATTTGTGAGATTAGAAGCTGATTAACTTGGCCCTACAACTTTCTGAGGAGAATCCACCCTTTGGCACAACGAAAGAATGACTATTTATATTCCCATTACATGAAAACAACAAAAAAAGAAAGAAAAAAAACATTACTGAATCTTACTTCAATTTTTTATGTTATTTTAAAAAGATAAAACAAGACATGTTTTCCTTCAAACTCAGTTTTATTTAAAGACGATCATTCAACGTGTTGTACAAAAAAAGAGTTCTTAAAGTTGCAAACACTGAAGAAAAACTAATGTTACCTAGGAATATAACTATGTATCACAGTTTCTACTTTTTAGGGAAAAAGAATGAACATTTATGTATTTCAAAGTGTTACAAACAACCCTTATGTTTCTGGATGAGAAGATGTCTCTAGTATTCCTCTCCTTCCTCTTCTCCCTCCTCCTCAACACTGTCTACTCCAACCTCTTCATAATCCTTCTCAAGGGCTGCCAAATCCTCACGGGCCTCTGAGAACTCTCCTTCTTCCATACCCTCTCCAACATACCAATGCACAAAGGCACGCTTGGCATACATCAGATCAAACTTGTGATCCAGACGAGCCCAGGCCTCGGCAATGGCTGTGGTGTTGCTCAACATGCAGACAGCACGCTGGACTTTGGCCAAGTCACCACCAGGAACAACAGTAGGTGGCTGGTAGTTGATGCCAACCTTGAAGCCAGTGGGACACCAGTCAACAAACTGGATGGTTCTCTTGGTCTTGATGGTTGCAATGGCAGCATTCACATCCTTGGGTACAACATCACCACGGAACAACAAACAGCAGGCCATGTACTTGCCATGACGTGGGTCACACTTGACCATCTGATTGGCTGGCTCGAAGCAGGCGTTTGTGATCTCAGCAACACTCAGTTGTTCATGGTATGCTTTCTCTGCAGAGATGACTGGTGCATAGGTAGCCAATGGGAAGTGGATACGTGGGTAGGGCACCAAGTTGGTCTGGAACTCGGTCAAGTCAACATTCAAAGCACCATCAAATCTCAGAGAGGCTGTGATGGAAGACACAATCTGTCCAATGAGACGGTTCAAGTTGGTGTAGGTAGGTCTTTCAATGTCCAGGTTACGGCGACAGATATCATAAATGGCCTCATTGTCTACCATGAATGCGCAGTCAGAGTGCTCTAGGGTCGTGTGGGTGGTCAGAATAGAGTTGTATGGTTCGACAACAGCTGTAGAGATCTGAGGAGCTGGGTAGATAGCAAACTCAAGCTTAGATTTCTTGCCATAGTCAACAGAAAGACGTTCCATAAGAAGAGAGGAGAAACCAGAACCAGTACCACCACCAAAGGAGTGGAAAATCAGGAAACCTTGGAGACCAGTACATTGATCAGCCTGTAAAAATTGAAGAACTTTAAGTACTTTGATTACCTTTTCATTTTTTACCACAAATATTCATACTTACAAGTTTTCTGATTCTGTCAAGGACAAGGTCAATGAGTTCCTTGCCAACAGTGTAGTGACCACGAGCATAGTTGTTAGCTGCATCCTCTTTACCAGTGATCAGCTGCTCGGGATGGAAAAGCTGTCGGTAGGTGCCAGTTCTTACTTCATCTGTAAACATAAAATCACAGATGTTGTTACTAATTAAATCGCTTGGAAATTCAAGATAAATTATTTTCTTTGGTATGTTTGAACTGAATAATAAATGCGTTTAAGTTTTTGTTCGGAAATCCTGTTTCTAAGAACCACATACAATAACGTGTTTTTTTATAATTGCTATGTTGGAACTTCTTATTGTACTCTTAACACAATAGAAACGTCATGAATATTCAATATTTCGTATATTCGATTGTCTACAAGATTTTCAGCTGCGCGCTATTCGAACAAATTAGCATCAAAATTATTCCGTTACTACGGTAAACATACGGACACTTCGAAGAGATTTTTCTGTCACTCCCAAAAAAAGAAGACTAGCAGCTCGGGCTCATAAAAAAGCTTACAATAATCGTTTCATAATCTAAGGAAAAGGTTTCTGTGAAAAGGTATCCGCGCGCTGTCAAGCTTGTCGTCTTGGCATTCAAAAACGGGACGGATTACAAGTAAACCAAATTTTAAAAAATTAAAAAGTCGATGGAAAAACTACTTTCAAACGACAAAATATAGGATAAAAGGTTTCTTACCTACTACAGTTGGCTCCAAGTCGACAAAGACAGCTCTTGGAACGTGTTTTCCAGCTCCGGTCTCGCTAAAGAAAGTGTTAAACGAGTCATCACCACCACCGATCGTCTTGTCGCTGGGCATCTGGCCATCGGGCTGAATACCATGTTCAAGACAGTACAACTCCCAACAAGCGTTTCCAATCTGAACACCGGCTTGACCAACGTGGATTGAGATACATTCACGCTGAAGAGAAAAAGAAAGAATCAAAAAACTAATCGGCAAACATGTTGACATTTAATCTGCTTCACTTAAGACCACGAGGTGAAGGCGGAGGCTAATGAAACTCAAGGAATTTTTATCAAATTCTTTTCCATAATTCTATTCTTTCAAGACTTACCATGTTGAATTCTTGGTATAGAAGAGTCTTTGAGATAGAATAAAATTAGTTTGAGAGAAAATTGCTTCCCAACAAAGTACAGGCTACGTACGCTTTGTCGTTTCGAAGGCTAAATGTACGATTTGTCGAAGACAGCGATCGTTATAAGGAAACCTTTTGTTCCGACCGGGAATTAACCTAATATGATTGGCTAATGACTAATACGTCATCAATAATATTAACGTTTCTATGGTAATTTGAATCAATAATCATTCGGGTTTCTCTCGTTGGTGGGATACTTCAATATTATCGAGGTTCCCGCCTAAATATTTATCTTGGTGTCTCTATGGCACCACACAGGGAAACACCCGCAGCCCTCCTCTAATGTTCTTTGGTGCGTTTAGGTTTACCAGCCTCTAAAGTCTAATATATCGAGACCTTTGATATATTCTTTGACAGTTTTAGAAAAATAGAGTCGTCTAGCGAGCAAAAGAAAAAGGAATAAAAAAGGTGAAAAGAATGGAGTTAGGAAAAAAAACAGAAAGAAACGATGAGAAAAAGTATAAAAATCACAAAAGGAAGAGTTGAAGGACAAGGAGAAGAGTGAAAAGTCATCTCGAATTTTCGCTTCTCAGAATTTGACTGAAAAAAAGATAGATTCACGAGCGAAAATAAAATCTTTTAATAAAATAAAAAAAAATAGATCATCGTTTAAATGAAAAAAAAAGACTAAACACTTTCAAAATTAGGGGGGAAAGGATGAAGACAGATAATAGAAGTGAAATCATAAAATACAATTTAAAAGCTGCTCAGAATTTCGGTGTGGTGTGGTTTCTTAATTGGTTTTAAGAATATTAAATTTCAGTGATATTCGACTACAAAGGACTATATAACTAAACGGCACTATTGAACTCTGTAGCCTAGGCAGGATGGGGTGGGGTGAGGGGGGTGGGGTGGGGTGAGGAGTCGTTATACTTTATTTATAGTTTGACCCCAGTCTCTTTCCCCACTCGGCCAAACTTGTACAACTGGTTCGATGTGGTTCATAACAAATCAAAATGGAAGCAAGTGACTCGATCATGGAAAATCTAAATGAGGACCAAAGTCCTTCGTATTGTCCCATTTACGCTTTAGCTTCGCACTGTTCTCGTGTTCTTGAGATAATGAATGTGCACCGGAAAGAAAGCTTAAAACTCTGCGACGTGGTCCTACGCATCGGCGACGCTCACATCCCTTCCCACCGAGCGGTACTAGCTTCTTGTAGCCCATATTTCTACGCCATGTTCAACGGAGAACTCTCCGAGAGCAGACAAAAGGTTATTACAATGAAGGATATCGATGCTGGAATTATGGAAGCCCTTGTTGAATTTACTTACACGGGTAAAGTCGAGATATCAGTGGAGAATGTTCAAGGGTTGCTTTCCACTGCTTCATTGGTTCAATTTCACGAAGTTCGCGACCTATGCTGTCAATTTCTCGAATCCCAACTCGATCCATCGAACTGTTTAGGTATCCGAAAATTTACCGAAGCTTATGGCTGTACGAAATTTATAGAAACCGTAGATAAATACGTGCTAGAGAACTTTAAAAGTGTCATGAAGTCCGAAGAGTACGCACTTTTACCCTCTGAACTCTTGACGAAAGTGATTTCGAGTGACGATTTGAATGTGATTCTAGAGGAAGAAGTTTACGAAGCCGTGATGACTTGGATTCGCCACGATTTGAACAACAGAGTCAGTAAATTACCCTCTCTAATTCGCTTCGTTCGCATGCCGTTGGTGTCGAAACATTATCTTCTAGATCGAATTGACAATGACAGTTTGATTCGCTCAAATCTAACGTGTCGTGATCTTCTAGACGAAGCCAAAAATTATCACCTTCTTCCAGAACAGAGAGGACGATTTCGCTCAGATCGAATGCGACCTAGAAAATCAATGATGGGAACACTTTATGCCGTCGGAGGCAAAGAAGCTGGAGAAACGATATCAAATACTATGGAAAGCTTCAGGTAAGATTGGAAATATTAATATATACATCTTAACTTTACTTCAATTAGAGGTTTGAATCAAATACAGAAAATCAAATATAAGCTTGCATTGTAATTGAGTCAACATAATTGTTAGATGTTCTACTAAGTATTTTGCCCTCCACCAACTGTGATTTTGCGAACATTAAATATATTTTCTTTATACTCTGGTGTAAATCACAAACCGCATTTTTCCAAGGTGTAGAGTTAACAGTTCATTAAGTACTCGACCCTATGATGTGTACACTGGCAGGAAGCCAATTTACTGCATTATATCCTACTAACAACAGCTTGTAATTTGATTATGACTGGTTTCCTTGCTTTATTTTTCTTCCATAATTAATGAAAGAACTTACGATAAGAGACTCTTTGTCTGTTGGGTACGAGGAAGAGTCTTCATTTCCATATGGGCTGGATAGTTGGTTAACCAAGGGTTACTAACAGGAAATTCCTTAGTGAATATGACTCAGAGGGGGTCTGAAGAAGGTAGTGGTACACAGATGGGACTTGACTTAATGGTGGAAGTAAGGTCCCTCAACCCAATGTATAGTTCCAGAAATCATCCATACCCACCCTACAGAGGAATTTGGAATTTCCGAAGAGTAGAGGGGTCAGAGAAAGAACAAAAGTTACAGAGTTTGTATGGAAGAAAATTGGAATTTCCAGGGGGTAGGGGGGTGTCTTTAAAAAAATCCTCTGTGAGGGGGTATGGATAATTTTTGGAACTACACAATAAATACAAAGTAATAATTCAAATGTCACACCTATAGTCGGTGTATTTTTTTATTAGCTATTCAGAGGTTGAGGAAAAAACACAGTCACTCATAACAGCTACTGTTTTGTTAATCACATCCAAATTTCATTGAGTGGATGGGAAGTTTGTTCTTTAGTCCACCCAATATTAAACACAATAATATTGACCATTGTCTTATCTCTGCCTCATGCGGAACTTTGGGATAGTGCTCATCGTTCCTTCTACACCTGTTCTCACTTGGCCTTCCATGTTGACTGGAACAAAAATATTTTGCCTGGCTAGCCTCTCATTCAAGCACTTTAGAATGAGTTTGAATGCTGGGCATAAGCATAAATATACAGTCAATTCAAAAAACGTTGTCGTTGACTGGCTCAAGCCTACGCGACTGGACCGAAAGGAATATGGGTAAAAATCACTGAAGCGGTTAAATATTCGTTCTGAATTAATTGTTCCCGCTAGAAATAAGATAATAATGGCAAGAAACAATTCATCAAATGCATGTCTTCGGGTTTAGGGAAAGAAAAACAAAGTAGTTATGATTCAGTTCACAATTCCGAAAGTATGAAGGCATTTAAAAAACGTCTCCTTCAACACTTCCCGCTCACCTACGAAGGTTTGTGCTGTAAACCAGGCATAACTAGTCAGATAAAATTATGGAGTCAACTTGGCTTCAATGATTGCTACCCAGAGTTCCTTTCTGTCCAGTCGCGTAGACTTGAGTTGGTTGACAACATTTTTTGAATTGACTGTAAACATAAACATGCCTTCTGCTGACGAAGGCCAATAGACCAATTCAGCTTATAACCAGGGACAGGGCTTTTAACCAGGATTTTTACATTTTTGTAAGAATTATATTGTCAATCCAATATTACTTTCAATGTCTTTTTATTTTAGTCTTCAGTACAACAAGTGGCAAGTATCTGCGTCCCTTAATGTACCACGTCAACAACTTGGAGTAGGTAGCATTGGGAACAGAATATATGCCGTTGGAGGCTCAGATGGCTTCACCAGACTCAGTTCTGTAGAGACTTATAACCCAGAAACAAACAAATGGACCTATGTGAAGCCTCTGAATACGAGTAGGTCAGGTGTGGGCCTGGGCGTGATTGGAGAGACACTTTATGCACTGGGTGGCTATGATGGAAGGGCGTGTCTTAAGACTGTGGAAAGATATGACCCTCAAGTCGATTCATGGAGTTGTGTCGCACCAATCAATGTCACAAGAAGTTTTCCAGGTATTACAGTGCAATGCACAAAAGTATGACCACATTATTAATATATTTGCATACTTCTATGCACAGGCTTTTGGCTACAAAATGAGCTTTTAGGTGCCTTATTTGGTAAAACCAGCCAGCTTTGCATCGAAATGTGTTGGTTTAACATAAGAAAGCCTGTGTATAGAAGTATGCGAGTACATTAATGTAGTCGTACAACCATTGGTCCCCCGCAAGAGGCTCTTCTGAGGACCTTTACTACACATGCACTACGACTTACATTCATTATTAACAAAGCACAACACTCATCTGACATGTTGATTTTATGCTTTTCAATTTATTACTTAATGTTCTAACTCTTTTTTTCAAGGTGTTGCTGAACTTGGAGGTCGTCTCTTTGTCATAGGTGGTAACGATGGAATCTCATTTCTTAACTCAGTGGAATGCTACGACCCATTAAGTAACAAATGGATGAATGTTCCTCCGATATTGCGTGCTCGTGCAGGCATTGGTGCTGCAGCACTTGATGGCATGCTCTTTGCCATTGGTGGTTTTGATGGAATCCAAAGACTTGATGTTGTTGAGATGTATGAATCACGCATGAATACATGGACTGAGGTTTCACCTCTTAAATCATGCCGAGATGGTGTATGTGTTACAGCTTATGGTTGCTGGATTTATGCAGTGGGTGGGATTGATGGACCTTCGTATCTCAACACAGTAGAGGCTTATGACCCTAAAACTGATTCATGGACCGAGATGCCTCCGATGTCCAGGTGTCGAGCTGCAGCTGGAGTTTCAATATTGCTACCCCAGTGCTAGCATTATATGCTACACTCCTGAATTTCTATTTTGTATATGTTTTGCACACTTTTTGAAATTCTAAGGATATGGTATGGTAAATATTGTGCTCTGGTCATCTCATGTTCTTTGAATTTTGGTATTTAGCTTCACAAAGATAAATCGTACCTCTTCAGCAACAGGATTATTGCTTCTAATCAATAAGACCTTTCAAAACAATGATTCCAGAGTTTCCTCGATGCAATGGAATGTTACATGCTCTATGCAGATACACTTCTGTCCAGAAGTTTTTTGTTTTAGAAGTGTATATAGTGAACAGGACAAGATGGAAACAAACTTTTCTTTTAATGAGATTTGCCTACAGCAGTCAAAGAAAATAAGACTACATCTGGCACTAGGCTATGGTACCAACCAACTCCACCCTGAATACATGGTAGTAACAATAGCAACCTTTAGCTCCGACGATAAATATGAGATTGGACAAGTTTTAAAATCATTCCTGTGTACGTGGTCAACTCTGAATCTTAGTCAATTTTTGATTTTTTACAATCTAAAATTTCAGTCTACATACACAAATACAAAATAATAGTGCCAATCGTACTCGAGCTAGCCTGCGTGCCTCCGAAATCTTGTTCCTGAACCCTCTACTGCATGCTTTACGACAGAATATTCCGGATGCAGCGCAGGCTATACTCGAGCCAATATGGTACTCGTTCGCATGCTTAGGTCTCCATTTTGGAATCTGGGACAACTACTGAAACAGAAGATTGGGAAAAGGATGAGGATTAAGGATATGATAATAAAAGAGCTTCATTAGCTTGTCCTATTAATAATTTGAGAGGAAGACATCCATTGTCCTCTAGTATCAAATTACATTGAACAGATATTTTGTAAAATATTAATTGTAAAAACTATTTTTTTCCAATTGAGAAAATAGCTATAGGAGTATTTAGGAAATTCTAAAAAATAAAATTTCTTATTTCCTTCAACTTTCCTTGGGTGTTCTTGATTTCTTTGCTATATTTGTCCACATTTCAGCACCTAAATTATTACATCAAATGGAAAATAGATTTGACATTCGCAACAATTTGCCAAAATATTTGTTTGAATCAACAATTATTTCTTTTACTATCTTCAAGAAATTTTTCTACATGGAAAAATTCAGGAAAGCTGACACCTTAACTAAGTTGTGACATAGTTAATAGAGGGGTTGTGATGACTTAACTAAATATTAAAGCATTAATTTTGTTGTATTCTGCCGAGTGTTTTTTTCTAAATTATTTAAGATAAATGAGACCTGTTTTTCTTCAAACTTTTTTATTAAACAACTTTCACTCAACTCGTTGTACACTAAAAAAAACTTCTAAAGAAACTAATGATGTTTGTTTCTAGATGGAAGTTTCTAATACTCTTCTCCTTCCTCTTCTCCCTCCTCCTCAACACTGTCTACTCCAACCTCTTCGTAATCCTTCTCAAGGGCTGCCAAATCCTCACGGGCCTCTGAGAACTCTCCTTCTTCCATACCCTCTCCAACATACCAGTGCACAAAGGCACGCTTGGCATACATCAGATCAAACTTGTGATCCAGACGAGCCCAGGCCTCAGCAATGGCTGTGGTGTTGCTCAACATGCAGACAGCACGCTGGACTTTGGCCAAGTCACCACCAGGAACAACAGTGGGTGGCTGGTAGTTGATGCCAACCTTGAAGCCAGTGGGACACCAGTCAACAAACTGGATGGTTCTCTTGGTCTTGATGGTTGCAATGGCAGCATTCACATCCTTGGGTACAACATCACCACGGTACAACAAGCAGCAAGCCATGTACTTTCCATGACGTGGATCACATTTGACCATCTGATTGGCTGGCTCAAAGCAGGCATTAGTGATCTCAGAAACGCTCAGTTGCTCATGGTATGCTTTCTCTGCAGAGATGACTGGTGCATAGGTGGCCAATGGGAAGTGGATACGTGGGTAGGGCACCAAGTTGGTCTGGAACTCAGTCAAGTCCACATTCAGGGCACCATCAAATCTCAAAGAGGCTGTGATGGAAGACACAATCTGTGCCATCAGGCGGTTCAAGTTGGTGTAGGTAGGTCTTTCGATGTCCAAGTTACGACGGCAGATGTCATAAATAGCTTCGTTGTCTACCATAAATGCACAGTCAGAGTGCTCTAAGGTGGTGTGGGTGGTCAGAATAGAGTTGTATGGTTCAACAACAGCTGTAGAGATCTGAGGAGCTGGGTAGACTGCAAACTCAAGCTTGGACTTCTTGCCATAGTCAACAGACAGACGTTCCATAAGAAGAGAGGTGAAACCAGAACCAGTGCCACCACCAAAGGAGTGGAAAATCAGGAAACCTTGGAGACCAGTACACTGATCAGCCTGAAATGAGTAAGGTAAGTGTTTAGTTCCATCATTTAAACACAAAGGCATGCAAAATTAGTGCACAAGAAATTTTAGTGAAAAATTATCAGCATTAATGATACAAATCACACTTACAAGTTTTCTGATTCTGTCAAGAACAAGGTCAATAAGATCCTTGCCAACAGTGTAGTGACCACGGGCATAGTTGTTAGCTGCATCCTCTTTACCAGTGATCAGCTGCTCAGGATGGAAAAGCTGTCGGTAGGTACCAGTTCTTACTTCATCTGTAAAGAAATCAAGCATTAATTTTAGTGTTATGTATGCTTAAAATAGGTCACTGTCGCATTGTTCACATTAACTTTAATTATTTTTTACAGTTAAGGTGTTAGTGATGACTAAGGTAAGTGATGGCTATCTTAGTTACAATTATATAAATGAAATCCAAGAGTTAAAAATGTGCACACAATGCCTTGGTAATTTGATCCTAAATGGAATAATGGAAAAAAGGATTTCGAAAGCAGCAAAACTTTGTAGTTGCCATAGTGCGGCTCTACGTGTCAAACTCCAACAAATTCATACCCAATGAACTGTACCGTGACTGAGCGTAAGCGAGAGTGATCAGCTTCCATGAATTCCATCAAGCTTCTTCCTGTAGATACAAGCATTGACACTTGAATGACATGTTGTGCTTTCTATCCCAGAAGAGAGTCTTTTGACAAAGTGGTTGTGTAAACCTCGTCTTTGTCAAGCTCTGGAGTTTCCACGGTCTAAAGCTGTCTATTCAAATGACTTTGGGACAAAGATTATGCGACCCACCGAAAGCCCTGTACCTTCGATCGAATCCTCCAGGGAACCAGAATGTACTGATAATGAAAGTCAAGATCGATGGTAACAAATAAAAAGGAGTACCATTCATAATTGATTATATTGATCATCTGAAAATAACCCAAGTGTTGAAGTACAAAAGACCTATTAAGCTTAAGCTTAAAATTTAAGATTTTAAATTGAATGTAAGTTTTGTTTTTTAAATATATATATCCTGTTTGTGTAGCAGGTTAATGCAACTATAATATTTAAATCTATCTCTTACAGTTCAAAATAGATTACAAACTGTTGAGCATTAATGCCAAACCTCATGCTCACATAACAAAATATAAAGTGGGATAACTGTTTACAGTGGGACCAGCCACCCACTTAACGTAACATATGTATTATAAAATAAATAAATAAATAATAAATAAATAATAAGCAAATAATAAATAAATAATAAACAAATAAATAAATGGGAATTAGCAGTAAATTCCATGAAGTGGCTCTTCTTCAACTGGATTCCAAATGAAATTAAGAAGTCAATTTTCTTGCATGGGAAAACTGGAAAAAACTCTTGAAGCACAGGAGAGAACCTGCAGAGAGTCATCTTTAGCCCAGCAGGAATCAAGCCAAGGTTGCATTGGGGATGGAACATATGGTAATTGGGGGGGGGGGGGGGGGGGGGTGCAGGAATTCATGTTACACGATATTTATTGCTTCTTGTAACGACCCCTGCATGCAATTTTTCGTGTGTTTGCTCAATACTTCTTTACTCACGCGATTGCGTGATATTTTTTTCGTAGGCGAAGTACTTGCTCAATATGTTACAGTATCATGTTAGAGTATTATCAACTTTCTTTCACAAAAATCAAAGTTTGGTTTGCGATATAAAGCATTCCTTATTATCTTTTCTTGTTTGATCAACCAACATGGCGGCTTTTTCATTGTCATATTTCATATCTCAAGGGATTTTGAGTCGTGGTTGCACCCAAAGTATGTACACATACGCAATAGAAAGTTATTGCAAATTTAATCTAAGTGACAAACTTAGGTGGTGGTCACGTCTGTCCCAGCGTGTTTGGAAACCGGTTTGTCGTTTAATTTCCCTTCAAAAATTTAGAGGCAGGAACGGAGGGCAGAAAAAAACTTATGCAAGCAGAGTATTTCGATACAAGAAGGTATTCTAGATTCTCACCTACTACAGTAGGCTCCAAGTCGACAAAAACAGCTCTTGGAACGTGTTTTCCAGCTCCGGTCTCGCTAAAGAACGTGTTAAACGAGTCATCCCCACCACCGATCGTCTTGTCGCTGGGCATCTGGCCATCGGGCTGGATACCATGTTCAAGACAGTACAACTCCCAACAAGCGTTTCCAATCTGAACACCGGCTTGGCCAACATTGATTGAGATACATTCACGCTAAAAAAGAAGAGACAAATACGTGAATCAACTACCAGATCTAAGTTGTTCTATCGTTGCTGAACGTCAAATTTTTCATTATTTCAGTCTTCCAAAGGAATTTGTTTCATTTTTTTAAAATGTATTCTTTCGTACTTACCATCCTGGATTTTAGAAATAGAAGACGTTCTAAGAAGAAATAGAGGTAGTATTATAGAGTATATTATATGCCAACAAAGAGTGCGCTACGAACGCTTTGTCAATCTCGAGGCAAATTGTGAAATCTGTCTCACCGCAACACCTTATACTCATATCCATTTTTTCTGAGAAACGAATTTGATTGGCTTAAAGCAACTAGTCACCAGAAATAACGTTTCGTTCTGTAAATAATTTTCAAGATAAACCAGTTTATCAGGCTTTTGTGTAGTTTTCCGAGCAGTCAGAGTTATTTCGGGCCCGGCACGCGCCCTCTATATTACGTACATGATTAGAACTGAATTGTTGGCGCCTCTTTTGAAAACACAAGCACGTGGATTTTTCTGCTTTTAATTTTTAGGGAAAAAGGTTTTAGATAAAAAATAGTTTAGTTTGGATAAATTACAGTGTAACTGTGGATAAATTAATAATGATAACCCATGATAATGATAATTTTGAAGGACAATTTGACCATTGTTTGAGTGCATGCACTAAACCCATGCACAATAATTAATACTAATTAGTACTATTTCATACACAATCCTTTGTTATCTATTGTTTAGTTATCACTATTTAGGGATAGGGATAGATTTTTTTTTTTGGTGTTACCTGGTACCCACCACCTCTGGAAGTGAAATCTTAGATTTTGTCCCTAAATATCTCCAAAACTAAAAGCCAAATCACAGGAATGAATGGACTGTCTGTCTGCATGTATGCTAAAAAACATATTTTTGTATAGAAATTGCCACTACAGACCCCCAGTATCGAGCATTTGAACAGGTCTCTGAGGGGGGAGGGGGTATGTACCGGTACCCACCACCTTAATTCATAAAATCGGGTCCCTATTTTGGACCATTGTTTTGACCTCGTCCCTTAGTGCTAAAAATTATTATTTGTTTCACGGATTTAGCGTGAGAACTCTACTAAGTGAAGTGGGAAAGAATGAGCTTTGGCATAATTAAAGTTCAAATGTACCCCCACATCCAAAAGATGCTTACTCTGGTTCCAGAGGGATTCCCCCACAGATTTACCGAGAGCTGTTCTCATTAAAATGTGCCGGTGGAAATACCTCTGAAACGCAGAGGACCAGCTCTCAACCCTTAGTAAATCTGTGGGGAGGAAATCCCTCTAGGACCAAGGGAATATTTCGCTAAGTTTTTCATTTCATGTATACTAATATTTTCAAAAAAGTTTGATGAAAATGAACTATGGACATACATCTAGAGACAATTATTAACAGGTTTTTTTGAATGGTTATGTCAAAACTGGATATCTCAAAACTGACTTTGCAATAGCGGAGCGCAGTCATACTAAAAATAGCTTTGCATAATTAGACCCCCCGGCGAGATTCGGACAAACAAACCGATAGTTCACTGTGTATTACTGTGAATGAGTACGCTTCAACCCAAAAAAATCGCGATTTCATTGCAAGATGGTCACTACGAAACACTGTTGTTGGGGACAGTGTAAAAATGACTCGAGATACCCTGACAAACTGCCCAGATCGTTGAAAGAAATGGCAGATTTGGGCAAAAAGATATTTCTCCCTTTTCCGAAGCCATGGAACGATCTTGAGAGATGCCAACGATGGGTTAATGCCTGCTCTCGCGAAGATTTCACTGTAAAATGTATCACAAAAGACACGTATATTTGTGTAGAACATTGGCCTGGAGAAAAGGGACCGACCACAGAATTTCCAGACCCGTTGAAAGCGAATCTTTCGACTAGCGGAGTGGCGAAGGCAACACGAAAGAGAAAGCTCCCCAAACAACGACAACAGGCTGAACAACAGCAGACAAAGAAGTGCTGTGCTACCAACGATACTCCCATTGAAAGTCAAGACTATCAAGAAATTATGGAGGAGAACTGTCTTGTACAAGATGAAGGGAATTATTTAGAGAATAATAAGGCAACACAAACGGACGTAACAAAGCACGAGCTGGCAAGTAAAATCGAGAACATGATTTTACGTAATGAGCTCCAGTCTGGCTCATCTAGCGCCCCCAAAGTTATAAGCAATATATCTTATGAAGTCGTTGTGCACCATCCAGACCAAATGAAACATTTTGTTGGCCTCACATCGTCACAATTTGAGATGCTTCATGAGTTTCTTAATGATGTTTGCCCTCTAGAAACAATCTCATATTGGGGTTACAAAGATCGAAAGATATCAAAAGTAAAGTGCCAGCGAGGAATGTCCAAGTGGTCTTCTCGAGAGAAGCTGTACATTTGTCTCTTGAGGCTAAAAACTGGATTCACCATCAGGACGTTGTCTGTATTACTCAGTTCTCCCGACAAGGAAATCAAAGATAGCTATATCAGAGTAATATTTACAACGTTTATTCAGCTGATGTATAAGATTTTTCGACAAATGGAGACGGTGATGTTCCCATCGAGACAGATATTGAGCCGCTTTCTACCAAGGGTTTTCAAGACCCTTAAGAATGTGCGATGCAGCATTGACTGCACAGAATTTCGTGTTGAAACGTCGAGGAACTTTGCTCAACAAGGAAATACCTTTTCCTCGTACAAACACGCCAACACTTTTAAGTGTCTCATTGCATGTACACCAAATGGAGGAGCATGTTTTATATCAGATCTGTTTGAGGGAGACATTTCTGACGTTGAAATTTTTGAGGAAAGTGGAATCATGAAGCACATTCAACCAGGGGATGTTATTTTAGCTGACAGAGGCTTTACAGTTCAAGATAACTTGTACCCACTCCAAGCCAAAGTAAAAATTCCTTCATTTTTGAAGGGGAGAAAGAGCCTATCAGCACAAGAAGAACTTGACACACGAGTTATAGCAAAGGCGAGAATACACATTGAAAGATTCAATCAGAGACTCAAACAGTTTAAGCTTGTGGGAAGGAAAATCCCTCTTTCGATTGCACCATTAGCTACACAAATAGTGGTAGTTGCGTGCGTGCTTGTTAATTTCCAAGAGGTCTTATGTAAGTAAATCATGCATGTGATCATAGCTAGGGGATGCCCATGAAAGGGTGCACCTGCACCCCTGTCAGGACATTGAAGGCCCACTCTTTGGCTACAAGAAGTTAAATATTTATCTAATTTAAAATGTTTGTATCAAAATAATTACAACAGAACTGTCTCTGTTAGGGTATTGTTAAACAAAGTCTCCCAAATAAAAACAACTCTATGGCATATACTGTATAATGATTGTATTTGGTTCATGTTGAGCAAATTTTCAACCACATTCACCCATCCTAGCTATGGACCTGCCCATGTCAGGCATTTGTATGAATAGAACACTTGAACATTGGACTTTATGTAAGTCAATGAAATATTGACTTGTGACAGACATAAGCAAGTGCAGATAGTCCCTTCAAGGTCAACTGAATGTTCTTGTGTACATGTCATTGTACTTAATATGCCATATACATCTGAGCTTGCATAAAAGACAGTATGTTACAAGTCATCATATATAGCTTTGTTAAAGCACTGTTTGGGTTTTAAAATTCACTGGTGTAGATTAAGTGAACAATAGGCTTTTGTAATATTGACATACGGAATTAGCAATTTGACTAAAGAAAAGTCACATGGTTTTATATCTGTGTTAACAAATTAGTGGCTTTCATAAACTCATGAAATACACTTTAACATGTTTATCGCACTACGTCACTCCATTCCTTTGTTTTCTGCTGTGTTTATGTAGCTATTACACTGTAATCAGTACAATTTATTTCATGAGTTAATGAAACACACTCTATAACATAGAAGAAAGTTCAAAAGGTAAAACGATGCTATAAAAAAATGATAAAAATGAAATGATATTATGCACTGAAATGCAACCTGGTGATTATCTAAACAATATAAATTACATGGCTTATTGAATATCCAAGTGGCTGTGCCTTATAAATAGAAAGGCCAGAGTTTGGCTTTCTGTACTCTTTAAGACCGTCATACACAAGCCATGCATGAAAGTGGTTGAAAACACAGATATAATGATGGCCATTCCATAATGTAACACTGTGTAAATATAGTTCCTTTGTGTTCAGTTTTATAACCATAGGTAAATTGTCCATCCGTAAATAGCCTGCTCTACTGGCTAAGTCCAAAGAAAAGATAAAAATATCTCCAAAACTGCAAAAGTGACGTGCTGTACTTGTTCTCATACCAGAGCAGTGCCATGATAGATACTGTGTTCCATTACAATCAATTGAAATATTTTGTGTGCATGGAATTCCAATTGATGGCTGACTGTAGAACTTTCTTTGACATAGAGTGGGACCAGGATTTAGCCATTCAGATAGTGATTTCTCAAACGAATAGTCTTGGCCGGAAGGACACCCAAGCGTATTGCTACATGTCTTGTGTGTGTTGCATGGTGAAGGACATGAAGCTAGGTTACATGATGTTGTGACTTCACTTGTAAGAACAGAACTAAATAGTGGCATATAGTAATCTGCCTCATTGCCATATAGGTCACCAGGTGTTACCAGAGGTGGTGTAGGTAATGTCAATTTAGCATCTCCAAATTGGTGGAGTTCCACCAAATGAAGTGCCCTTTTAATTGCATCTCCTCTTTTAAGAATGTCAAGGTTTATCTTCTTTGATTTTACCAAACTTTGTAAAATCATGAGCCAGTTGTCAAGAGGGCATGTGTTGGTAAGATTTAAACCTCTATTAGTCATACCTCCCCAAGGTATGGCTATCAAATCATCAGGGATCTTTGACTGTGCTAGGAAGCTTGCAATGTCAATTTCGTCTTGGGAATAACTGTTATCAATATGACAAGATGACTGGGACAGGAATGGGTGGGTATCAGTACTACCATGTGACACTGTAGGCTGTGACGGGTGGGTATCAGTACTACCATGTGACACTGTAGGCTGTGACGGGTGGGTATTAGTACTACCAGGTGACACTGTAGGCTGTGATGGGTGGGTATCAGTACTACCAGGTGACACTGTAGGCTGTGACGGGTGGGTATCAGTACTACCAGGTGACACTGTAGGCTGTGACGGGTGGGTATTAGTACTACCGGGTGACAATGTAGGCTGTGACGGGTGGGTATTAGTACTACCAGAGGATGGATTAATATTAACTGGATTTAAAACTGGTAAAATGAAGGGATTCAAATCTCTGGGAACTCTCATTTCAAAGATCTCTGGAGCAATAACTTTTTTCCATAAGGCTGTGAGGTTCACCAATATATCTGAAATCAGTTGATCATCTCTTGTTATCCTCTCAATTGAAACAGGACCATCCTTTGCATACAAAACAAAGTCACAAAATTCTCTCTCAGTGACAAGTAGTTGCATCTGTACTTGGTAGAAGTAGTTGTGTGTGTGCTTCAAATAGCACTGCTTATCCTTGATGTTAAAACACTGTCTGCCTAGTACCTCCTTAGGAACCACACTATAATCCTCTGAAACAGCTTTGATGGTATGATCACTAAAAATTTTCAAGGATTTGATCTCAATGAGTCCATTTGGGCCTACTAGACCATCAGGTGAACATGCCAGCCAAGGGAATTTTGGGTTAACCCAGAGACCAGATGGATCTACTTGCTGCTTGGTTTGTTCTTGATACTTTGAAACAGCTTCAAGTTCACTTTCAAGTCCACGTGCCATCCAAACCGACTGATAATTTGGAGAAACTAAGTTCCAAATGTAAGAACATATGAACTTCTTACATCTGATCAAAGCAGTGCTTGAGTCATCAAGGACTAACTTTCCGACTCTAAATGCTTCAATGCATTTAGATGCTGTAAGTCGTAGCCACCTTTCTGACTGCCACATTTCACTTTTGCTTTGAGCTTCAGTGCCTTGTATTTGCATGAGGGATGGTGGAGTGATGTTGCATTCGAGGACCTTAAGCTGCTCTTCCAACACAGATAAATCTATGTCCTCCAGCTTGTAATCGGCATACTTCAGCTTTAACTGTGTTGTCCACATAGAACTTTTCCCCGTGCGACTACAGTCCTTTTCGATGTTTCTAAATAAAGCATTTAAGTGCTTTTCTCACGAATCTGTATTGTGGTGGTCGAGGATCGAACTCGATTACCTTTATTCGGCTTTTCTTTTTCTTTGAAGGATAATTAGCCTCAGAAAGTCTTTGGGGATTTTTCTTGCGTTTTTTACCCTTGTTCCATGAACATTCCTTACTGGTACATGGTGTTGATACGGTGAACCCGTTTGCCTTTACGTGGTCAGTAAGGTGAAGGAGAACTGCTATAATGTGGCTACAGCGACCTAGCTGGGAGACTTTACATGGATTGCACATCGCATGCACAACGGCACCACTAATACTAGATAAAACAATCGTGACATTATGAGGGTAATCATTTCGCATAGAAGGCCAGACATGAGCGCGTAGAAAGTAGTAATCGTCGTTCTTGTTGTCTGTTATATCATGCACAAAGCCGGATTCTACGTATTTTCGTCCGTTTTTAAAGGGTTTATCAGTCATGTGGCCAAGTCCATGGCTCTCGTTGTCGTCGTTCTCTTCCTCGTTGCTTGATGGAAGGGATTCCAAGCCATAGTAGTGCACGTGGCCGTAGTTAAACTGCGATGGTATATCGTATGCCGGGAATTTCTTCCATCCGGAATTTGGTATGTCCGGGATCTTTCGTAAATTTGGTTTCTTTACATCATCTCCTGTTTTTTCTCGTAAAGCTTTGGCTTCAAACCATTTTCCATCATCAATACTTGGATCGAGAACATGATTATTGCCTGACGATAAACAATTATTCACGCGTGCGATTAAATCGCTTCGTTTACCGCTAAGTTTCAACCCTCTGCATTTCAGCCAACGTTTCAGCTGCTCTAATGTATAGTTATCCGGCTCGCTTTCAAATTTTGAACCAGGAACGCCATCATTTTCATTGAGAACAGTGATAAAACTCGACGTAATTTTCGAAGTTGCCGCCATGCCATCTCTTAAAGGCTGATTTGTTTGTCCGAATCTCAGCAGGGGTCACAATTTCGTGACGTCACGACTGCGCTCCGCTATTCTTAACAAGAGGATACATAAGTCATTACAGCAGTCCAGCTATTCTTGGATATTTTCAACCAAAAGAACTCTCAACTAAGAACACAAGTTAATATCTAAAAACATGTTTATTTTGTCAAATCCATGTCAAATAAATACATTTAGCATAAATCTTGCTCAAGATTTTCCTCTTCCCCCCAAAATAAACTAAAGCAAATCTATTAAAAGAAATTCCCACTTTATAAACAGACATCATTATTAGTGGCGATAACTGGTAGAACTAGCGTGGACTGCGTCGGTGTTTCTGAATAAAACAGTAGGAACTTGTAGTTCAATTGGATCACCATAAGAAGCTTTGTGAAACTGACGTTTTGTTCGGACATTAGTCCTTCGTTGGAGTGAGTGTCTTGCTCCCACTTACTCCGACGAAGGACTAACGTCCGAAACGTCAGTTTCACTTTATATAGCTTATAATCATAATTTATAATTATTACTTCAATTCAGTTCTTACTACTTCTCAAAACCATTTTATTTCAAATTTTTCAATAAAGAGTTACAATGAAGGCAAGGTTTAAAGAAAAACAGTCTAATACTCCTCTCCTTCCTCTTCTCCCTCCTCTTCAACGCTGTCTACTCCAACCTCTTCGTAATCCTTCTCAAGGGCTGCCAAATCCTCACGGGCCTCTGAGAACTCTCCTTCTTCCATACCCTCTCCAACATACCAATGCACAAATGCACGCTTGGCATACATCAGATCAAATTTGTGATCCAGACGAGCCCAGGCCTCGGCAATGGCTGTGGTGTTGCTCAACATGCAGACAGCACGCTGGACTTTGGCCAAGTCACCACCAGGAACAACAGTGGGTGGCTGGTAGTTGATGCCAACCTTAAAGCCAGTGGGACACCAATCAACAAACTGGATGGTTCTTTTGGTCTTAATGGTTGCAATGGCAGCATTCACATCCTTGGGTACAACGTCACCACGGTACAACAAGCAGCAAGCCATGTACTTTCCATGACGTGGATCACACTTGACCATCTGATTGGCTGGCTCAAAGCAGGCATTAGTGATCTCAGCAACACTCAGTTGTTCATGGTATGCTTTCTCTGCAGAGATGACTGGTGCATAGGTAGCCAATGGGAAGTGGATACGTGGGTAGGGTACCAAGTTGGTCTGGAACTCAGTCAAGTCCACATTCAGGGCACCATCAAATCTCAGAGAGGCTGTGATGGAAGACACAATTTGTCCAATGAGACGGTTCAAGTTGGTGTAGGTAGGTCTTTCAATGTCCAAGTTACGGCGGCAGATATCATAAATGGCCTCATTGTCTACCATGAATGCACAGTCAGAGTGCTCTAGCGTGGTGTGGGTGGTCAAAATAGAGTTGTATGGTTCGACAACAGCTGTAGAGATTTGAGGAGCTGGGTAGATAGCAAACTCAAGCTTAGATTTCTTGCCATAGTCAACAGAAAGACGTTCCATAAGAAGAGAGGAGAAACCAGAACCAGTACCACCACCAAAAGAATGGAAAATCAGGAAACCTTGGAGACCAGTACACTGATCAGCCTGAAATATTGAAAATTATTACAAAATTAGAGAATGTTAGCAAAATTTATTAGCATCAAAATAGTCATACTTACAAGTTTTCTAATTCTGTCAAGAACAAGGTCAATAAGTTCCTTGCCAACAGTGTAGTGACCACGAGCATAGTTGTTAGCTGCATCCTCTTTACCAGTGATCAGCTGCTCAGGATGGAAAAGCTGTCGGTAGGTACCAGTTCTTACTTCATCTGTAAAAAAAATCAAGCATTAATTTTAGATTTATGCACGCATAAAACAGTTCACCTTTGCTATGTTCGGATCAACTTCAAAAAATATGTTTTTAAGGTTGATGAATAAAGTCCAGTCTATTTTAGTGCCATGACGTAATAGCAATCCACGTGTTAATAATGTCCCGGTAATTCGATCCTTGAACGGGGCAACTGAAATCCGATTTCGAAATAATGTATTCTAGATTTCTTACCGACTACAGTAGGCTCCAAGTCGACAAAAACAGCTCTTGGTACGTGTTTTCCAGCTCCGGTCTCGCTAAAGAAAGTGTTAAACGAGTCATCCCCACCACCGATCGTCTTGTCGCTGGGCATCTGGCCATCGGGCTGGATACCGTGTTCAAGACAGTACAACTCCCAACAAGCGTTTCCAATCTGAACACCGGCTTGACCAACGTGGACTGAGATACATTCACGCTAAAAAAAAAAAGAAATAATTAGGTAAATAAACTGCCAGATAAATAGGTCTGACTTTGAACAAAATCCGAGCCAATCCAATAGGCGGCGACGCTGACGTCAAGATATTTTAAATGTTTCAATCGTTCAAAGGAATTTTTATACAATTTTAAGAATCATATACTTTGGACTTGGCCTATCTTTCGTAATACTTACCATCTTGGATTTTAGAAATAGAAGGGTTTCTAAGAAGAAAGAGAGGTAGTATAGAGTATATTATATGCCAACAAAGAGTACGCTACGAACTCTTTGTCAATTTCAAGGCAAATGTGAAACCTTTTGACTGCAAGATGTTATAATCGAGTTTTCCCGACCTTAAACGAATTTGATTGGCTTAAACTCGATTCGTCACCAGAAAAAAAATTGTTGCTATAGTAATCTCAATCGATAATGTATCGTCGATGTTTCGTTCTGTATAAAATTACTAGATAAACTAGTTAATCAGGTTTTTAAGTTGCATCACGTGTATGATGAGCTGTAACTTTAGCTGTTCATTGTTGGCGCCTCGTTGTAAAATACCAGCTTTTTATTTTACGTGGATTTTTATGTTTTTCAATTTTTTGAACAAAAAAGTTTTATTTGATTAAAATTATCACGTGTTGCGATTTTTTTGTATTTTGTTTCCTGCTGTTGGATTTCAAGACGGAAGTCAGTTTGCGCGCCAAAATTTCAATAATTCCAACTTCATATCCTGTTTTCATATCGGTATATAAATAGCTTTTCTTGCTATGAATCAAACGAAACACAATCGCTGCACCTTTAGAAAACTGCCTATCAAATTGCTTTCGACCACTGTTACCATATAAACCACAAATTAATTCCGTCATCGCTACGTTACAGTTCTTAACAGTATTGTTTTTTTTTCTGTGCCGCTTTTATATACTTTATTTTCTCTCACTCATAGTTCCCAGATTTGTTTTACGTTTTCTCAAATAAATATCCTTACTAGTTTCTCAAAATGACTTTATTTCAAATTCTCAAATAAAGAGTTACAATGAAGGTAAGGTTGAGAGAAAAACAGTCTAATACTCCTCTCCTTCCTCTTCTCCCTCCTCTTCAACACTGTCTACTCCAACCTCTTCGTAATCCTTCTCAAGGGCTGCCAAATCCTCACGGGCCTCTGAAAACTCTCCTTCTTCCATACCCTCTCCAACATACCAATGCACAAATGCACGCTTGGCATACATCAGATCAAACTTGTGATCCAGACGAGCCCAGGCCTCAGCAATGGCTGTGGTGTTGCTCAACATGCAGACAGCACGCTGGACTTTGGCCAAGTCACCACCAGGAACAACAGTGGGTGGCTGGTAGTTGATGCCAACTTTAAAGCCAGTGGGACACCAGTCAACAAACTGGATGGTTCTCTTGGTCTTGATGGTTGCAATGGCAGCATTCACATCCTTGGGTACAACATCACCGCGATACAGCATGCAGCAAGCCATGTACTTTCCATGACGTGGATCACACTTGACCATCTGATTGGCTGGCTCAAAGCAGGCATTAGTGATCTCAGCAACACTCAGTTGTTCATGGTATGCCTTTTCTGCAGAGATGACTGGTGCATAGGTAGCCAATGGGAAGTGAATACGTGGGTAGGGTACCAAGTTGGTCTGGAACTCAGTCAAGTCCACATTCAGGGCACCATCAAATCTCAGAGAGGCTGTGATGGAAGACACAATTTGTCCCATCAGGCGGTTCAAGTTGGTATAGGTAGGTCTTTCAATGTCCAGGTTACGGCGACAGATATCATAAATGGCCTCATTGTCTACCATGAATGCACAGTCAGAGTGCTCTAGCGTGGTGTGGGTGGTCAGAATAGAGTTGTATGGTTCGACAACAGCTGTAGAGATCTGAGGAGCTGGGTAGATAGCAAATTCAAGCTTAGACTTCTTGCCATAGTCAACAGACAGGCGTTCCATAAGAAGAGAGGAGAAACCAGAACCAGTACCACCACCAAAGGAGTGGAAAATCAGGAAACCTTGGAGACCAGTACACTGATCAGCCTGAATTTCAAAGGAAAAAAAATTAAGTCAATAGAATGAAATTATATAAATGTGCAAATATATAATATAACTTACCAGTTTACGGATTCTATCAAGGACAAGATCTACAATCTCTTTTCCAATGGTGTAGTGACCACGAGCGTAGTTGTTAGCTGCGTCTTCTTTACCAGTGATCAGCTGCTCGGGATGGAAAAGTTGGCGGTAGGTACCAGTTCTTACTTCATCTGAGGAAATCAAAAGTGCAAAATTATGATTAAAAAAAATTCATAATATAATAATATATATAATAATAGTATAATTAGAAATTATAAGCAAAAAATTGGTAAATTTAATAACCAACGTAAGCTTAAGTTTAGTGCCAATACATTGAGATTTTTATTTCATTTGCGCGGGCTACATAGTACGTGATGAAATGTTTAGGTTAAAAAACAACACAAACAATATAAGCTCAAACAGAAGAAAAAAAGGAAAACAAAATGCAAACAAAGTGGCGAACAAGAATAATAGTAGAAAATATAATAAAAGACTTCAAAGAAACAACAACAACGACAACGAAAATAAAAACACACTAATGAACTTGTCATTGTCATTGTCATTAATTCTCACCTACTACAGTAGGCTCCAGGTCGACAAAAACAGCTCTCGGGACGTGTTTTCCAGCTCCGGTCTCGCTAAAGAACGTGTTAAACGAGTCATCCCCACCACCGATCGTCTTGTCGCTGGGCATCTGGCCATCGGGCTGGATACCATGTTCAAGACAGTACAACTCCCAACAAGCGTTTCCAATCTGAACACCGGCTTGACCAACGTGGACTGAGATACATTCACGCTAAATCAAATAAAAAAAGGTTTAGCAAAGAGTTAAAGTCTGTTTTCGTGAAAATTTAGCCTTTGAGTTCAAAACTTTTGAAAGTTGGTGAGTTGCCGTTGACTTTCAGTTAGTCGGAAAAATTTGCATAAAATGGAATGAAAAACAACAAAATATTTGAAAAACTTTTTTGTTTAATGCTTACCATCTTGTTTCACTTGTTAAGGTCTTTAAAAATCGTTTAAAAAAGGATATTTTTAAAAAGTTTGCAGTCACAACTGAAGTAACGTCTACAGCTTGTGAAAACTTCAAAGAATGAAGGATTGGTTGCCTTGACAACCTTTATTGCGTGAGCGCTTGCGCAATCATGACACGAACAAACAAACAAATATTTTCAAATAAATAAACGTCCATTTTTAAGCTGACTTTTCTACTATTTTTCTGAAATTTGTCTTCTTAGCATGCAGCTTGAACTATTCACTCGGTTTCAAATTTTTAAAACAAATTTCTTTCAGATTTATTGGATCGATTGGATTTCGTTAGTTTGGAAAAGCTCAAGTCTATAAACCGGAAAAACCTGTTAGTATGATGACGTAATCAAATTTTCGCGCCATTTCGTATTGGTTTCCAATCATTCCCGGTGAGTAGACAAAATAGATGCAACAGAAATGCGGAAATAGAGTTTATGAGGGATAATAAATCGGTATCAAGGGAGGTCCGTTTTTTTTATGCAATCCCGCGTTGATTGACCCGTTGAATAATATAAAGGGTAAATTAGCTATCAATTGAATAGAGAACAAGGTGAAAAAGTGGCCCGATATCATAGATAATTTACGTAGATGATAGGTGTGGAGGCACCCCTCCACCCTCATTGACTTCTCCAATGACCATCGCTTATAATAAATGAACTTAAAAACTAATATGTACAACAACCATTTATGGTATAATTTTATTGTGATTGAATGAAGATAGATATGACAATACACTGTAGGTTGGAAGAAAACACAAAAAATCGTTCAAGTTTCCATTGGTGCTTTTTCAGTTGTATCTTGTTCAGCTCCATTCATATGTACATGGTAAGCAGCAGAGGATCCCATTTTCAGTGCTTGGCAAGTTAAGGTACGCAGATTCACCATTACACAGGTTTTGCTGGTTGAGAACTTGGGAACCAGGACAAGAAGAACTTTCTGATTGTTTTCTCCTGAAATTGGAACAGTTTGAAAACAATTGTTAATTGTTAAGGTACTATCGTCGTGTACGGATTAACGAAGTACGTCATAGGTTTCCGAACACACGAGTGTGACTTAGAAATTTTGCTTCTCCTCACTTAGAAAAAAAATTAAGTGAAGACACCAAGAATCGAACTCGGTACCTTCGGCACCAAAGAACTACTACAATGCCAACCCCAACCCTAACCCTAAACCTAACCCCTAGACCACGAAGCGAATTCGGTTGGGTGGTCTCAATTTTTAGTCATATTCAAACGATGTATCATCAGCATGTGTACATAAATATTTATTATAGTTTAATTTATGCTATCGTAGGGTACGACTACTAGCCGATTACTCGAAATTTGAATTTGAATAGAATTCCCCTGACAATTCCCGTACACGACGATACAACCATTGTTAATTTGAGTGCTACACCAAATATCAGGGGTAGATAGGCAAAGGTTTTCCAGGGATTTTTCTAGGGGATGCACCATCAAGGATTTTTCTCTTAGGAGAGGGTGCTACCTTTGCTTACAAACTCAAACACTAATGATGCAGTACATATCAGCTCATCTAGGGGGGAGGGGAGCTGCACTTCCCCTGCACCCTTCCCCTACATCCGCCCCTGGTTCCTGTCCCCATTGACATTGGGCATCAGATTAAATGACCTGAATATTAATTAGGGGAAGGAAGGAGGTCTAACAATACAAGTTTATCAAGGGCACAAGGCATGCACAAAAATGCAGAGTCTGATCATGACCTTCATAAAAGCCAGATTTCTTACCCATCAAGACTTTGCTTTGAAACTTTGGCTGATTTCCGACAAAGTAAATATGAGGGCATTTATCCAGTATGAATGGATCTTGATCATAATAAGGATAGCAACCTTCAAAAATAAAAATAAAAATAAAATCTCAGTTAAGTTAACCAAATAAATTTCTGTATTTTTTGCAGGATCAAATAATTTACCTATTAGCATAGTGCTAATACAGTCTTTGATACATAATAGCTTGACTTGTTTGGGGGGATGCAAGACTGAAGCAATTTTCAAAATTCTATTTAAAATTTCAAACTGTCAAATATTTTATCCCCCCCCTCCCCATTTTCATTACCTAACGTGTCAGGTGCCGTAGGAGCAATATGACCACTTATAATGTTTTTCTCTAAGATCTCCATCTTGTCATCAAGGCTGGTCATACGATAAATATCATTGACATTTTGTCCTGATGTGCCAAGTACTCTAAGGAAAGAAAATATGAATAAGCAACCATCATTTACTTATTTAAGAATTATAATTCAATATCTACATATAATCCCGTCAAAGCTCACAATGCGCTCTGGGAAACTGAGTAAATTACAAAAATGAAACAGGGAAATCAAAGAAACTATAAGAAAGAGATACTGGTAATTTTTGTCTGTTAAAATTATTCAACCCACATTTCCATAGAAAATGTTGGGGAAAAATTGTCAAATGGATTATTTTTAGAGGAGCTAAAAAAGTGTAAGTACTTGGTTTCCCAGAGTGCTTTGTTCTAGCAATTGAAGCTCATAGAGATAAAGATATTTTTTTTGAGAACTGAATAGCGATAAAAAAATATACCTTACTCCACCAATAATGGCCTCATAAGGGTTTGTGACGCCTTGCATGGTTGGGTAGGCAACTGCTTTTGGGAACATACAAGGATGAAGGGCTTGCTGAGGTAAGTTATGATTGGTGGGGTCAAACTCTCCAGGCATGAGGTCCACAGGAACGCACTCCTTTAAAACATAAAACAAAATTACAGATAGTATTTTTAAATAATTAAAATCATTTAAAAATTATTCTAAAATGTTTAGTTTCAAAAATTCATATCTTCATAATTTTAAGGGCAATCTTTACAAAACTTTGAAAAATTTACCATTATCAATGTGTTGAATTTGACAGTAAACTCTATTTTCTGATCAATCTAATCAAATATGTGTCTTGTAATGTCAGACTAGCACGAGGTCTATTCTAGCTTCTAGTTGATTTGTAATTCTTATATCATACAAAACTTACCACAAGCTGACACAGGAAGTCGTCAAGTTCTTTTACAGCCTCTACAGTACCAGCAACAACATTTCGTGTCAAGTACTTTGCCTAGATTGGAAAATCAATACCAGATTTTAAAGCCTCTGCAGAAAACTTTATCATTGCTTCGCCCACAGCCTCCCTCTCCCCCTCCACTACTACCCCTTACCCACACCCACTAGGGTAGGGTTTGCAGCTACATCTCTTTGAATTTACCTTTGTTTCACTTTCTTTGTCTTGTGTGGATTCACTCAAAGAATTACCAGCAAGGATCACTCGTGCAATCTTAGAACTGGATTCTTGGTCCTACAAACAGAAACAGTAGACAATTAATAACCTCAGTAACCATTACAAATTTGTCTGCAGTCCTTGCCAGACACATGCAAGTCTAGACTTCTAAGCTGCCAATAGTCTTCTGTCAATCATAAATATCAAACATATCAACATGACTTCTTCGATGTCCTGAAACCAAGTGCAAAGTACTAAATGTGAGATGGCTGCATAGTAATGAAACTGGTGGTAATTCGAGGTCCTTAATGCTGGCTTTCACTTGCGATGCAATCAGGATCTGAGTCGGAGTAGAGTGACATGCATTGGTCATGAGCCTAAGCATAGCCCAAAAAAAGGAAACATGATTTTTTTAAATGTAGTTTACCTGGATGCTACCGAGCTCTCCAGTAATCAAGTCTGAGAGCATCTGAAGACTCAGCATGTCTTGGTGTTCGCTACCAAACCCGAGGCCTGATATTAGAACTAAATATCTGAAATAAACAGAAAAAAAAATAGTATAATCAAGTCAAAGAATAACTACTAGGATACTTTTTATGAATAACTATTTGCAGTCGCTACTGACAAATTATTGTCAAATGTACTGGATGAAAAACTGAGATTTCTGTTTTGTTATACCACAATATTGTTATGAAATTTATATATTGGTATCCAGTCTTTACCATTAGCCATAGGCTAATCAAAATCCCCCCACCCCTCTAGGAAAACCCCCATTCTCTGCAGTCCATACTTAGCACATTATCCTATATTGTAGGTATGAATATATCTTTATCTGTCTTCACTATTTACCTCATCATGATCTTTCCCCCACCCTCTGCAGTCTATATACTGACCTCATTATACTAGTTATAGGTGTTACTATATCTTTACCTGTCTTCACCATTAGCCATTGGCTCATCAAGATCAGGAGCAGTTTGGTATGGAAGACCGCTATAGCAAACACTCTCCACATCAAATTTACCATTCTCTGTTGTATGGCCCTTCAATGCAACAATCGTCCTGAAAAATTGTGACAACATAATTAATTTTTGCATTGCATAATTTTATCAATCAAGTTTCAATATTCATTGAGTTTCATAATAATGATTCCAAGAACTTCAGCACGAACGACACCATATGACGTGTTTTTAATAACAAACAAGATGTTTGTGCTGAAGCTGAACTAGAAGAAACCATATTATTTTGCTGTAACAGATAAATCTCTTCAAAAAAAAAAAAGAAAAAAAAAAGCAGCTTATGTAAGATTGAAATTTCTGTTTGAGAATAACTGGGATTGAAGATTCTTGTGCTTCAAAACTATCCTTACCACTGATTGATGTTCCCACTTCTATATTCCCTGTCAATGCTACCCTCTGCGTCTCGTCTTCCATTACTAGTTCATCTTCATCATCTGTATATTTATCTCTAACAGGTTGAATAAGCAAGTTTTCCTGAAAAAAAGAGTCACATAGCTAGTTTTTCATGTGCTGGGAAACCCCTAATTATTGGTGTAAGGGGAATTCGATATTTCCTAACCATTCCAGCTATTCCTTTATACCATTTCAGATATTCCTCACAATTTCCAGAAGTTTGTAAGTAAAACATGATAAGGTCAATGTCCATGAACATTTGAAAATCCATAAAAAAATTCCTGATTTTCCCATTCTCAATTCTTTAATGGCCATCCTAGTCAGCCACTTTATCATGTCCTCATTACTTGGTAATATTTGGAATGGTTGAGAAATATTTGAAATTCCTGATTACTTGGGAATTTCCCAGTACATGCAAACAGAGCTCAAACTAAAAAAAGATCCGTGGACAAACAAAAATAATATTATACCAGTAGCTGTGAAAAAATGATACAAACTTTATGAATAAGATGGGATGACAGTCAAGCTTGATACAGTATTGCAACAGTAACCATTAATTTGTAAAGACAGACAATAATGGGGCCTCCCCTTTCTCAAGAACTACCATACACAAACCTCTGCACTTATTTCCTTCAAAATAGAGGGTTTAATTTCCATCTTCTTGAAGAATGTGCCAACTATGATACACTCTTCTTCCAGCTTCAGCTCAGATAACTTCTTTATGGGCATTGAGCTCCCTGAAAATTAGGAAAAAAACTTTGACACATTAACACCCAAAAACTCCATAATTTTGAAACAAAATTAGTGTGTTTGAACTCACCCCATGTCCTCCTTGCAGCAGCTGCTAATTTCTTTCTCATGGTCATCAGACGCACAGCGTATAACTGTGCATACTGCCTATTATATGCTCTCTCTTTCAGTCGAAATCTTTCACTTTGGTTCGAGTACGAACAACTCGCTCTTTCAAGGCGTTCACTCTCTTCGATCCCATCACAGCCCGAGCTTGGCTCAGAAAGAAGAACTTCAGCATTGATCGGAGATTTTGAGTCGATTTTTCCAGAATTAAACATTGTAAAACCACCTTAGTTCATTTCACTTCTTCCACAACTTGTTTATTTCACTAGCACCTTGTTTCCCGCCAAATTTACGCTGAAGTCCGCTGACCATAGAAATTGCGGGAAAACTGCTTTGCGCATGCTTGGAGTGAAACGCTTTCAAAAACATATAAATTTGAAAATTTTAAGCTCAGGTTTTGCTTACAATTTCTTCCGTCATTTTATTGTATGCCCTTTTATTTTATACTTAGTAGTTTTAATTTTTTTTGAATAATTTGGAGAGTAACTCGACCTAGTCCATTATTCCATTGCTCGGCTTCCTCGTACGCGCGAACGCCTGCTTATTTTTTGACTTCAACTTCCAAAAAACATGTCTTACCAAGTTTTTGTAACGAAAGATAAAGGAAGAGGATTAAAAGTCGTTCAAGAATTGTAATCCTGGTGATAAAATACTTGATGAAAATCCCATAGTTTTCGTTCTGAGCAATGAAGTCAGAGGACAGCGCTGTGATAACTGTTTTGAGCTAAAAGACCATCTCCTTAGATGCTCGTTTTGTCGTTTTGCGAGGTATTGTGGACAGAGCTGTCAAAAACGAGCATGGAAATTCCACAGATTCGAGTGCAAGAGGCTCAAAAAAGTATACCCTCGCGTTCCTACTGATTTAGTTAGGCTTATGTATAGGATTCTTAACATGAGAACCGCAAAACAGGACATGGAGTGGTATGAAAAACTTGTGTCAAATATCGAGGGGATAGAAGATGATAGAAAAGAGGAGTTTGTGGCAATCTTTGCTGTACTTGGTGATTATGCTAGCCAAGAGTTCATTGAGTCGTATACATCTCAAGAAATTTTTGAAATGTTTGGGAAAGTGTCTTCAAATAGTTTTAGTATTTGTGAGGGGGAAATGCAGTCAAGTAGGTGAGTAAATAAAGGAAGGTTATAGGAGCCTTTAAGGATATTGTCTGTCTGTCTGTCTTTATAATAATGATTAAAGCTAAGAATCTTTTTTCTTTTCAAGGTGTTGGCATATATACCACTGGTTCTGTGTTCAATCACTCGTGTACCCCAAACTGTGTTGCAGTATTTAATGGCACACAGCTTGTGATTCATGCCATCGAACAAGTCAAAACTGGAGATGAACTAACGATCAGTTACACTGAACTTCTCGAACCCAGAGATGTGAGGCAACAAGAGCTGAAGAGTCAGTACTGCTTTGATTGTCGCTGTCCAAGATGCTTGGATATTGAAGACAGCAAAGACCTTTTAATGTGTTCATTTAGATGTGTGAACCCTAACTGTGCAGGGCCAGTTCCAGAAGCCAAAGGTCAGTTTCATCTATCACAGAATGGGAGAGGAGGGAGGGACAAGTGTCTCTTAATAGCAGATATTATGGATACATGTAAATGAGGTGCAAATGAGACAACAAGCATTGTACCAACCCAATAGCCTTACTTGTATGATTCTTAAAACAAATGAATATCTTATTACAGGCTCAACTGTAATAACAGCTATTGGTTACTTCAGTTGCTAAGCAGCAAATAAGAGTCAATTTTTTTTAAATTCCTTAATTTTTATCTTGAAAATGTAGGGTTTAAATATAGCCAGTGGCTAACAAACCTGTGGCTGCCATGTTCCATGATCGAATTGTAATTTAGAAGTTGCTTTTTGCAGAGTCAGGGAAACTGGAGAACCCAGAGAGAAACCCTAAAAGAATATGGGAAAACCATCATGGAACTCTCTATATATACAGACATATATGGTCCCAGCCTCAGGATCAAATCCATAGACATATATGATTTTACCAGGCTTCCCAAGTTGAACTTGGTCATTATAACTTATTTCGTAGAAGTTGAAATATTTAACAAAAAAATCTTTTCCAGGAAAATGTAACAGTTGTGGCAAAGAAAGAGACATATCAAGCTTCTCAAAAACATGGGTAAAAAAAGCCAAAGATGCTTTGAATGAGATCAAGTCAATCCAAAATGATGGTGACCCTCAGAAAATTCTAGATATCTGTAAAAAGACTTTAAAGAAACAGGAACCATATCTACATCCTTATCATTATATTATGATTGCTTTGTCAGACAAAGCATTAGATGCTTGTCTTTCTTTGACATTGTGGAAAGAAGCACTGGAATATGGATTGAGGACTCTGGAGCCATATCAAAAACTTTTTCCTAAGTACCACCCAGGTGTAGGAGTTCAGTTTTTCAGAATTGGTAAGTCATTAGTCAAATGTCATGATATAGTAATAGGGTTTTTAGGGAGTGGAAAGGTGAGATCTTAGACTCACTAACAGAGCATTTATTTTTTACTTGGGAGGGTAGGAGAGGGGAGGGGGTGGTGGGATTTGATGGGATTCGCGAAAAAACATCAGGCTCAAGAGCGTAACAGTGACATAAAAAATGTGAGTCTCGCAGCAGTTTTACAATAAGCAGATTGGGAAATGAGGGAGGGGCCAATTTATATGTGACAAGGGAGAGTTGGGTCAGATTTCTGGTCTGGGTTACTGAGCAAATCCCACCACACCCCTCAAACCCACTCCCATTTATAAAAAAAACGGTCCCTAAGTATTTCATTTCTTCAGGTAAGCTGCAAGTTTTGCTAGACAAGCTTGATGTTGGAGTTCATTTCTTGCAAAGGGCACTGGCAACACTTGAAGTCACTCATGGGCACAATCATCCAATTGTCTATCACCTCAGGGAAGTAGTGGCTGAGACATCTGAGGAATTGAGACAAAAAGGAACACACTGATAAGAATACAGTGATTTTGGCCATTTCACATGACCATTTCACATGGACCATTTGATCCAGAACTGGAAATGATGTGGAAATTTTTCCATGGGCGAAATGACTGTATGTCACTGAAAAACTACAACTAGTATTTTTCACAGTAGTTTTTTTTATAGTCTGCGGTTTTTTATTATGCAAGTAATACTTCCACACCTTTATGCACTGATTAAAAGTTAGTGGTGTAAAATTCTGTCACTGGCTTCTCCCTCCCCAGGAAAGTATTTTTTCTAGGAGTTAGAATCAAATGACAGAATTTTACCTCAGGATACCCAAGGATAATTAAGTGTAAGTTTTATGGAAAGACGAGTTTTTATCAAATTATTCTTTAGACTACTCTATAATTTCAACTCTGATTATTTTAAGTTATCCATGGAATTGGATATGCAACTATATTTGCAAATCAAAGTGGAAGAACCAGAAAAAATCACATCTGAATAGACCTAATTCTTCTTGGTGCAATGATTACCCATTTCAAATCACGTGTCATTCCCTAGAGAATAAAATTCTTTGTTGGATTTGTATCCATATCCATGTCTCTTCTCATGCACAAACGCTAAACAAAGAAATGATTCTCTAGGGAATGACACACAGTTTGAAATGGGAAAACATTGCACCCAGACGAATTAGCCTATAATGTAGCCTGTCTTTACCTTGTGTCATTCTAAGTTGGGAACAATTTGTATCCATATTCATGTGTGGGCACAGCGCCGAAATTGGCCCAGGACAGACAGAATTGGTCATCCTTTGTTGCTGCCCTACCTGCCATACCGGCATAATAGGCAGTAAGTGAGAAAGTATATTCATTTGTTTTCTTATAATCTAGGGGGTAAAACATGGTCTGAAACAGGAAAATGTATAAACCTGTCTTCGTTAAACCTAAGAAAAACCTAAATTTTAATGTTGCTGCATTAAAAAAAATAGCAGTGTATATGATGTAGATTACCCACAACGACATACAAAACTAACAACAAATGCATTGATGGTTTTCAACCATTCCCAAGAGAATTAAATAACAAAAAACATGGTGACCATGTTGGAGGATATAACAAAAGAATTCATTGACAATTGACAAAGTTCCTCCAACATGGCAGCCGTGAAAACCATCAATTTTGTTTAGTTGATTGTATTATTAAGTGTACCCTGCAGGCAGAGTCTCTTTTTAATTTCTCCCGAGCGAGAGAAAGAAAGGAGACTGCCAGCAGGGTATATTGAACGGTAAGAACTTCCTCCTTTCCAGGTCTCCTCTGTCACAAGAAACCGTTTTTTCTTATTTCAAAGACAACCTGGAACTAAAGCCTGGTTCACACGAGCAACGCAAACGCAAGCGCAAACGCAAGCAATGTTCACACGTGCAACGCAAATGCAAGTAAATCAAGATACACATGTGCAGTAGTGGTTGTTTATAGTTCACACGTATTTTCCTTGCGTTTGCGTTTGCGTTGCTCGTGTGAACCACGTCTTGCGTTTGTGCTTGCGTTTGCGTTTTCTCCGGAACCAGGCTTAAGAGGTATTCAACAACATAATGTAAAAATTAAATACTTAACATAAAATATTACTAGGTCTACAGCAAGATGCTTTTCCATGTAGGTTTTTTTGTTGCTTTTTAATTCTGTGAGATTTTTTAAAGAAAAAAATCATGTACAAACCTTGTTTTCTACAATATTTACCATTCCTTAAATATATCAAAAAGATGATTCACATTTACATAATGTATTGCTAGATTCCCTCAAACTTTCAAAAAGGGTTGTTGAAAGTTTTGTTGCATGTCGTATACCAAGCCCACATTGCACTATGGGGGATTTGAATGCAATCAGTGAATGGTCACAATGATATGGAATTTTTCCAAACTTTGTCAACACGTTTTCCGGCAGGTTTTCTTCTCTGACGTCATTTGCATATGATCCACAATACGTTTCAAGCTTGGTATGCAACATGACACAAAACATTCACCAACGTTTTTCTGAAATAGTTGTATTGAAGTCTCGGAGGGCTTTCGATGTTTCTACGACGCAGGCAACTACAGACGCGGCACATTCTTTCATATCATTCTCCTCTTCTCGATTTGGAGATTTTTTAATTGACGGAAGCCAAAACCCCATTCTCTCAGCTTTTCGATCTTTTTTTTTGGTTAAAAAGCTGAGAAGGATCTGGGCACAAGAATGGTCAATAAAACCCCCAGATGCATGTCTGTAAGTTGTCGAGGAAGCAGAAACACGAAAAGTTAATGCATTTATTGCCCACAATGTTGATAGGAACATAGCATGTCCGATGCCACATCATATTTTCAAGATTCATAAATTATTCAGTAGTCAGAAAGCGCCACGCCATTGTCGACAACGCGTTGCAGACATATCTCCTGTTAGCGCTTTTATATTCACAGGAGATTAAAAACATTTTCGTTTCCCTGGCCAAGCTCTTTATAATAGCTTTAAAAGCTAGGTTTTTGGGCAATAATGTATCATATTGTTCTATCCAATATGGCTGTTGCATGAGACAGGCCCATTTGGAGAAATTTATTTCGGCAACATTTCAGTATTCCATACTTTTCAGTCGCATATAAATATTCTATTTTCTAAAACTATCTTTCACTATGAACCAGGTGTAAAAAGCTAAACTTAATCGGTTTGCAATTTAACTTGAAGTGTGGCTGATTCTGCCGATTTGTGCATTCAGTACGTGGTTTAAGAGTCGGTGAAATGATAATTTTTTACAACTGTTGCATAACTTTATATTAAACTGATAATCAGCCAAGATGTGTCTATGTGTTCTAAGTTGCGGTGCACTCTAAAAAGAAATGTGACCGTATGAAACCATCGCTGATATGAGAACATAGATGAACCACAGCAGAATGAAGATTGCTCCCGTTGCATATTTGGTTTTCGCTGGTCCTCCTAGCTCGCCTCCTCCGAGAGGTTTGATATATCGCCTCAATAGTAATAATAAAATGCACAGCGAAGCACAAACACTGTAGGTTACTACATTTGTGACCAGTGATCCACCTGGAACATTGAAGGGTTTACCCTGTAAATGTTTAAAAAACAATGATCTATTAGAATTCATACTGAAATAACCATGAGGGAGCGACTTTTACACATCCATTCAAAGGACCTTTGATTCTCCTTAACACCGTTGACCAAAACGTGTAACTTTTCGATAATAAAAAAGGTCCTTTCAATGGATGTGAAAAATCCGCTTTTACGGCACAATACTTTAACCTCTATATAACCTTTATATTATATCGCGCAGGCGCACGAAAAATATCCTTGCGCGTGCTCCATGGTGCGCACGCACCTTTCATAACTTTTTTAAGTAAGAAAAGAATAACTTACGGTTTTGACTTTATGGTATATCGCAGCTATCAACCATGGGGTACCCAGTCCAAGGAACACATTTACAGAATTACTTCCGGTAACGTTGCCAACGGCAGCGTCCGCATATTTTTCTGACACGGCGGCCGTTTTACTGGCAAACAAATCAGGGAGACTGGTACCCAAAGCGACGAATGTGAAAGCAGTCACTTCAGGTTTCAGGCCCACTAGACATCCAAATATGGTAGCAAGGTCCCCGACAACCGCCGTTAGTAGGCCGATCATCATGAGAGCAACGCTGAAAGCAATCCATCCTCCGGCCCATGAACAAGGTGGACAGATAGCGAAGATGATCTGAAAAAATGTTCGAAATGTTTCAAAATATTCGTCTTTCGAAAAAAATTCTATCCACCACAAAATAGAGCTCTCCAAGCTTTGAAATTCGCAAAAAGGAGTCGCATCACCATCCCCTCTCTTTTGTATGCCCCTGCAACATCTGCAGCAGCTTACTGGCCTGCAGAAGAGGCCGACATATCCCAGTCTCTACGTACAAATAAGTACCCAACCACCCACTAGTTTCTGTCCATGCCTCTTCGAGGATAACATTTAAAACTGCCGGGCATTTATCCGTACCCGGCAGGTAATCATGAGAAATTTTCAATCTAAGTATTGCAGCAACTTCTTTCTTATTTGCAGCAAGTCGTCTCAAATGCAGGAATTTTTGTCTAACATGCAGCAATTCGTTTCTAACCTGAGTATCATCCCTTCGGGGTAGGGGGCCTGAGGAGAGGGGGGAATGGGAGGGGAAGAGCTGCTGTGCCTCTTATTGGCCACCGTAAAGATGTGACTATGACTGGATAGTGAATCATAAAGATGGAATATGTATTTACCTTCCAAGCAAAAGTAAAAAAGTGCATGATGTAATCCATTGTCGTGGCGTTCTCCACGTCTCCTCCATTGACCGACATAGCATCACGAAACTGCATGCCCCACGACGACGACCCGAGTTCCAATCGATCCAGGTTTAGGTGAGTGAGAGAGACCACACGGTCAAATAAACGCCGGTACTCTAGTCAAATCAGGGACGACAATGTTAGTGATTCAGGGTATGACAGGAAGTGCTGTGTGTAAATTCCCCCCCTCCCCCCATACTATTGGCAATTTCCTTGCATGTTTAGGGGAGGGAGGATTATTTGTTAACGGATGCCGTGGGAGTAGCCCCTAGTACTAAAACTCTAATGAAAACCTTGATACGCCACTTCAATGCAATGAATATTCCTCCAGTATTTTATAATTTAACTGGTTAAAGATAAAATACAGTATAATAAATAAAAGGGTCTCTCCAAAATGATATTTCCCGCCATAAATACGAAATAGAGTTCCCGTATAAAACTATTTTCTTACGCGTGCTGTGATTGGTTGAGCATTCTAACGCGCAATATGATTGGTCGATATATTTTCATTCATTGATACAAACTTACCATCATCATTGACCAGGTTGACAACAGTTCGCTTGATTTTTCCAAGTTGTGCTCCTCCTGTTGGATCACTCAACTCAAGGGTAAAAGTTTCATCTTTTTCAAAGGCTTTATCGTCAATGATTTCAATCTCAATGTATTTGACCTGCTCGCCATGTTCAAACGTCAACTCGCCCTTCCCTCCGTGATAGTCTTTACCACAAATGGCCGACTGGTCTTGGGTTGTCCAAGTCACTTTGACAATTCCGTCTGTACCTTGCGTTCTCTCTACCATAAATTTAGCTTTACCAATGCTTTCTTTGACGACAAAACTGGGCTTTTGGAGCGATAAAATGCCGGGTTCTGTAAATAAGATAAAAAAACTTACGTTTGCATTGAATGAAAATGGCCCAAGATGGACATGCAAGGAAGTTCTACGAGAAAACCACTTACCATCGTCATTGATAATCGTTACTTCAGTAACGCTCAGCTTTCCAACAGCGACGGTGGCATCTTTAATGTCATAAGGAGAAAGCTTGACGAAGAAGATTTCATTCTCTTCCCACTCATTGTCATCAATGATTGTGATGTCAATATGTTTGAGTGTTTCACCGGGTTTGAACACCATGACATCTTTCTTTGGGATATAATCAGAATCTGCATTTGCAGTACCGTCAATGGTTTCATAACTGCAAGATAAAAAGGTATATAATTAAGACTTTTGATTACAGCTGGTTTTAGAGGGTGGGAAATTGCATATTGGTCCCCCTCTTTGCTCGCAACTCGGCTTCTCCCCCTTCCCATGGTGGAACATTAAGGGTAATGTTATTCAAGGGTATTTCCTGCAACTACACATTGCTATACATGTGCATTGATGCCATCATCAGGACTAAAGATAATAGCTGTTCAGATCGAGGTCCATATCTGGCTAAGGTTGGCACTTGGTAAAAACCAGCTTAGGGACTGGTCAGAAAGTAGAAGGGAGGGGGGGGGGGGTGGAATGACAAATATTCAATTATCAAAAGGCATAATCATTAGTGACCCACCCCTTATCTTAAGCCCAATAAAATATGATCCACCCCTATATAATGTCTCAAAAAGGACGGAAAACTGAACCAGCCCCAATTAAGAGGCTTATTTTCTCATGACCCACCAATTGCTTTTCATAGCCCACCCTCCCCTTTACTTTCTGACCACTCCTTAAGGCCAGTCCTATTGATTAGTCACATTGACTGGTCACATGTTGATTAGTATCTTTTAGAATCCATTGACTAAACAATATACAACACTATATAAGACTTACTTGACTGTTGCTGTACACTTCATATTTCCACTTCGTTTAACACCAATTTTGACCAGCTTGTCGCTTTCTAAGACAGCATACTTAGATGCTGCAAACTCTATCACGGCAGGCTTGATGGCATCTAGCATTAAGTAAAGAAGTAGGTATCTTTTTAGATATGTTTTAGCATACTTGAGTTCTTTTTTTGTACATACTAGATCTGTTCTAAATAGGGCACATATTGTTCTTTAGCATACCACACTGGAGTACTTTGCTTCGGGGTTTCTTGATCATTTTATCATTGGGCTTTTCAAACAATCTCCAGCAAGAATTTGAACTTACCAAGACATATTTTTGACCTGCCAGTCATTTTGACCAGTAACATTGATCCAGTTACGACTAGGTGTGACCTAGCTAAACCTAATTTGGCCCTCCATCTTAATTAGCCGACAATGTTATTTTAAACCCCTGTAGTACATAGATTAATGTTACTGAGGAAACCAGAAAGTAGCCCCCTCCTTCCTTGGTCCCTGCGGAGAAAAGTGATTAAAATTTTAATGTTACCTTTGTTTCCTGCTAGAATAACAGATGCTCCTGACGTTGAAAATCCAACATCAGAAAGCTCCTCATAGATCTGAAATCAAAAGGCGTTCAAAGGTAAGCTCAGCTTTTCTAAAATTTTAAGACTCTAATTATTTCACATGAGGTATTCCTTACCATGTTCAATTTCGGGTCCATTTTTGGCTTCAGTTTGTGTCCCCCACCAATATCTCTAATTGCGCCAACTCTGTAGTAACCATAATTTTTGGGTTGTTTTGACTTGATATGAGCAGCAACGAGCTTGGCTGCATCATCCTCTGTAATGTCTGGAATATGGCTGACTTCCTATTTTTTCACATAACAAACCAAATATACAGTTATTAGATAAGCCTACACTGTACCTAACATAGTATCCACCCTGGTATACAGTGAACTTGCTTGAAGTAGTCATTTGGCTGTGCCTCTGGCAATACCAATAGCTATGTCACTGAAATATCATGATATTGTAATAATGCCAAATTCCTTATATCTGTTTCCTTATTGAGGATTACTTTTTTTGTTTGTTTGCTAATTTTTTTAGGCCAAATTGGCCTAATTTATTAATCATTTACAGGGTACTTCACTAATTTATTTCCTCTAAAAAATTCAACGTGATAAGTCTAGACTTTGATACAAAATTTATTAGAAAGACAATGTAAAAAGGCTACAAAGTTTTGACATTGTCAGATGTCACTTGATAATGAAATGTAATGATGTCAAAATGTTGTAACCATTTTGAGTTTGTCTTTCTAATAAATATTCGGCTTACCAAATCAATTGATTTGCATTTTACATAACAGTGCTAGGTATTCGAATCATCAATGAGAGTTTCCAATTAGATTATTGAGGAAGAACCAAATTTAAGTTATCATTTAAAATTGTATTAAAGTTACCTTAATGAAGGTGGTAACATCAGGGTCCTCTGTAGGTAAGGTAAACTTCTTTCCTCCTTCCTCTGTGAGCATAGATTAAAAGTATAAACTTAACCAGTAAGTATGAAATAGAAAAAAAAGTTGTAAGTTCATTGTCATACCACAAGCGAGTACGATTTTCTAAAAAAACTAAGATAAACCTTTCCAAACACTATATTTTGAAACTGTTTCATAAATTATAATTTTAAAACTACCTTATTTGTCAAAACAATGTGTAAAATAAGCTGCCATACTAACAATAAGCAAGTATGATTTTCTGAATACTAAAAGAAATTGAACACTAGGTTTTCATATACCAATTAATTTTTTTTTAAATATTTGAAAGTGAATAAATAAAATTGAAAAAGAGAGTGAATGTTGCTACGACAGGTGTACCTATAATTAAAAATCATAAAAGGTTTTTGCATTTTATAACGAAAGTAAGGTTTCTTTTTCACCTGTTATTTTCAGACAATATTTACCCTAGTAACTAATGAGAAAAATGGCAGTTTCATTGCAAATCTAGCTAATGCAGTCATGAGTACTTGAATACTGAATACTGTATAATTTTATAACTAAGATAAAAGCTATTTAACACAACTGATGATTGTTAAACTATAAATTCAGTCAAAGTCTTGTCAAATTGCCATAAATATTTTCTTCCTTTATGGTAATTTTAATGATAGTTATTCCAGTATCTATTATTTTGGTATTTAGTATTGCACTTATATGGGACTGAGTGCTGTGAAAAGGAAATATGACTAACCATTAACTAAAGATGGTTTTGTACTGCCTGGAGAAATATAAGGACAGATATCTTCATAATCTCTTTGAAGTGGATAAAATTCGAATAATGTTTTCTAATTTGTCACTTTTACTTACACAACTGCTCCATTCGACATTTCATGCATGCAAGTTTTAGCTCAGACGTTTATTATTACTAGTGGAATAACACTGAAAAAGCTGGAGAAAGCCCTCCTTCTAACAAAACATGTTTTCGCAACTTATCAAACAAACTTCAAATGTGTTGGCAGGATTCAAACTAGCAACCCATAGCCAGTTCAACCATTTCATTACAGCTACACTACCCTATATTTATGAAGGCTATAAATAATTTCATGTGACAACTCTTTCAACATTAAATCAGTCTTCGTAATGTAAAACATGTTGAAAACTGTCCCATGCATGCTTAAACATCAAGTAGCAATAAAAATATTGCACAAACTAAAGAAGGTTGTATAAACAGATGAATGATTAGTCCTTAGTCTAGTGCTAATTTTTTAGGTAATATTTATGACAGTAAAATAACATAGATAAAAGGTCTTCAATTTCTAAATAAAGACAATTTTGTTTAGACAGAAAAATGCACAATTTCGTGAGGAAATAAATAATATAAATAGACTAGAAAAATTACAAAGTTGAATTATAATAAAATACAAAATCCAAGAATGGAAAGACCTTTTTTCAGAAAAACTATTTTTTAAAACAAAACAAAAATATTTTGTATATTAATATTTACATAAATATAGGAAACTATTATGTATTTATAATTTAAAAAAAAATTTTTTTTGAATATAAATTTCTAAATTGAATTACTTTCTTTAAAAATATATATCACTTTAAATTAAAATAATGTAGATGTTTATCTTGCTAATAATTCTGACTCAATAATACTGAATACCTTTTGCTTTAAAGAAAATTAGCTGAAAAAGATCAGCATAAAAATATTTTGTTGCTAAGGGTTTTGTTCAACAAAAAAAAAAAAAAGGAAAAAATTTCCAAGTTCCAGAACAATATTCTTATCTTCAGAAACTAAATGGCCGTTTTCATTCCATAGACACATAACACAAACTTTATCCTTTTTAAAGACAAAACTTTCTAGGTTTAAGCTAATTTTGTTGATATTAACAAAAAATCGATTCAGTTCACGGTATGTTGAATGTGGGTAATTTTTGATGAAAGACTTTCATAAATTAAAAAAAGAGAGAATTTTTCCAGAAAGTTCCAGAGAAACACAAAATTTGAGAATTCTGCTCTGACTTTTACCCTATTTCTTCGGCTTTTTTCTTCCTTTCTTTTTTCTTCACATAAAAATGTCATATTTTCATCACGTCCTCTTCGTAATGCTATTCGAAAGTTGTTGATATATCGCCAACGGGATCTTCGTTTCCAAGTTACAAAATTGAACACATTTAGATATGAGAAATATCTCTCATTTAAGAGCTAATTGAAACTCGTCCCTAATCAAACTTGGAAATTTCGGGAACTCGAGATTTATTCGTGAACTCGAGATTTATTCGTGAAAAATGAAATATCAGTTCCGTAGAAACCGAAAGAGCATAAATAAGTGAATAATTCTTAATTATGCTATATTTTTCGATGCGTTTGTCCCAACGGTAATATGAGAAAATTGTAATATAATTTGTATCCGCTTACTTTACTTTTTAGTTTTAATTTTGTTTTCTGATCGAATTGATTGAAGACTTGTATAAGATTTGAGCCCCTATTTAAGATTAATTGTACTACTTACCAAGTTCAAGCATCCCTGAATTCGGTCGTATCTTCTCGGAGCAGCAATAATCTTTATCCATAATGTAAGCGATTATAACAAGTATTGGGAAGAAGAGAAAAGTGAGGATGCCTTCCCACAAATCGACAACATCTTTGCTGCTGACTGACAGAATGATGTACAGCCATATGTATGCCAGAATCGATGTGAAAGCAGTGACTGCAAACACTTTAATAGACTTGATTCTGCGGACTTCGAAGGCTGGGATAGACATGATGCATACTCCCGTGATAACCATCAGGTTAAACGCAGCTGACCCTACGATCGTTCCGGGACCAAGATCGCCTGCTTCGAAATTATTACCTATAATTTCAATGATCGAGAGAAGGATCTCAGGAGCCGAGGACCCTAGTGCCATGAGGGTCAGATTAGCTACTGTATCATTCCATACCCGCACTTCAACCTCCTCCAACTCGGCTTTTGTGCCTTGCTTGGCAACCATAACTTTCTTGGTCTTGCTTGTGATTCTCTCGATGGCACACATGAAGACATCGGCAACAATGGCAATCCCCATGAAACACCAGAGCAAAGCTACCAAATAGATAACTACCCTCAGTCCATAGTTCCATTCTGACTCATCCAGAAACGATAGCAGCAAAGTCCCGACATTTTCCTTAGCGCATTTATCATAAACTACCTTCTTGTACCCTTCTAAACTACAGTTCGACATTTTCAGACTGGACACAAAAATCACGAGTCTTTTCCACCTTTTTCGCTGATAAAATTGGTACACAAATTATATCTGACTAAAAACGATAATAAGATTCAAACGCGTAGACAGGTCTTGAATTGAATCCAAGTACAGTAATTGCAAAGTCTTTCGTATATCAGCCAGAATGTCAATCCAGATTTCCTTTTAGTAACTAACGGCGCCGTTGTTTATGTGGATACAATTGAAGTCACGTTCAACGGTCGAGAAGATCCCCAAAAGTATTCCTTTCGAGTTTAGTTATTCAGTCTTAGAAGTTCACCATTCACCATCGGTAGGTCTCATCATGTCCTCACATCTAACGATCCTCTCTCGGTATAGTCGTAAAACAATGTTAACTCATTATTTGTATGCAAGAATAACCCGGCTCAAGCGTTGTTACTATAGCAACAGTGAGATTTATACAATGACCTTGAGTTGATGGTGATTACGTAGTTCGCTGGAGGAAACAGCGTGGCCACTCAGTGATGAAGTGATTCTGTTTTTCTTTCCTTTTTTGACTTTGTTTGGTAAAACACTCTTGATTTTTTATTACAATTTAATTCGTCACATAATGTTGTTTTTCGAAAACACAGCGGGGGTCGGTGAGAATTTTGGTCAGCTTATTGTTCAGACGTACTTCCTCTCCTCTTTCTCTTTCCTCCCTTTTTCCATTTCCTTCAGAAATCTCTTCTTCTTTTTCTCGTTCTCGTCCTGCTTTTCGTTCTGTTTCTTCTTTTTCTTGTTCTTGTTCTCTTTCCCCTTCTCCATCTCCTTGTCCTTCTTTCTTTCGTTCTCTCGTTTTCCTCCTCTTCTCCTTATTTCTTTTCCTTTTCTTTTCTGTTGGGTTATTTACCGTTCTAGATCCATTTCTATATACGACATCGGTAAATCGTGCGTTTCATGACGTCAGGGACGCAAGTTCGACTGGCTTCATTAGTCACATGTAACCCCCTTTCTTCCACGCACGACCACCAGCCAAGATCCTTCAGTATTCTGATAGGAATAAAAAAACTGATTCTCACACACCAAGGTCAGTTCATCTTACGATCTTTTATTGTCAAGAAAGCGAGGTGGACTGGCTTCATTAGTCACGTGTAACCCCCCCTTTCTTTTTCACCCACGACCACCAGCTAAGTTCCGTCGGCATCCCGATAGGAATAAAATAAATTCTCACACACCAAGCCCGATCTTAGAACCTTTTATTCTAGAAATTTATCTTCCTTGGCTGGAGTTTATCTCAGAAATCAAACTACCTAGTTAATCAAGTCCTGATTTACTTACTTTTCCACTAGATATTATTCATTGTCTCATTTATATTTGAAAGCTATAAATCAAGATAAGCCGAGGAAGAATTTTAAGAGATTACTTCTCCAGCGCTTGTCTTCAAGAGTTTTTCATCTCACAGGAATTTACTTGTTTTCTGCATGCAATGACTTGAGTGGTTTTTGCATGGTTTTTTTTCCCGATTCCGATTCTTCTGGTCGTGTTATGACTAGTCTATTGTGATTTATTTGAGGCAGAAGATATGGCTGTCCACTTGAGTTATCACTTGACATTACATTTAGGCATGGCTGGTTAGGCTTTTTAGAAAACCCTTGAAAACAAACATTTTACGTCTTACTGAGAATAGCTTTTGTTTTTGTTATCTTTGATGTTACTTAACAATGAGTTATCAAGTGTAGTTATGCAGCTCGATGGATAGCCCAAATCTGATAATCATTTTCTGAGATTGCACTTTAGGTGCTTTCCAAAGTCTTTTTTTTCCCCTGAAAGAGAGCAAGGTTCTTTCTAATTACTGTGCATTTTGCACTTTAAGGGGTTCCGAAGCCTTGGATGTTACTTGACAATGAGTTATCAAGTGTAGTTATACAGCTCGATGGATAGCCCAAATCTGATAATCATTTTTTGAGATTGCTCTTTAGGTGCTTTCCAAAGTCATTTTTTCCTGAAAGAGAGCAAGGTTCTTTCTAATTACTGTGCATTTTGCACTTTAAGGGGTTCCGACGCCTTGAAATGAAATTTGTAATTTCATTTTTTGGCGCCAAAAAAAAAAAAAAGAAATCTGATCCAATAAGTAATCACTGCAAATTTCTTTTAAGGGCTTCCAAACTGAACCAATCACTTTTCGATAGAAACATAAAAAGGATTTGGCCATGCACTTTAAAAGCTTTTTAAAATTAGCCAATCAGTGTAAACTGAACCCATGCACTTCGAATGTTTCAGAAGCCGAATTTCAAGTCCATTTGAGTTCATTTGAAGAAACGACCAATCGCAGTCACGTGCATTCGGCACTTGAACTGAAGTCGATTTGCCGTTTTTGATCTTCATTGACTTCAGTATGTTAATTCTTGGGAGCTCGAAAAGAAAAAGAAAAAAGAAAAAAATAAGAAAGAAAGAAGACAAGAAAGAAAAGAAAAATATTTCCGTGTCTGTAGGCGGGGCTTAGAGAGATTTTTACAGATAATTGTGACAGAAAGCAATATAATGTTTATAATATGAAATATATAGATGTATAAAATGTAATGCCAATATATATAAATAGACGCAGGGACACGTTTATTTTATAGTCTAGCGGGCCATAATCTTGACACTCAAATGGTTTTCCCATTCTAATCTTAGCAAAGTCTCTTTAGATCGGAATCAGCCCGCCAGACTGAAAGCCTTCATATCAGACATGTCAGTTCGAAACGTCAACTTAAAATCTCTTTACTTTGATGCTCAGTCACAACCGAAGGATCTCGGTCGCTTTCGTAGCTTTTATCTATGTTTGTTCTTCATATTTTTCTCTGCTCGAAGAGATCATAAGAGCAGAAATATTATCAGGGGATGTTATCCAAGGGTTTATCGTTTACTATAAAGACTTCCTTGCTCAATTTAAGGGCTTTTTTGCACTTCGAGGGGTTTCTTACATTTTAATGGCTTTTCCTCGCACTTCGAGAGTTCCCTCGTAATTTAAGGGTTTTTCCGCTCCGAGGTTCCCGGTTTCTTTAGTGGCTTTCTGCCAATACTTCAAGTGTTCCTGCGCACTTTAAGGGCATTCTTATACTAGTTCCCCGCGTTGCATTTTGAGGGCTTTTTTATATTCCTTAGGTTTTCTCATGCATTAAGAACATTCTTTTCTCGTGCGCCGGGACTCATTAAGGGCGGCTTATACACTTCAAGGGGCTTCAGTGGAGCACTATAATGGCTTCCTTAACGAACATAAATAAAAGAGTTTGACGCACAGGTGCTGCAAATAAAACAAGACCTCATTTGACATATAAAACTCGTCTCTTATTTCTAGTTATCATGTCAGGGTACCTTTATAACTAATGGCTAGACAAACACTAAAAAATACGTCTTGAACTCAACCCGAGAATATTCTATAAATAGAAGGGAAATGGAAGAATTGTGTGTATGTTCTTGAGGCAGATGTTTCGAAGAAAGCCTGTTATTTGTTGGTCAATTGTCTTTTTTCCCCAATTTGAATGAGGAACAAATGAGATGTAGTCGAAAATTCTCGACAAACAAAAAAAACGAAACAGAAGAAAATTCGTAAAGTGATTCTTAAAAGCAAAATCTTTGAAAAGAAAAAATGTTTTTAAAAGATTTATGATTCATAGAATACTTCTTATAAAGAAATAATAGTATATATCAACTTATTAATAATGATTACATAATAAACTTTATTTATAAAGCGCCTTTTCCTATGAAGCCTAAAAGCACTATATGATGTTTCAATGAAGATATAGAAATATAGATAAGTTATAGTGCTAGGGAACGAGGTTATTGCGGGCAAAAGCCCTTGGAATTAAATTCGGAAAAATTAATTTCCGACCTCGCTGGGAAACACTATATAATGTTTCAATGTAATCTAAATTTACTAAAAACTAAGAAAATACTTATACTAATAAAAATATATAAAATTATTCTGCTTAAGAATATTTACTACCCAGCTATGCTTGCAGAGGTTCTTCTCTCTCTCTCTCTCTCAAGGCTGCTCGTGCTACGCAGGTAGACGAGCTATAGTTGTGAAATCCTATATATAGAAAATGTAAGGGAGATCGTAAATTTCCTCTTTCGAAAAATAAATCTCAACTTTTATACCTCCTAAAATCGCCTTCAACTACAATCAAACCGCTGGGAAACCACACAGTATGCAATATGAAACGTTTTAGAAAGTTAGAAAAAATGATGAAGTGCGATTTCGTAACTATAGCTTGGGCTACCTGCGCTTGCTAGAGTTTTGCAACTTTTTATCATTTTGATGCAAGGAAGCCGCACTTGTCAATCAAACATTTTGTTTAGCCTAATCTTTGGATGTCCCACGCTGTCCGTCGTCCTCCATTGTTCTTGTTAATTTAAAACACAAAGAACTAAATCAACTATTATGTCTTCGTCTTTTTGTTGTCTAGCAACCGTAGTCAATATTTTCGTCCTCGAATAAGATTCGTAACACTAACAGATTTTTCTAGAATTAATTGTTGACGCGAGAGAATTTGTTAAGGAAATAAGACGAAAGTTATTTCAGAGTTGTTTTTAACATTATCATTTTGTTGTATAAATATATTTCAATTTATGTAATAATGTTTTGAAATAAGCTGGAGAATGAATTCTTGAAAGAAAAAAAGTTTCACCTGAAAGATACGTCTTAATCAAATTTTGGGTTTGGGGTAGCTGTGTATAATTTGCAAATAAAAGAGACTAGTAATGAATTGAATTAGAAGGGTGGGGAAGGAGAAGGTTCATATTACACAAACTTCCCTACCCTACCCTACCCTACCCTAGGAGCTAGAAGTTCTTCAAGGCTTCGAATTCAAGGCTTATTTAACTTTCATTTTCGATCAAAAAAGTCGCCACTTTTTCTCAAACACTAATAAACACTTTCAATAAGTTGTACCCTAAAAATATGCCGTTAAATGATTCTTGAAATTGAATTTTCTGTTTACAATATTGTGGTATACAAATCCAGCTGTTAACGAATAAGCAACTTTTCATATTTTCTTTAGATTATTCTTTGAATTTTTAGTCATTAAATATTGAATGCTTCATTTGATTCGTATTTCTCCACACATCATTTAATATAGATTTTTCCTTTAAGACGGACGCGATTACACGCAGCAATTTTCTCTGCAACTTGTCTCGCAACGGCGTTCAAATAAGACGTTTTTTTACAGTAAATTGAACAAGCTGAAATAACTGTTTAAAATATGAATACTTGTGAGTCTTTTAGAACCTGGATCAGGTGTAGCTCAGTTCCAAATCTCTCTAATCCTTCAGCTTTAAATACTCTTAAAACAGAGCACTGATGGAGAGAGGGGGTAAAGTGCGCATCATCACCGTCGGCTTCCATTGATAGTAGTGTTGCAACTGAAGAAACTACCGACGTTAAATACTGAATATAGATACTTTCGCTATTATGATTCAATATTCAACGCCACCGCCTTTGGAAATATGATTTTTGACTGAAAAAAAAGAATGAAAAATTTATAAAAATAATTAAGTTTTCGCATTTCAAAATATTTTGTAATTTCCTAAAATGCACAATACCGTTCAAATTTGACCGTTTTCTCATGGTTGCGTGCGCATCCAACTTGACGGGCCACAAAACTAACTAAAAAACGCAAATTCGTTAAAATTGAGAAGCCAGTTTTATATTTAAAGAGGAGAATAATCAATTTTATGAATTCTTATCGAAAAAAAATTTCATAGCAATGCATGATAGTGCTCCTCATAAAGCTCGTGTTATGGTATCGTGGCCAGTCAAGTTGGATGCGCACGCAACCTTGAGAAAACAGTCTATTAATACAGGGAACAAAGATAGCTGTGCTATTGAGTTAGACGTGTGGTCTGAGTTCAAACACCTTTACCACAGCTTGAACCAAAAACTTTAATTACGGTCGTGTTTATTAGCGTTGTCAGAGAGAATATTAGGTAAACACGAAAAAAAAAATTAACATTAGAGCTTCGCTCGAGAATACTCCTTCAAGGGATGAAAAACCTGACTTCGACAGTGAAATGGCTTCTTCTCTTAGCCAATGAAAAAGCAAGACGATTTGACCAGCCAATAAAAATACTACAGTTTTCTGTCAGTTGACCGCTTCATTCAAAGCGTAAGTCTTTCATTTTCTTTTATGAGCAAAAAGAAAATTTAAAGCATAATATTTAATTGAAGTGGTGAAGGGGTAAGAAAATGTTAAATGTTACTTTCTTTTTTCGAAAAATTTATAGTTTTGAATCCTCGAGCAGTGAAAAATACCTCACTTTCGAGAAAGTAACGCTAGTATTAAATTTCGTTTTCGCGAAAAACAGTTTCTATTAAATCTGGAAAAATACCACTTCGAAAATGCTTTCCAGTTTTTAAGCGACTTCAAGGAATTAAACTACTGTTTTTAAAAGCGATGAGAAAAACCCTTATGGTTCATGCCTCATTTCGCTTTTGTTTTACAAAAATGTACACGTCACTTTTGTTTTATCTTATATTTTGTGTTATTAAGTTATCTAGGCGTAAACATTTTTGTTATAAAATAGTCGTATTTCGTTATCTCTACTCAGACCTCTTGGACTGCCCCTAGACTCAAAATAATGAAATCATTTACAAAAAACAACTTTGTGGTTGACAACTATATCGTAGAAATTAGTTAACGGGTTCTTTCGTTTTTCTCTTTTGATTTGCCTTTGCCAACGTCGCACAAATATTTTGTACTCTTCGCATATTTTCCCGCTCTTTTTGTTGCTTTGTCTTCTGTCTTTTCCCGCCTCGCCTCTTGAGTTCCGGTGCCCGTCATTAAGCACTTTTACCTGCTTGTTTGTTGTGCCGATGCGCGTGCTCATGTTTGCGCAAATTCCCTCCTTTTTCTACATCAATGTCATGCCAACAAGCGTACACAGTGTTTGTGCATTTTTCTATATTAAGGTCATGCTGACGCGTGTGCACACTGTTTGCATTTCCCCGTCTTTTTCTACATCAATGTCATGCCGACTGTACACACTGCTTGCGCATTTTCCCGCCTTTTTTCTACATCGAGGTCATGCCGACGTGCGTCGAAGCGCTTTGAACATTTTTTGCGTTCGAAAATAATGAAGATTTGTAGTCCTTGACCAGAGGTTGTTTCAGGGTTGGATCTATGAGTTAGCCGTGCCCTGACTTAGATCAGCCCAGAGGTTGTTTCAGGGTTGGATCTATGAGTTAGCCGTGCCCTGACTTAGATCAGACCAGAGGTTGTTTCAGGGTATTGATCTGTGAGTTAGCCATGCCCTGACTTAGATCAGCCCAGAGGTTGTTTCATGTTATCGATGACATTTGAAGGGTTTTTTGATACAACTTGCAAGGCCAAAACAGTTCTTTAAAAAAATTATTACGGCGTGGTGCTAAAGTTTGTCCGCGATACTATGACTTTAAGGATATTTTTTTTCCTTTTTGTCAAATGTGAAAAAGCCAAAGACTGATTTAAAAAAAATAATTGTATAAGATATCCTCGCTAAAAAAGTTACCGCTTACCTCCCAAGTTTATACAAAAAAAAAAAAAATCAACCTGCTCTGGGTGGTTTTTTCTAGCCTTTGGTAATATTATTTTTATCTGCAGTCGATTATAACACAAACTTAATTAGGCAGAGCACAATGCGGACCAATAAAACTATTAGATTCGTCCTTTTGTCATTTAAGCAGGGGCGTAGCGATGGGGTTGGGGGTGGGGGAAGGTTGAATTAAAAGCGTACATTTTTCCTATTTCCTATTTTGTTAGGCTACCTGTGGTTTTGGCGGGAATATTCGCCCAAAAACGCGTGCGCTCTCCCCTCTAACTTCAGTACTTCGCGCGCTACTCCACTGATTATCCACGTTCTAATAGAACAGAAAATATTTACCATAGCTTCGTAAAATGGTGAAGTTTAAAAAAAAGTTTGTTAGAAAAGTGTGAAATTTGAAAGAAAACCTTTGCTAGTAGGTGTCTCTTGCCCACCAACGAATGATCTACCCAGAGGTCGTTTCAGTGTTTGATAAAATCTAGACTTCCATAGGAAAAAAAATTATCGCGGAACAAAAAAACGCCAGACCTCCAATACTGATATCACCCCCTGGACTTTTTTAATCATCGAATCTTTAAATAAGTATGAATATTTATAATTAAGGCCGAAATTTTTGTCTTAATAACTATTTTGGAAAAAAATGTACATGTACATTTATAATCTTTGGCAAATGAGTAATTGTGCATGTAAAATGCTCATAAAATAGCATTATGTAAAACTTTAAGTAGTTCGTCTTTTCTAGAAAATGTTATTGTTAATATTTCTATGAAAAAAGCAGTGAAATTATCATTTGAAAGCATACACAAAAATAGTATTTAGATTAAAGAAAAGAAATATAATCATAAACAAAGGCAAAAAAGTTAGTTTTATATCTTTCCGTTTCAGCAAAACAGCCCACGAATGTAGATCGATATCGTTAATAAAGCTTGTTTAATAACTGGGGCTATTGTTGGCGAAGAAGGACAAGAAAAAAGGTAAAACCAGCGAAAAATATAAAAGAAAAACCAAAGGTTAGTTTACAGTTAGTTAAGAGCCGCGTTTATATTTGTGTTCGCACAACGAGAAAACTAGAATGAAACTGTTGTTCCGGCTTTCAAAAATAGTTTCAATAAGAAAGCGTTTTCAAACATCTGCGGGTTTTCATAAGTCATGTGAATAGAAAAATAACATCGCTTCGAAGAAGATTGACCAAATATGTCAAATATGACGTTAAAAATGCTCAGAATCTAGATCTCTTCCTCTCTCCCTCTCTCCAGTAATGCCAGAACCTGTGAACACAATAGACATTTCCGATTTAGCGGCATATGAGCGGAATAGGCATATACTAGCGGAATAAGCATAAACCAGCGGAATAAGGCTAGAATCATCGTTATGACCAGAAAATTCAATAAAATAATGAAACAGCTTTCAGTAGACCTGTTTTATCTAACTTAAGGTATTGCACAATTAATATCGTTAACACTACCTGTTTTATTAGCTTAACTGACGAGCAGTGTGCTCGAGAATAAGATCTCGTCCCGTTGAAACGCATTTATATAAAAAAGTTGCGTTTATAATATACTAATGTAAATGCTCGCCCTTAAATTTATAAAAGGACTAAGAATGCTAGCATATAATGTAGAATACCACGACGGTTATTATTTTCGAGAAGTTTTCCTTCTGCATGGACACGTACGTATCGCTAACATATAGTTGAAATGTGGATGCCTACTGAGTTTGTTCACTGCCTGTAAACACTTACTTCCCAACTCTGTACCCTCTCCTCTGCGGGGAAAAACAGGATTTTATTCAAGTTCTCTGTTAGTTCTTCTACAGTGGAAAAGGCTGTGCACATAACCAATGCGTTGAAATTCAGAACAAAACAAGATATTTGAGAGATTCAGTAAACATCTTGTGTTTTCGACAAACATTTGTGCTACGCAAACGAAAAAAAAGTAAAAAGAAGTTGAAAAGCTTTTCAAGAAGCAATAGATAAATAATGAAATAACCTTTGTCTTTGCTGAGAGAGTTTCTAAAAGGTACTAGTTAAATTACAGGGAAAGAACAAAAACGTGCTTATGCCGGCCAGAAAAAACGTGATGCTTAATGTCTATTTATTAATAACGTGAACAGAACTCATAAAGCCTATAAGGTGCTAGTCTTCATCTGACGAAGAATCTGTCACGTCAAGACCATGGACTGCCCTCCAGCTTTTTAATGCTTTCTGGTGCTCTCGTGCAGCACTTTGGGCCGCATCAAGAACGGCGGGGATTGCTTCGAGTAAGCTGTCCAGTTTTTTCTCTCTGGTGACCTGGGAGTTCCTAGATGACTTCAGCTTTTTACTTGACTTTAAGCTTTCATTGAGAGGTCTTTTCCTTAAAGGATAATAGCAAAATTAACGAGGTTTTATTATAAAATAGGTATGAGAAACGTTGAAAGTAATTCTGTCTGCTTATAAATTACCTGTCTTCCGTCCTCTCGCTTTCTCTTGTTTTCTTGATTCGTGTAAGGATGTCAGCAGGGTCGTCATTTGGTTCGTTCTTTTCTGCATCTAACACATACTTTGTTTCGCGTGCATTGATAGCTCTGCAAATGTCTTCAACTTCTTCAGTATCTTCATTACAAGTTTCTTCCACACTGGATGCGGACGAGTATTCTTCATCAATTATTCTATTTGACGTGCTTGCTTCACTGGCATTCCTACCAGGAAATAAAAGAATCATCGCACTCCATATAATACCGTTATTGAGAGTCCTTTCTTCTTTGGTCAACAGCATTCTTACCTTGAAGGAAGAGCGTTGTTAAGCAGTTTAGTAGCTCTCTTCCTTAATCGCTCCTGCAACACTTTGTTGGAATTTCCTTCAGACACATACTGATCACCAGCTTCTCCCAAAACCTCAACATGCCTTCTCATAAACTCAAAAAACCTTTTCCACTCTCTTCCACATGCTTGCACAGCTTGAAGAAGAAGAGTATCTTCGACTTGAGTGTAGTTTTTCCTTGGTTTTCTTTACTTGTTGTTGTCCATCGCTCCTTTCTCACAGGATTAAGAAAAGTGAAAAGAGCCCAAAAATTTGCATACATAGGCACGTGCACACGTGCACTGGTCGTAATGTTTTTTTTTTAAATATTTTTGTTTGGTTTCGTGATTGCGAACGAAAAAGTTGCATATATGTTTAATACACTACCTGTTTGCGTCAGTCAACAATGGATGTCCCACCTTTCCCAATGTTTATTGTAGTAACCCTGCTGTCTATCTTTGCAGCTATAAAATTGAGTCTTCAAAGACCACAACGTTTGGTCCCTTTATTTCCTATGCATGTTAATAGGGAACCTGCTCATCACACTCGTTGCGCTTGTCTCTACGGCACCAACAGGAGCTAATCTCCTAGCCCGACTTTTTGGTAATCTGCTGCTTAACCATCGTAATAGTGGCAGAGATGTTTATTGTTTAGCACGAAGACATCCACACATCTTTTGGTACATGACCGGGGAAACACTAGAATCCTTTGATGCTATGCTAAGGCGTATTGCTTACAACAGACGACAACAGAATGCCAACAGAGCGCTAAGGTCGCTTCGTATCCGCGTAGAGCACGCCATTGGATTCCTGAAAATGTACTCAGCGACCTCGGATATTTTTCGACACATGAGGCCATTTCAACCCTTTGTAATAGCAACTTGTGGTGCTCTTGCTAATAGAAGGAAAAGAATTCTAAAAACACTGTAATGTTATATATGTTCTTTTTGATATACTTTTCGGAAAAGTAAAACAAACTGGCGTAACACATGTTTATATTAGTGAGAGCAGAAAAATTCCTAGCTTAATACTGTAAACAAATCTCAAGATATGTTGATACTACTAGCGCTTACTAGTCAGTTGTGACTGTTTTGGTGCGTTGAATACAACAGGTGTATGATAAAGTTCATAAGTATATGACGTTTGGGACATTAGTTCTTCGTAGTAAGAGGATTGACTATTAAGGACCATAGTAGTAAGACGAAGGAGTAACGTCAGTAAAAATAGTTACAAACTTTCTTTCTCAGTTGTTATTTACCTAATAATACATTGTACTAGCTGAGAAAACAGTAAGATAAGGAGTTTTGAAAATTCTATTGGTTAAATCTGGAATAAAATAATGATAGCTCTTTTTAATTTATGCTATTCCGGTCGGATTATAGAATGCGGAATATACTTTCCCTATGCCGCTAAATCGGAAATGTCTAATGTAACCGTATCATTTTCGACGTACAGTTGGTTTCGACTTAATAAAACGTTGTCATAGAAAAACCGTGTTTAAGTTAGCCAAAGTTTAACAAGTAAAAATCTTACAGTTTTTTGGGTACCAGCATTTCAGCTACTCAAAGCCGACAAACTCACATTTTTACGAGTTAAGCTTGACAAAATACCCTTCTAATTTATTTTGTACTAGGGTTGAATTAATGGCTATCGCTCGTGAATAATAAGCCCGCAGCCGATAGCAACTATCTTAACTTATCTTAAAAGATCAGGTTACTCTCGACTTTAAAACCCAGGATTATATCTAGGCCTTTCTGGTTCGTAATGGGATGGAAGATGGATTTGAAATTCATTTTATTTTATTTCAGTAAACTTTAAGTTTAATTTTTAATAATTATCTATTCATTTTTTATTTATTTTCTTTTCTTATGTTTTCATTTTTATATGATTTACTTATTTTTCGTATTTTTAGAGTCACATTTCCTCCATCTTTTTCTAATTAACTTAAAAAAGAAAAAAAAAAAAAAAAGCTGAAGTATTTTTGAAAAAATATTTTTGCGAGACAAGACAAATGAATTTTAATGTCTTCGCGCCAACAGCTAGGCAAAGTGACAAATGTTTTACTTAGACTTCTTTCAAAATCGAAGTGGTTTCACGGCAGTCATGTCATGAGGCATGAAAAAAACGATAAAAGCTTTCTCAATCTCTTGGGAAATGAAATGGTTTTTTTTTTTTCAGTTATGAAGAACCTTTTTTTATTATTCCTGCCCCAAGGTAGCTACCGCGAAAACCCCAAATATTAGAGAGCTTAAGTTTCTCGTTTACGGCAAACGTGAACCGTCAGTTGACCACTAAAAAATTCTTTAAAATTAGTGAAAAGGAATCGCAAAAATCTCCAAGTAGTAGATAAACAAAAGAATACTTGTCTTTTTCGAGAAGGTTTGCAAAAGGTAAAATGAAATGTAGGGGAACGATGAAAACGTGGTCACGTTTGCCGTTTGCGGGAAGGAAAAACGGGAATCTTAATCTGCCTATTGAAACAGTGTGGATATAACAAGCCCTCCCCCACAATATTTTAAAGATTTTTCTGTTAAGGCCGGTTTAGACGGTACGATTTTCGCCTACAACTATCGTATACGACACGCTTCCGCCATCCTACAACTCGAGTCGTAGCGTGTAAATCAAGCCTACAACTCGCCTACGACAGACGCGAGCGTGTTGTATACGATAGTTGTAGGCGAAAATCGTACCGTCTAAACCGGCCTTTAGAGTCGTTTTGAAAAAATAATTGAGATAAATCTTAAAAAGAGATTGGTTGAAGAAGGGGGGAGGTGGGGGGGGGGGGGGGGGGGGGGGGGGGGAATTAAGCCCTGCCCGGAGAGGAGAACGTGGTCTAGAGTCTTAGGGAATGTTTGGCATCCTTCTGTGCATCAAGGATAAAGACACTTCAAGACGTTAGTGAGGTCTAAAATGCTCTAAGTAGAAGCCATTAGCAAGATTTTCTTAATGGTTGCTATTTTTATGATGAGGACACTACCCATATCAAGAACACTGAAATCGATTTTTCTTTCTTAGTCTCTTCTTGCAGTAATAAATAATATATAATAATATAATAATAATATAATAAGTTAATAAATATCGTGCGACATAAATTCCTGCACTCTCCCTCCCCCCCCCCCCCCCTCAATTATCTAATGGCCCATCCCTAAAGGCTAAAAATTGCTAAATTAACAGATAGTTTAAATAAGGCAGTATCCGCTTCCTGTTGGGCCTACTAAGCGTTACCCTGGTGCGCAACGGAAAGCATAATTAATACGACCTTAAATTCAAACTTCAAGCCTAAGAGAAAAAAGCTATAAATATCGCAAACGGTTTCCAAGTTTAGAATTGAATATATTGAGTCAGAGTCACGTCCTTTGGTTATTTTGGTCGTCAAAGAAAGTTGTAGAAAGCTCACCATTTTGGGGGTTAAGTTTACATCGATTCTCGTGCGTGCACACCTGTTATTTGCTCTGCGTTGGATCGCTTTTGCTGGCCTCAAATCCCATTAATTTTCCCTATTCGTCAAATATGTGAGTTAAATACAAAACGCATAGAATAAATTCCGTCTGAAAACGAATAAAGTAAGAGATAGAAATCTGTAGACGAAATCCTAAATGCAATATCGCGATAAAATGATTTTGAGTTCTGAAGTCATAGAGGTTATTTATCACCTATTTTTCGCGATGAAGAGTTCATCCATAAAAATAGGAAACAGCCCCCTTTTTTGTATGTTCTTTGACATATAATTGACAGTTGAATATATAAGAGCCTCTGTATCAGCTGCTCAAGCAGTTTGATACTAATATATTCATATTCTTAATCGATCTTTATTTAGATTCACAATCTGCAGTTCCAACTCAAAATTCCACCTCAGCAAACATCGCTTGACATTTCAATCAACTCACTTGATCATTTTCCTACTGTGCCGTACGTAAAACGAATCACGAATGAGATAAATTAGGAATATTCATTTTAAAAATACTAAGTTCTACGTTTGCTTGAGCGACTGAATAAGGAAGCAAAAGAAAAGATTGAAAAAAACCCTCGGCAGCGAGATTATATATTTTATAAATTAACCGGAAAATCTTATGAAAGAAGTCGCGTTCGTGGAAAAATTTCAACCAGGAATATTGACGTTAGCTCAAATCTATCTTGAGGTAAGATTTGAATCGTTGCATACATATGTTTCTTTAGTTATTGTAGCTGGTTTATTTAGATTTTGAAATAGTATTTAGTTGTAATTTGTGCTATTTTTTGTTTCCATTTTGTCTCTGCCGTGGAAGCTATTTTGAATGGGAAACTTTTTTTTAGAGAGCCTTCAAAACATCGAGATCAAATTTTGCCTCAGATTACGCTGATCGAGCTAATCCCGCGGCCGGCAAAAAAAGAAAAAATTAATACCCAGTTAAAAAGGCGTTAAAACACAAAACAATAAATAAATAAGTATCATCTTATCATACGTTAGCCGCGCGCCAAAATGACTCAAGAATATTATACTCGATATTTTTTTGGAGTGACTATTTAACCCGTATTCCTACCTTCCTTCCTTACTAAATTTCACGCTATTAGTCCTTGGTTTATTTGTGACTCCCGTTTTTTAGGATATATAAATTACACCCCAGTTAATCGGTTCTTTACCAACCGACTTTATGATATTGAATACATTTTTATTGGATTTAATTTGCCCTGTTGAGTTTCCGCGACCAATCGGATAGTTATCGCAGCGTTTGAGATTATCTTGCTATGTGGAATTCGAGGAGAGCAAATTTTGACGTAGAACAGATGTTCTTCGGGTATCATTCTAATTTTTTATCCATATCGCAGCTTAGTGGGCCCAGAAAAGTTGATAAAAATAGGGATGTGTTTTGTGAACAATCTGGAACGCAAAATAAAAAATTAAATTAAATTAAATTAAAAATAGATAAATAAAGATTTTAAAGATTTTAAATAAATAAATAGGATATAAATAGGATCTAGCAGTGGCATTACCACAGGGCGGCTCTTCACCCACTGAATTTCAATTGGAATTTAGGATTGATTTTGCGAAGGGAGGAAAGCCGGGGAACCCGAAAAAAAACCTCGAAACACAGGAGAGAACCAACAAGCAACTCTACCGACTCCCATACGACACCGAGCCTGGTAGGACTTTCTGCACTCTAAGTTAGAGTTAGACTTAGGAACAGGTGTACGTACGTAGGCTAGTTAAATATTCATGCATTTGGGTTTTATTTGATATTCATTAATTATTTTTCGCGGTCGATTACAAGTTATTAGGCCGGACTTTAAAGTCGTTCGGAGAAAAAGTGTCTTTATGAAAATGAGATATTCACCAAGTCGCGGCTTGAAAGGTAACATGACCTCGGGAATGATTAGGGAAAAGACAAAGAGAGAGAGAGAGAGAGAGAGAGAATCGTTTGAAAAAACAAGCAAACTGAAAATTCTTTTCAATGAATAATTGAAGCTTATAAAACTATGCTATGTCAATTATAGATTTTTATTTTTAGATTAGTTGTCTGCATAAAAGTCATTATTGTTTTTACTATTATTATTATTATTATTATTATTATTATTATTATTAATATGATTATTATCTACCCATAATTCTTGGCGGTCTCAGCTTTGTAGCTTTTCAAGCTTGCGAATAACTTTATTGAAAAAGGAATATAGAGGCTATCCACCATCGCGTGATGGCAGCCATGACTGGAGGCAGGAACAATTTAATCTGGAATCTGGTCTAATCTGATTTACATGAGAAATAATTCAGTTTTCCTGGAGTGGAAAGGAGGTGGAAAGACCAATATTGTGCTTCCTGTCATGGCTGCCATCACGCGATGGTGCAAATCCTCTACAAGATGTATGTGATTTTGTATGTGACATTTTTTTCCTTTGGAATATAAAATTAGCACTGTACTTGACTCGTGTATCTAATTGGAATACAATGCTAATAGACCTCTTTACCTCTAGACCTTGGACCACGTGTCATTCTCTTGAGAATAAGATTCTTTGTTTAAATTGTAACTATTAAACAAAGAAATGATACTCTATAGGGAATGAAACTTGGTCTGAAATGGGAAAATATTACGCCCAAAATTGAGGTAAAGAGGTCTACTGTCTCTTCCAGGAGAGATTTGAATAAAGCCGAAATTGGATGATATTGACATTAGTGCTGTATATTGAGTCAAACATAATGAAAATGCTTTTAATTGGTTTGGGAAACCATTTCAAAGCCGCGCAATGCTCTTCCGCGAGAAATTTTACTAATATTCCAGGTAATTTTCTTAGGAAGCCATATCGAAGCCATGTTATGTCCTGACAAAATGTTTTCCTGCACGGTTTCGCAACCGGAATTTAAAAGCTGTCGATTGGCTTCCCAAATTATAGCCACAAGCGTTGAGCACTTCATATCTATATAAGCACTATTTATTTTTAGCTCAAAATATCTCGTCTTTAGATTATGATAGCTAGAGACCCACGACGCTTTTTACGACACGTGGTTTGTACATCATCCCATAGCACTAAAATGGTTTTCCACGACATTGAAATTGCTTCCTTTAACTACCCTGAGTACCACTACGATGCTTAGTCATGGTACTGATTTTTCATAACATTGAAATGACTTCCCATAACATTGAAATGGTTTTCTTTTGCTGCACTATCATTACCATACTCACAAACGGCAGCACGTGTTTTCCACGTCATTTCATAACACTAAAATGGTTTCCCACGACATTAAACTGAATGCCAAAGGAGGTTCCACTAGTATCCCAAGTGCCCGTGCACGCTTATTGTTGTTTTCTTTGGCTTTAACCGCTGTATTTGATTTTTTTTTTTTTGGCAATGATACTTCTACCACTAATATTACAAATACTAATGCGTTGCTTTAGCATTTGATAAAGCATGTTTGATTAATTTGGCAAATAAAAGTAGCCAGTTGTAGCAGGATCTGTACTGAATCTGAAAGTACTCAAAAAGTATTTTAGTATTTTGACAAGTTTCTTTAAATCTCTTGAAGAATATAGAAATAGATATCGCTAAAAGGTATGACATACACTCTACTTAAGTACAATTGATTTTTCAATTTCGAAAATATTTATTTTTGCTGTTTTGATGGTAAAACGTTATATCACTCGCAGTGCATTCTGGGATACTAGTGGATCCTCCTCTGACTGAATGCCTACTTGTAAGTGCAAAGTGAGTTCCCAGACAAAGATAGTGAAAACTCTCGTCTTTGAGTCTTAACGAAAAACGAACTTAAACTTTTGCGCATGCGCTTTTTTCTGAAGATAACAATAATAATAATTATTATTATTATCATACAGCTTCTCATTAATCCCATATAGGTAACTGTCCAATTATTTTCTTAATTGGACAGGTCTGGTTGATATGGGATTAATTAGGCAGCTATGTAATAAGCCTTTTCATAGTTTAAGAATTGATTCCACTGCGCATGCGATTTTATCCCGAATTTCTCACCTTCTTTTGTTTAATTAAGAACAAAAGAAGGTTTAGACAAAAGAAGTACTACTACTACTACTACTACTGCTACTACTGCTGCTGCTGCTGCTGCTGCTGCTGCTGCTGCTGCTGCTGCTGCTACTGCTACTGACAAAATATATGTGATATTTATTGCTCGCCCTATGATTGAGGGTGTTTTACCTATTCATAGTTGATTTCCCATTCCATTAACGTTAAGCTTAAAAAAAGTTATGCAGAATAAACAACGGAAATACAAAGTCGCCTTAAGCTAGGTTTTCATTATAACACTTGGCTAATAAATCCGGCGCTTTTGTATAATCCGTAGAGTTTCAACGTTCTTCAACCCCCAAACACACACATGTAATAGTTTTCTAAAGGTTTTTAAATATTAGGGACATAACGAAGCATGCGTTATGGCTGAAACTCTCGGAAAATAAAAATATTGTGGGTATATTTTTAAAATCAGTTATCGGAATATCGTCAGAAAACTATTGTTCGGTTATAATGAAATAAGAACATTCTACCGAGTATTTCAATTTGTTTACATTCTTTTCTCGTTAGTTTTAATATTACTTCAAGCTAAATTATCTATAAAAAAACAGCATAAGTTAGGGAAAGTCACTTTTACTCTGTACCATCGAAAACTAAACGTTTTTTTGGGAAAATGTTAATTTTTAATTCTAATTTTTTAATTTAAATTTTTGGTTAATTTTTTGTTATTTTGTTATAATTTCAATTCAAATAATCAAATTTTTTTCGAGCAGCTGAACGATTTATAGTTGTATCAAATTCCCGTTTCATTTAATTGTTTCAGAAATATTCATCATTCTTCTTGACATAACGGTAGCCACTACGAATGATATCTTCCAATTTTTGGTATGTGTTTACTCCCGACGTGCAGTCGCTTTATGGGGAAAAAAGCATTCGTAAACTCTTCTATTTTTGATTACATACAATTAAAATCACTTAGCTTTGCTACTAAAAAAGGCGCCAATTATAGACATTTTAGACGCGCGTGCTGCTAGTCTCTTGATTAAATCTGATTGGTCAAGTTGTGTGTAACGTCAAAACCCCTCCACCAATCATGAGTGTTCAATGATCTTCCAGGACATAGACATTTAGTGTGAGTTTTGCCGGTTATTTATATTTGTATATTTGTAAACGACTATCCCCGAGGCGAGGAATATTTTTATCTTTTCATTTATGTTGAAGACTATCACATCCTTTCTTTGGTAAACAGAGCCTATCAGACCAAGTGCGGGATTCGTGCCGGAGCTATTACCAATTTACCATTAAAATTGAGTTATAAGTCCTAGTCATAAGATCAGACATTACATCGAATCTTTCACTTGTATTGGACAGAACAGGAAATGATAAAGTGAATGAAGTCTTTCCTTTTGGCCCGAAATAATGGTAGTTTGATTATCCTAAAGTCTGAAATCCATCCTTAATAATTTACCTTCAATACAACTCAGTTTCCGCGGATTGTTTGTCGGAGCGTCTATATTCTATTAAGATTCCTCTTTGATTTCGATTTTTTGTGATTTCCATTTCATCTGTTTAGATTCTAGACTTAATTTGATCTCCAAGAATTCGGAGACAAGCGTTAGTTCTACTATTGGCTCGTATGTTCGGATGCGCAATTACGAACTGCACTCAAATAAGCAGGTGAATCGGCTTAGGACAGTGTGGCCCCTCTTAAAGCTTGTCTCATCGACATATTCAAATCTAAATGTTTGAGTACCGTAAAGTCAAAGAAGACTCACTAGAGTCCTTCATTTCAAGTAAGTGAGGAAGTATCTTGTCCACGCTCGCTTTTCTACGCTATTTACGGAAACGCCGACTTTTTAACCTCTCATTTAATTTAATTTTTTTTTTTTTTTTAGATTTCGTGCTGCGGAGAAGTAACGAAAAAAATACTTACAATTACTTCGAAAGTTCAACGCTAAATTTTGCAATTAAAATAAGCGGACAGAATATTCTAAGCTAAGCTCTAAATAATAATAATTTTGGTATAAAATACACCAGACAATCATTTAACTACTAAGACTCCAGTAGATCTAGCTCACATCTTTTCTATCTTTCAGTTCCCATAGCAACGTGACGTTCAACTGTCACAAGTCTATTGCTCTTTTGTTGACTTACGGATTCAAGAGAAGAGAAAAAAGGTTGAGAGATGAGAGTACGACGTGATGGAGATTGAACAAAATGATGTCTCAATTTCACTGGAGAATTCAACGAGAGAGCTTACTCCTCCAAAGGTAAAAGAGAGTGAACCCGAAGCCGAAGTCATTGATGTCGAGAACAGGTCGTGTTTTATTCTTACACAGAAAAGCTTCCCGCGAAAATGTTTCATTCGAATATTCAAAAATCCATATCCTTTATGATCACCACTTTAGTTCAATGTAGTATACAAATATTAAATTTAAACCTGGTTATTATTTCTAGTTTAAAACAATTCAGGGTTTTTTAACTCTCGACGCAGGAAAAAAAATCACACGTATCTGGCATTATTTCAAAGGTAATCTTGAACCGTTTCTCGGTTAAAACATTTGAAAATTTTCAGTTGAAAATCCATTTATTTACGTTTGAAACCGGAAAAAAGCTGGGCTTTTAAAGAAATATCTAATTGAGATTTTTTTATTTGATTGCATTTTTATCAGAAGTTTTTACTCGGTTTTTCGATATGTCTTGTAGCTGTTTGATTGTATCTGAAGCAAGACAACGTGTATTTTTGAGTCGTTCGTGTTGATCTTAAACAAGATATTTAGTTTTTCAACTGATCTAAGATTCTATGTCAAATTTTTATAAGAAATATTTTATTGTAATTTTCTATTCGAGATTTTCGAGAAAGAATTCACATACATTTGCGCCGTGAGAAACGACTAAATTTTTCAATTTTTGAAATTTTTAAGTTACAAAAAAATTTTTCGCACATATCAATATTGTAATTTTTGAGAATAAAAAGTTTCGCTCTATTTTTCATTCTTATTTAATCAATATTCCAATCTTAATAAGTGATATTTGGTTATTCCATCGTGCTTAAGCTACGCAGTTATCGGGAAATATTTTAAATACATGCGAAACTATTCTGAATTTATTATAAGACAGATGGAAAAACCTTTTAAATGCCATCAACTAAAAATGGCAGATTTTCAATTTCCAAGATTACTTCACACTGCTTTTTTAAATAACTAAAATGCAAATTTTTCGAAAAACGCTGTCACGTTTTAACAAATTACTTTCCTATGTTATAAAGAACAGCAAAGAAGTTACATGTTCCGCGAATTGTTCATTAAATAATTTCAAAAATTCGAGTGAAATAAGTGTCAGGAGAAATTATATTCTGAACTTATACTTGAGATTGAAGTTTGAAAATATGATTGTTACCACAAAAAAATCCAATTCGAGTTACGTTTTTGATAAAAGTACAAACTATCAACTTCTAAACGAGAAATGATAAATAAATAATAATAAATAATTTTATGAGTAAAGCGTGTAAAATGTGCAAACGTGTTTTGACGTGCGTAAAATCAAGATATCTAATTTAACGGTTCATGTAATTCAGTATTTCATTGTAAATTTTCAAAATCTATTTAGGAAATATTCGTTTGATTTTCAAAAAAGACATCTGATTTTACAGTAAAATACAAAACCAACAGCCGGGGCAAAAACTCCATAATATTTTTCATTTTCACTTTTTTCAACTCAAGCATTTGCTTTCAAAACCTTGAGACGACTGTCTTGATTTTAATAGAATATTTAAACAAGGCGGCTTAATCAATATTTTCAATCTAATATGTTTTTCATCATTCAAAAGCTATCAACGTAAACTAGGGAAATGATTTCGTTTACATAACTTGTAAACCTGTCAAGAGCTTTGGTGTGTCGGTTACTTATAAGAAGCAATGAAATTTCGTGCTGAATTTTGGCACGTGAAATTTGGAATTCGGACGTGATCGAATTACAAAACCATACATATTATTTGATCTTATTTATTATTTGTTATGGTATATACGGCTCTCTGGAAGAGCATTTTTATGAAGAGATTCCGTATTGAAATAAAGGTGATGATGATGATGATGAATTAGAAACTAAAATCGCGTTTTCTTTAAGAGCATTTTATTATCGTTTTTGGTTTCATTTTTATTTCATTTTTTAAACTTTAATTTCGTGTTCAATTCATTTACCTTTATAAATTTCAGTGTTTCATTTTGTGTTCAATTTACTTTCATCATTTATTTCACTTTTTCTTTGTCGTTTCGATTTACTTATTCACTTTCAGTTTTTCATTTCATGTTCAATTCATTTTCCTCATTCATTCCTTTTTCATTTTCTTTTTCATTTCACTTCTATTCATTTAGTTCTGTTTCCATACAATCTAGTTCTGCTTCTGCTTTATGCCTATTCCTTAGTTGACGACCAGCTTGTGAGATTGAGAGAATAAAATCTGAGATGAAATGAATTGAATACAGTAATAATATAATAATCATTAATAAGGTTCATCATAATGATCACTAATAATATAAAAATAATGATAATAACAATAATAGTAATAATAATAATATAAATGATAATTAAAAATAGTAATGGTGGCGACAATAATGATGATGATGATTTATAATGATGATAACGAAGATCTCTGTGTTTTTTCACTGACACATCTCTTATCTTGTTTATATCGCAGTATAGGCACGCGCACCAGTATAATACATTCTATGACATGTTAATATTGACACAATTTGAATCATCCAAAGCTCCACGTTCATAGTCAAAATCCTAAATCCTCTTCTATCGTCACCGCAAATCGCAACGAATTCCTTCCTTCCTGGATCTCAGACAATAATATCGAAGTTTTCATTGATTAAAAATTGCAATCTTTACTTTAATAAGCTTAAAAGCTCTACCCGTCAATACTTGAGTTTCGTATTCTCGGTACAAGACTCAGCGCCAGTCTCCTGCTCGGTCACTTGAGCACTGAAACGAGACTAATACAGCAATACATTTCCCTGTGTTTACAGTTTCCACGTGTGTGACATGTCTTCAAACGATCGTTTTTCTACTTTAAATCAGTTTAAATCTATCCAAGACCTTAGAAACCTGAAAGTTAATGAGTTAAAGACTATTCTCAAGAATTTCGGTGAGCCGATCGGTGGAAAAAAGGAAGATTTAGCTCTTCGTTGCTTTGTTCTTGTTGAACGATCTAAAGGGTCCAAATCCCCCAACACTTCACCTGGCGAAGCTCTTGCACCACCTGTTACTAGTAATACGACGGACTTAACATACGAGATTATTATAAGAGAAGCAACTGGTTTGATATGGAAGAAAGATCTACGAGAATTACCGACATTTTCCTTCGTACAGCTCTATGATTATCTTGTGAAAAAGACGTCTAAGTACAGCGAGCTTGACGTGTGTACTGGAGGCTACAAGCAGCTAAGAGCATTCCAATTCTTTAAAGAAGGACATATTAAAGATTTACAACTATGCAACAAAGGCAGCCTTGTTTATTTAAAAGCAGAGGTTCTTGCTTCAATGAAATCTGAAAAGTATAAGTCAATACTAGTGTTTGACAAGACAGGAAATGACATTGTAAGAGCTGCGTGCAAGTGTACTGCCGGGTAAGTTTCAAATATTTGAAATTAGACTAAACGTTTTTCCACAATACCTCTATCACACCAATTTATATAATTGATAATGTCTCCCAAGCAACATAGATACATAAGACCTGGCATCTTCACAACTAAATTAACCTTCGTGTACAAAACAAACTATGACATTATTAGATTTTTTTTCTAGGTTTACAATAATTCCTTTTTGGCATTTTAATACTTTTTATTTTACAACTTAATATTTGTATACAGGTGTAAAAATTTAATAATTTAATTTTTAATCTAAATCTTTGAAAGTCAATAAATTACACTACTAAAATTACTAACTAAATAAGTGTGCCTATTATTCAAGTATTGTAAGATGTTTTTTTTTAATTGATGGCTTTATTTATTTATTTTTCTTGTAAACTTTTAAGTTTTTAAAAATCAATTATTATAATTTATATGATTCCACAATAGCCAGTGAACAATAGGAATAATTGGGAAAATGTTCTTATTTATTAGGAGAGGACCAAATGGATTTGGAAGATGCAACCATATTGGAGGCATCATATTTGCCATAGAGGATTTCAGCCGTAATGGTCTTCAGTCTAACACTGAGCCAGTTTCTTGCACTTCACGTCTCTGTGGGTGGAATGTGCCCAGGAACATGAAAACTGATCCCAAGCCTGTGGATGAGATAATCATTCAAAAAATCAAGTATGGGAAAGATACTAGAGCAAATGCTAAAAGCTCATTGTATGATCCAAGAGCCCCATCAGACAGACATGCAGACATTGAAGCTACCAAAATACTAGGAGAGAAATTGTCCTCTTGTTTACAAAGCAGTATCTATTTCATTGCTCACAATATCAAGTCAACTGTTCATTTAGAATCAAACACAGTCGAAATTGACAGTATGAATGAGTCCATTCCAGAAAATGCTACTGAAATAGATGAGCTTCTAGATGCTAGTGAAAATGTCCCCTTCAATGATGAGTATGATATCAGCACCAAAGCTTTCAAAAATATTATTGATTGCTATGTTCAAGCACAGGAAATAAGTGATGAAGAAGTAAAGAGAATTGAGAGGGAAACTAAAGGGCAAAGTGAAAATAATGCATGGAAAAAGCTCAAAGAAACTGTGCTTACTGCTTCAAACTTCAAGAAGGCTGCCCGTAGAACAAAAGCACCAGATACTCTGCTGAAGGACATAATGTATATTGATAATAACAACAGCCAAAAAATTATTTCTTCTCTCCAGTATGGTCTACATCATGAGAATGATGCTGTGAGCTGCTATGTGGCTTTACATCATGCAACAGGCAATACTAACCTGAGAGTTATAGAGGTTGGTACACAGATATCAAAACAAATACCAGGTCTAGGAGCTAGTTTGGACAGACTGGTACACGATCCCTCCTCAACAGATGGAATATTAGGAGGACTAGAGATTAAATGTCCATATTCAAAACGTGGGCAGACTGTTGAACAAGCATGTAGTGATAAAGAATTTTACATTACTCTTATCAATGGAAATCCTGTTCTGAAAAAGGGACATGAATATTATTATCAAGTACAAGGACAAATGTATGTGTGTAACCTACCATGGGTGGATTTTCTTGTCTGGTTTGGCAATGATGTCATAGCTATTCAAAGAGTCAGGTTTGACCATGAATGGTGGGATAAAGAAGCAATGCCAGCTTTGATGTATTTTTACAAGAGAGCATTTTTACCTGAGGTTTTCACTTGACGAGTGAAAAGAGGATTGCCCCTGTACAAGCATGGTGGCTGGCTTACTCATAAACAGTACAAAAAATTAAGGTCATCGTGATTTTATGTTAATCATTTAACAAGTGACACTTAATTTAATATCATGCATATTTGGCCTGTGAAATAATTACTAAATAATACTCTCGAGTAGTGCACTCTTATTTCATAGTTGTCCATTTTTCATAGCTGTCAAATAGTATTAACTGTCACATTGGTTTTTAAAAACAATTACATATTTAATATCCTTTTAGAGGCATTTTAGTTAACTTTTGGATGATATAGACATTAAAATGTTGCTGTTCATTCTACTGTGCATTCAAACTGATGCTAACATTATTAAGTAAAAATCATGTAAAACAATGTATCAGTAAGTTGTTCAACTTTTTGGATAATATATTTTATAATTTTGATGCTATTTTACATTCATTACATTACACCATTCATTTGTATAATAACAGTCCTTCTAGAGACACTTAAATTATTGTTGATTCAACAAATAGTACTTTAAACAGAAATACATTTTACTGTCTATAATTATTTTCCGTAGACAAACAAAAAGTGCAAGTCATGCCAAAAATAATAAATGTTCAAATCAAATTAAAATCAAATTTATGTAAACAATGAAAAGGTTAATGTTGTTGCTGCTTTTCTGGCTCGAGGAGTGGTGGGAGGAAATTGGTTAAATAACTACAGACTGTAAAAATCTGGTCCGCAACATGAGCCAGACTTAGAGGGAGAACACCATCAAGTATGTGGTAATTCTTGATTCTTCCTATTGCTCGCTCAACATGGATGCGAACTGAAGCAATCCTGGCTGTATCTTCAACTTCTTTTGCTGTCAGTTGATCTCTTGTGCCCTTGAATGGAGGCAAATTCAGGTCAACTCTAGGAGGAAGGATATCCTTTATATCAAACCCTCTGTCTGCCATGATATTGCCTCCATAATCAAGTAGTTCAAGTATGCCAGATTATTTAGTAATAGCTTTATCAGATACTCTTCCTCCCCAGAGCTTGGACACAAAAGTAATTTGTCCAGTTGGTGATATTGCAACAAGTACTTTGAAAGTGTTATGGTGTTTGTAATTTGACCAAGACTGTGATTGAGCTTTAAGTGATGATGGGACTTGAACAAACACTTCTGTACAATCGATGATGACTCTTGTATTGGGGGTAGTGTGCAAACTGGATGGGTAGATTTTCCAAAACCTCAGATTGTGTGGGGAAAGGAAATAGCAGTTTTAGTTCTAAATATAAGAAATTAATCCAAGTCGTGAAAATCTTAGAAAAGTGTCCTGGTGTTATATCAAATCTATCTGCCAAATCTTTAACAAATAGTCCAACCCTTAGACGTACTAATACCATCCAGAATTCTTGCAGCCCTGAATGGCGTCGTTTAGGGCCGGGCTTCTTTCCTTTCTCTTGGTATGCTTTAGTGTCAGGAGCAAGCTGTCCATTCCAGTACTGTAGCTTTCCAACTTTTGGTTCGAGGTACTCATACACCGCCACCAAAGCATTGTAATTAGGGAACCCCGTATAAAATAGAATGGCACTGTCATCATCCTTGAATTTTTCAATGCTGAATTTCTTTCTTTCATACTCCTCCAGCTGTTTTTTCAGAACACCTACTTGAGACTGAAGATCATGAATGATAGCAGTTTGTTTTTCCAATTTGTCTTCTATTTTTTTGATATAGTCCTCCTGCTCACCAAATGTATCTCTTTTGCTGGCAAAGGAGAAAGAGTAACTGTGCTCTTGAGTGGAGTTAGTCTCAGGTGAATCACTTTCAATTTCTGTTTGAACTGCTTTTTTTTGATAACGAGGTTTGATTGGTCCGACTACAGTGGGTTCGACAACATGCATGTTAGAGTTTTCACTACTAACAGTTACGACATTCGCAGCATCTTCTATTTCCATTTCATCCAAGTTTACATCAGTCTTTGTAGACACCGACAGTGATTCAGTCGTGACGGATGGTTCGGGATTGTTTGTTTGCCTTACTAAAACACGTCGCTGAGGCTTGACTTCACTCGATTTCCAAGGGAAAATCTAAGGTTCTGCTCCTTCTCTCAAACGGCTTCGTGTACCTCCGGGAGGCCTGTAAATGTCTTCCTTTCGGAAATGTTCTTCGCAAATTAAAGTCAGATTATTGACTGAAAAACCATCTCTTCCGTGCTGCCTTTTAATCAGGTTGCACCAACGATCTCTTTGCGGATTTTTTTGTGGAAACTTGAACAAACTCAGCCCCGACGTTCCGCCATCTTTGGAATATTGAGCATTCGAACAGCCATAACATGCACATTCTCTGCCAAAACCCGACATTTTTCGCTTCTTTTTGTGTTCCATTGCCTTCTTCTACTGATCAATCCAGATAAAGAAGGTCTTTGTGTATTATTTTGACGATAAAATCGATCGACGATCGTTTTTAAGAGATAGACTTCAAGTTTTCGCACTGTTATTTTGTATTGCTATAAGCATTACGCTGTATTAGCCTCGTTTCGACGTCAATTGACTGCGCCTGTAAGCATTGATCAGCGGTCTTCGAAATGGACGTCGAGAATTCGAAAAGGGAGTATTGACTAGGCTAAATTCAAGCTCTTTATTTCCTCTTTGGCAACGGTTAAAACGGTTACTAGATAATTTGATATTGTAGTAACTTATAGAGGCTTTACACCATTACGTGATGGCAGCCATGACAAGAGGCACAACAATAAAGCCTTTTCCCCCAGGGAAGCTGTTTTTTTATCTCATGTAAATTTTACATTCCTTAACCTGTGATCACGTGGTTCGAGCGCGTCAGCCTGTTCGTCATCTTCGTCAACTGCGTCACACTGGCCATGTACGACCCTTATGACAGACACTGTCAACAGCTGCGCTGTACAGTACTCGAGATTCTAGAACACTTTATCTTCGCCTTTTTCTTCCTGGAAATGGTTATCAAGATGATTGCAATGGGAGTCCTAGGGAAGAAAGGTTACATGCAAGATTCCTGGAACAGACTAGACTTTGTTATAATTATCGTAGGGTAAGCACGTGATCGTGACGTCACAAACACTTTGGTAGCTTGACGCTGACTCTTTTTTACTGTCAGCGCTAGGACTCCAATGTGTCAGTCATATGCCGGGTTAAATTTCATCTTTGCGCATGCGCTCTATGACTTTGTTGTTTATATCAATAAAAGAGCACAAGTTAGTGCTCGTCCAATCAAAGTCCTAGCACATGTTCAGCACGTGGTTTAATGGCTAAAGCCACGCGCACGGAACACGGACAATATTTTCGATTATTTATCCCTTTCTTGTCAATCTTTTTATTGTGTACCTGGGTGACGCTTTGATTGTTGTGTTCTCTCGTAGAATCGTAGAAAAGTTAATGAAGGGAAGTGATTATCTAACGATCATCCGGGCCTTTCGAGTCCTTCGTCCTCTACGAGCCATCAATAAAGTACCAAGTAAGACTTATTCTCTTATTCTAATTCAAAAATTCTAGTTTGATCTGCGAGTGTAAAGGAACTGGGTGGTGTAGCAGTAGTTCACTTGTCTCTAACGTTTGGGTTTCGTTTCGATTCCTGGGCTTGGTACCACACGTGATTAGAGTTTATTTGGTCTCTCCCTTGATTGGAAGGGTTTTTTCCCCCGCGTTCTCCAGCTTTCTTCCCACTCGCTAAATTACAATTCTATCTGTGACATAGCCTTGCCCTGACTTTGATTAGCCCAGAGGTTGCTTCAGGATTAAATCTGTGAGTAAGTCATGCGCTGACATAGATCAGACCAGAAGTTATTTCAGGGTTCAATATGTGAGTTAGGCTTGCCCTGACTTAGGTCATCCCGCAGAGTTTGTTTCAGGGTTGGATCTAAGAGTTAGCCATGCCCTGACTTAGATCAGCCCAGAGGTGGTTTCAGGGTTCAATCTGTGAGTTAGCCATACCCTGACTTAGATCAGACCAGAGGTTGTTTCAGGGTTCAATCTGTGAGTTAGCCATACCCTGACTTAGATCAGCCCAGAGATTGTTTCAGGGTTCGATCTGTGAGTTAGCCAAGCCCTAACATAGATCAGCCCAGAGGTTGTTTCAGGGTTTGATCTGTGAGTTAGCCATGCCCTGACATAGATCAGACCAGAAGTTGTTTCAGGGTTCAATCTTTGAGTTAGCCATGCCATGACTTAGATCATCCCGCAGAGGTTGTTTCAGGGTTCGATCCGTGAGTTAGCCTTGCCCTGACTTAGATCAGCCCAGAGGTTGTTTCAGGGTTCGATCTGTGAGTTAGCCATGCCCTACCATAGATCAGCCCAGAGGTTAATTCAAGGTTCGATAAATAAATTTATATTTTTTTTGTGTGTGATTTCTAAACAGATATTCGTATACTAGTCACTCTCCTATTGGACACGTTACCAATGTTAGGTAATGTTCTTCTCCTGACGTTTTTCATCTTCTTTGTGTTTGGAATAATCGGTGTTCAGCTGTGGCAAGGAAAACTTAGAAACAGATGTTTTGCGGATCTGCCAGAGAACAGTACAATATTGCTCGAGTAAGTCACGTGATTAATATCCGCCATTTTGAATACCAAAGGTGGACATTTTCAAATTTAGGCCCCGTCCACACGTATCCGGAAAGTTTTGTATCCGCAAAATTTTTTTTTTGCGGATACGAAAATGCTCGCGTCCACACGCAGCGTATCCGAATCGTTTTCACTGTCCACACGTATCCTGAAATTTCTTGATCCGCCCTGTTGCACGCTAGTGCCTAGTCCATTTGACGGATAGTTTTTCTTATTGAGCATGCGCAAAATCGTGTTTACGTCATCGTATTCGAAAATTTGCGGATACGACCGTCCACATGTATCCGTATTCGGAGCGTATTCGAAAATGTCTACACTGGAGACCGTTTTCGAAAATTTCCGGATACGGATACAAAAATTTCGGGCACGTGTGGACGCAACCCGTATCCGCAAAATAAAATTTGCGGATACAAAAATTTCCGGATACGTGTGGACGGGGCCTTACACCCGTTTTTGACTTATGCAACCTGGTTATTTTATTTCATTTTTATTTTATTACCTTCTCCAAAGAATAAACGAAGCAACTTCAGAATATCCGGCCAAGCACTTTGTTTTAGCATGAAGCAAGTCTTTTGAAAACGACGCGATAGCGATGGAAGAACAATAGAAGGATTAAAGATAATAATATTATTAATAATGTGTGCTTATCATTTGGTCTGGTATTCTGAAGTTGTGCCGAATAAACATGACAAATGGACCAAATCCACTTGGGCGTAATATTTTGCCTATTTTAGACTACATGTCATTTCCATGAGAATAAGATTGTCTGTTTGAGTCGTATCCATATTCATGTGCCTTCTCATGTGCAACCGTTAAACAAAGAAATAATACTTTAGGGAATGATACGTGGTCTGAAATGGGAAAACAGTGGGTTAGGTCTATTAAAAGCAGCATAAGTAGGAGGCAGGGTGAGGGGGACAGCGTAACCAATTACTGCGGGCTCAGCCTGAACGACTACTGACGCTTGCGTTCAGATAAAATAAATAATATTAGCATATACCAACTTGTGTACTTCCTAAGAACGCGCGCGCTCATTGGTTAATTGGAGGTGAATATTGCACGATATTCAACTCTGAATCTCGGAATATTGAGTTGGAAACAAAATGGCATCTGTCGGCAATCGTTTTGCTACAATTTCCGATGAGGAAATTGAAAAATGAAAATAAATGCCATCACTATCAATACTAAAGAGGCAACGAATTATGGCCCAAACGTTTTGCTAAAAGTTTTGCTAAACGCTTTGCGTGAATTTGTCACGCAAACTAAAAGTTTCTGTTTGTTTTTATTGAATTATTGCATATAAAAATAAGTTACTCTGTACACAAGTTGGTAGATGCTAACACAATTATTCGCCTCAGGCTCAGTGAATATTCCCCGATATTCACTTCGCCTTCGGCGAATAATTGCTAATTATCCTCAGTTAAGATATTGTTTGTTTTCAGCTTCAATAAATCTCTGTTCTACAAACCAAGTTTTGAGAAGCCAGATTTTCTCTGTTCCCTTCCAAAAGACTATGGCATGACGAAATGCCCTTCTGACGTACCTTCATCATATCAGAGCAAAATGCTTTGCACCCAGTCCCCCTATGACCAGTTAAACCGTGCACAAAACAGCAGCCAGTGTGTGGACTGGAATCGAATCTATAGCGTGTGCAAAGCAGATGGGCCCAATCCTTTTCATGGGGCGGCGTCTTTTGATAATATAGCTATTGCTTGGATTGCAATATTTCAGGTCAGTTACCTATCACGTTTTCACATGATTATGATTCATGATTTATATAGCGCCCTTTCTAAATGGATATAATCAGGAAGACGTTTTACATTGAGTTTTGGATTAAAGCTAAAACGTCTTGATAAAATAGCTTAAATGCACTTTTGCGCATGCACAGACAGAAACTCGTAAAAAATAATTCCTTGGATTTTGTCCAGTTTATTACTGTTAAATAACTTTGTATATCTTGAATTTTTATTTTTTATTTCTTATGGTTGATAGGTGATCACACTTGAGGGATGGTCAGAGCTCATGTACCTGGTACAAGACTCGCATAGTTTGTGGAACTGGATTTACTTCATCATTCTAGTCGTGGTAAGCTGTACCATCCAACCAATGTAGCTGGTTGTTGTAAGCAAACCAATCAAATCTTTATGTTTCCAGATTGGATCGTTCTTCCTGGTCAACCTGTGCCTGGTCGTTATCACCATGCAATTCCAGGAAACAAAAGCCCGCGAAATCGAATTGATCGAAGAGAGCCGCAAACGTCAAGGTGTGAACATCTCAAGCATGCAAACCTACTCGTGCCTCCAAACCGTTAAAAACTACATCCGTTCCAAACGGGCTGTCAAGAAAGAAGACGTTCATCATCATCATCATCACTTCTACCATCATCATCATTTTCATCATCACCTTTATGACTGCTACTCGCCTGCGTCACCGTTATTTTTAACTCCTACCGAAACAAAGCCTGCGTTCTTTGCTGGTCAGCAGGAAGAACCAGCCAGAGTTCCTAGTATAACAATTGAGAGCGTTGATAATGAGAATAGCAATGAAGGGACAACAGGGGTTTCAACCAAGCCGTTTCTACTTCCTCCTGAACAGTTCATACCAAGAAGGGAATCAGAGGCTTCGCTTTTCGCGGGCGCCATTTCTATCCATACTGAGGCCTCCTCCTCCGTCCATGATAAGGAAATTCTAACAACTTCAAGTGTGACCCTGACAGTCCCAGGATCCCATTCTGCCGGCACGTTTGCCGCTGCTCATGCTACTGCGTGCGCAACATCTTCTTTACCGATCATTAAAGTCACTGAAGACAATACTCTTGCTTCTGCTCATGCGTCGGCTTCTGCAACCGCTGCTTTGAGTGCGGACAGATTTCAGTCGCGACCACGAAGTTCTAGCGAATCTTGCAGTAAACCAAAAAAGCGCCACGACTTCGACTTGATTCCTTCACCGTCGAGTGCACGACGTTATCAACGACGTCATAGCCAGCCATTTGGTGAACAAGAAATCGAGTTGTCAAAGCGCTCTCCCATGAATTCAAGAAAATGGCTAGATTTACAAGAAATTGAAATGAAGAAGCTAGAAATCCAGACCAATCAGCTTCAGAAAGAATCATCATTTGTTAGAAAAATTAGCATAAAGCGCGGGAAAGATGAAAAGCATAATTCGAAGAGTGATGATTCGATAGCGTTGCTAGGAGACGGCGGGATAGCGACAAAACAAGTGATGTCAAGTGATGCACATCAACCAAAACCTTTGGAATGTCACGATAATAATAACGTCGAGGATGTTGATGAAATGAAAAGTAATTATATTGATTCGTTTCCTTCATTTCTCATTAATGTTTTAACAAATATGGCTCATAAATGGGTTCCCGTTTAAGCCAATCAAAACGCATGCATGGCAGCAATATTTCAGGTCAGTTGATTATCTTACCACCGCATGCACGTTATTTGACTCGCTATTGCGCATAAGCAGAAATCTTTACATGCGAGGAAAAGCGACCATCGGAAACTACACCCGGTCCAATCGAGCTGTCAAGAGAAGATATTCATCATCATCATCATCATCATCACTTCCATTATCATCTTTTATTATGACTGCTACGCGCCTGCGTCACCGTTTTTTAACTCCTATCGAAACGAAGAACAAAGGCTCTCTTTAACGTGAATCTGTCACGGAGCTCTAATATAACGTGTTTTTTTTTTTTTTTTTAATCGTTTGTGGTTTATCTACAGGCATTGATAATAAAGTATATAAGAAATCAACCGCTTCTGAAGACTTGCATGCCGGACTCCCACAAAAGGACGACGATATGTACGACAGTATGTTTGACCTGCACCAGTGCGACTCGTACGACGTCGAGCAAAACAATGGATTGTGCTATCGCTTTCGTAACTTCTGCAGAAAAATTGCTGAGAGTAGACACTTCATACATTTCATTATGACGTCCATACTGCTGAATATGGTCTGCATGGGTATGGAACACCATAACCAGGTAGGTTCTGCTAACTTGGGAGGGGGGGGGGGGGAATATTGGGATCAAGAGGGTCGTAAGGGATCAAAAATAAGCATACCTTTATCAGAAAATTAGGGGCAATTGATAGTTTTCATGGCGGTCATGTTGGAGGGACTTAACAAAAGAATTGTCAATGAATTCTTTTGTTATATCCTCCAACATGGCCGCCGTGACTTTTGTTATTTAATTCTCTTGGGAATGGTTGAAAACCATCAATTGTTATGCAACAACGGAGAGGGTGAAATCCCACCACTTGCCATGAACGGTGTGTTACTAATGAATACCGCCTGCATGAGTATAAGAAATCACAAGGTTGGTGAAGTTGGTCCATACTGATGATTATGGCCTGCATGAATATGGAACTGATGTTACATTAGTTATTTTCTATTTTACAGCCCGAAGGACTAACGAAAGCTCTTGACAAGTTTAATATCCTCTTTGTAACGATCTTCTCGGTGGAGATGGCCATAAACCTTCTTGCTTATGGCATAACAGAATATCTTAACCAACTACTCAATGTTTTTGATGGATTTGTTGTCATAGTCAGGTATGTGAGTAACGCAATCATCACTGTAACGCAATAGATTTTGGGCAAATATTTTACCATAACGCTATAATTTTGCTACGATGCTTTGAGATGCACAATACACTGTAGTATGTTTTACTCAGATCCGCGCCATCTCTTGTGTTCAAAAATATGTCATTTCACGCAAACCCGCAAATTATTTGTCACGCGGGCCACAAAGTGGTCACGTAAGATTTAACAGCTAAAAGTTCAGTTGTCACACAATATCCGCAACTTCTTGTGTCACTACTAAAGCCACCACTCGTATGAAATGTCAGAGAATAATCAAATTTCTTCGTGGCACTATTACTCCGTCACGCAATCCCAACGTTGTGGGTGAATCAAGGCAAATAATATTATCATCACGCAATTTAGAGCTTGATTCCTTTTTTCCACAGTATCACAGAGCTTCTAGTTGAAAGTGGCCAAACCAAGCTGTCCGTATTTCGTAGCATTCGATTGCTTCGTATCTTCAAGCTCGTTCGTCCCGTGCGTTACCAGCTGTTGATAGTCATTCGCACCATGAACAGTGTCATCACATTCTTTGGTCTTTTATTCCTGTTCATGTTCGCCTTTTCGATCCTTGGGATGAACTTGTTTGGTGGAAAGTTCGTTTTTCGTAACGCGGAGAATGAACCTATGGTGACAAGATCGAATTTTGACAGTTTTCTTTGGGCTATGGTCACTGTTTTCCAGGTAAGAGCACAGTTCCTGGACTGTTCCATCCAGTCTAAGGGCCTGCGATACAATTTGGTCAGCGCTGACGCATGCGCAAATACTTTCACGGTGGTAACGCATTGAGTAAAGACCATTAGAGATTCTTCACAGATAGATAAGCTGGATTTAGTTAAAAAGTATTTGCTATATCTAAACCAACATGACTTTATTCTTCATAGATTCTTACTCAGGAGAATTGGAACCTCGTGATGTATGATGGGATGCGTGCTATTAATAACTGGGCTGCGCTCTACTTCATCGCACTCATGCTTATTGGTTATTATGTGTTGTTCAACCTTCTGGTTGCAATTCTCGTAGAGGGTTTCACCAGTACTGGGGTAGGTGTATATTTATATGTTACTGTAATTACTGGGTTGCCTGTGGCAGCCCAGTTATAAAATGCCTTGTTTGTTGTTGTTTTTTTTTGTAGTCTCCTTCTCGCGAAATGTGCATTCATGCGCAAGAGTACCCATATATACCATATATAAAATTAGTCGTAAAAATCTGTAATCTTTTTTTTTTTTGTACAAAAATTTGAAAGTTATTTATGATATAATGAAAATGAAAAACGTGTTCGGAAGTTTCTGGAAGAAAAATACACCTACAATGTTCGAAAGTACACTCTCCTCCCAAATAGCGGTACATAATAAATATTAAGTGTTAAATAAGCTCCAGCATCCCTGCATTTTCGGGAACCCATTGCACGCTCCAAGAGCGTCTTGTTGATTCTTTAGCGCTCGCGCCCGCCTCTCATCGCGTCGTATGTTACTTGTTGGTTTTTCTCCTGTGCTTCGAGGGTTTTTCACTGTGTTCTTCCGCTTTTCCTCTCCTTTCAAAAGAATCAACTTCTAAAGAGCCACTCTTTGTAGCCACTGTTAAATTCCTATTATTTATTTGTTTATCTTTATTCATTTTTTATTAAATTTGACAGAATAGAAATGGCTCACTGCACGAGGAAATCCGTATTCAAAGTGTTGCGCCGACCCCCTCTAGCTCGGTCAGTCGAGATGAAAATGCAGATAAAAAATTACGCTGCGACTTGACACCTCCAAAACCTTCAATCCTCATTAACGGTGTAGCAGAATGGGACGAAAACGGTTGCACAAGTAAACCGGCATCAAGTGACCAACACTACTGCTATCATGCTGTCCGCAATGCATTCCGCTCGAATCCAGTAATAGCGCCAAGCGAAAAATCTGTCAAAAGAAAATCTTTGAAGAAACGTTTACAAGAAAGAATCTCACGCGTCAGTACTTCAGCCACGTCTTTTTCCGATGTCGAGGGCCTTAATGGTTTTCTCACCATGCCGGAGCTGAAGAAGAAGCGACAGACATCAGTTGCGCTATTGCGAAAGACGCGTACGAAGCATCGTCCTTCGAACGCAAACCTGTGTATATTTAACCCTGCATTTGCAATAGATGATGAGGTAAAGAACGACATGGCGGAAAAAGTTGTCAAGGGTAACAACAAAACATCTTATTTTCACAGAAAACTGTCGCGCAAAACAAGCAACGATGTTCCTCGCGATAAAAAGACACTAAAAGAAGGCTGTGATTTGAATGGGAAGTCCCCAAATGATGTAGGAAAGACGGGTCAGACAACCCTAGCGGAGGCTCCTTTGGGTGATATTCGAACCGAAATGCCAACGGATATTGACCTTTCATCAGGAGAATACGAACGAAGGGACATGCTGGGGGAAAGCGTGACGCCAACCCAAGGTGATGTGTCCTATTCTAACTTAGAAATACGCGCAGAGCCAAGCTTGACCCAAGAGGATGAAACTTGTAATATAACAGAAATAAGCCATCAAGAAAGGAAAGTATATGGAGAGGTAAGAAGATGAGAAAATAATTTCTTGTGAAAATTGAATCTTGAATATAGCTGAGGAAAAATGGACCTAAGGTAAAACTCCTGGGCACCACACAGAAAATTATTTTTTTCCCCAAAGTTCATCCATACTTCTTGTTCAATCATTCCCTACTGCAGTAGAGAAAATAAAATGAAAATGGACCTAAGATAGATCGCTGGGGTACTACACAGAAAAGCATTTCCAATCTACGGAACTGCCGATTTGTTCTTATGATTTCGTTTTTTCCAGGCAACGTTTTTTATCTTCAAGAAGACCCTTCCCATCGAGAAAACCAGTACATGGTCACAGTATCTTGCTTTATTTAATATATTCCTTCCTTAACTTTTAAGGAGTCAGTTTCGACTACCAAAGGTCATTTTGGAACCAGAAGCAGCTTTTCGCTTTACTTATTCTCACCTCAGAACAGGTAAGCGATATCATGTCAACGGGCTCCCTGTAGAAAAGTTGAACCGGAGGAAACTGGGACAATTCACTGTTCTCAGGGAGCCCAACTCAATAAATTAGGAAAATATGACTTTTGAAATATTTGAGTAATAAATGGAGATTCGTAATCTATTGACAGATTTCGTGTTGCCATGGTTACCGTGTGTGACCACAAGATATTTGATTACGTCATTCTGGTGTTTATTCTGTTGAGCTGTGGCGTGTTAGCCATGGAGGAGCCAGATGTGGACCAAGATCCCATCGTAAGTGTCTTGATTTTCTATCTATATGTACGTCATAGTATTTTTGCGCTTGTAGACTCATAAGGGAGGGGTGGGAACTGCTTGTGCAGCATAGTCCAGTAGTCTTTTTCCCCTGGGAAACTTATTCAAATGTTCCTGCCTCTTATCATGGCTGCCAACACGTGATGGTTTGAAGCCTCCATACGAGCCAATTTTGGTAGAGTGCAAACTACACAAAAACTTGATAGCACTAAAGACATCTATTTCTTTTGCTTTCAATTGTTTCATTGGTGCTATTTTGTACTAATTAGTTAGTACTATTTCACGGATATACGATTCATACTCAAATGTGACAACGTGACAATCTTACGAAGCTGACATTTTTTTCAATTTTTCTCTCCGCACAGAAGAGACAGATAATCGACATATCAATGTTCGTGTTCACTATCATATTTACCATCGAGATGATCATGAAGGTATTTCAATTCAATAGAGCTCTTAACCTTTGGCGTAATGTTTTCCCTATTTCAGTACTACTTGTTATTACCCTAGAGTATCATTTCTTTGTTTAACGGTTGTACATGAGAAGACAAATGAATATGGATACAACTGAAACAAAGAATCTTATGCTCAAGAGAATGACACGTGGATCTGAAATGAAAAAAACTAACTCAGCCTTTCATGTTAAACTTCTGTCCCATTTTCTATTATATTCCATTTGTTCACTATTGTAATCTTTATTTCAGATAATCGCAATGGGATTCGTACTTGGTCCAGATACGTACCTCAAGCTTGGCTGGAACGTACTGGATTTCGTACTAGTACTGATGTCCTGGTTAGATGTGATCATTACCCACGTACCAGACGCATCAGTAGATATCCTCGGTTCTCTAAAGGTGTTCAGAGCACTCAGGACATTGAGGCCTTTACGGTTAGTAAACCTTTGAAATCCCCGAAGCAACATACGCATACATAGGTGGGAAAAAAGACAAGCACTGGTAATAAATGAATCAATTAATTAACTTTATTTACCCATGAAAAGATATAACTAACTAAAAACTAGTGTGAGCTGCGTCGGTGTTTCTAATGAAACAGTAATGATGAAAAGGTAAATTATACACCGTGAAAAGATGAAAAAACTTACTGACGTTTCGGACGCTAGTCCTTCGTCGGAGTAAAAGAGGAATTTACCCATGGTTAACGACTCAGTTACACTGCTATTCAGGCGTGCCGTGCTTAATTTTTTTTTTTTTTTTTGAATGAGCAGCACACTACTGAGTCTAAGTATGTTGCTTCTGATTCCGACGCTTGTGTGACCCAGGCTTTACATCTAACCAGGAGATCGATTTTAAAACGCTATGCATTTTGGTTGGATGTCCAACGTGTTGTATGTCGGTACCGTATGATTGTACGGTCACGGTACATACTTCACGTCCATGGATTGAGGTTTTTAACAAACGCACGTAGTGTGCTCTGTAACTTCTATTCATAGCTAGTACGTGCTGTTTATATTTGGATCCAATCAACAGGATGATTCATCGAGCTCCTGGACTCAAGCTTGTCGTTCAGACTCTGTTGTATTCCCTACAACCAATTGGCAACACTGTTCTTATTGCCGGAGTATTTTACGTCATGTTTGGCATCTTGGGAGTACAGGTGGGTGGCTGTTATGTGGAACAATACAATGTAATGGTTGATGGAGAAACCGGTTTAGAGAGCATCTGGGTGGGCACTGTCCGGTTTTGGCGAGGGTCCGGGTGGGGGAAGGAACCAGGGGGGAGCATCTAGGTTGGAAGGAGGATCTGGGTGGGGTAAGATTAGGGTGGGGATAGGATCCAGGTGGATTGAGGAGTATCTGGGTTGGGGAGCAACTAGATGGTAAAGCATCTAGGTGGTTAGGGAGAGAGGCAGGTGGAGGTGGTTGGCTGTTGATTGATGGAATGTGTTATGCATGTCTATTTTCTCAAGAAATTCTCAACACCTAATGGAACGTCGTGTATATGGATGCAATAAATATGTCTGTTGTCTAACTTCTTGTCTAATTCTACTTGTTTTGTTGCAGCTGTTTAAGGGGCAGTTCTATTACTGTGAAGGAGACAGATACGTGATCAATCGTGCACAGTGCTTGAACAGTACTCGTGGACATTGGGTCAATCGACGCTACAATTTTGACAATCTACTACAGGTTAGACAATGATTATTCTAACATCTTGTTGATTAGACTTCTATCAATGATTTACTGAATTTTCTGCCTACATATATCTCAGGGATCTATTTTTGGTCCACTGAATAATCTGGCCAACATGTACCCCAGGGATCTATTCTTGGTCCACTAAATATTCTGCCAAAGCGTTCCGCAGGGATTTAGTCTAGGTCCACTGTTTTATATTAATATGTAGTTATTTGATTTCCAGGCTCTAATTTCTTTATTTATTGTATCGACACGTGATGGATGGATCCAAGTGATGCATCATGGGATTGACGCAGTCGGTGTTGATATGCAGGTATCTTGGTATTCTATAACGACGTACTTTATATCATTATAATGTCAATTCTGTATCAATACTGAGTCCTGTATGAAATACGGATTACCTTAAGGTTCTGTCCTTGGTCCTCTGAATATTCTGCAAAGTATACCTCAAGGATCTATCCTTGGCCCACTGGCATCTGCATCGGCCCTGTTCTGTTTTTTTTCTGTTTATTTTCCTTGGTCAACTAAATATTCAGTATACTAAGTCTAAATCAGTGGTACCTCAGGGATCTATCCTTGGTCCACTCGCATCTACATTCATAGTAACAGTGTCTTTTCCGTCAGCCTGTAGTTAACTATGCTGAGTGGTGTCTCATTTACTTCATTCCTTTCCTACTTCTTGGCGGATTCCTTGTTCTCAACATGATCGTTGGAGTCGTGGTAGAGAATTTTCAGCGGTGCAGAGCGAAACTAGACGAAGAAGAGCGGAAATATCAAAATATGGAAAAGGATAGAAAAGCAAAGAAGAAAGCTCATGGTCAGTATTATATAAAGCAAACAAAGAATCGTACTTCTCAACGGAATGACACCTAGTGTGAAATGGGAAAGAATTATGCAAAATTATATTAGTCTTATTATTATCGAGAGAATACGACATAAACCAAAATGGCAAATAGAACAAAGAATCCTTCTGTTGATCCAATCACAGCGTTTTAAGCTTACTTATCGTTCAATTAGAATGCTCAGATACTGTCACGATCACAGTGCGCGTGCTCGTAAGAAAAATAAGCCTATTACGATTCTAGGATCTGAAAAAAAACTTTAAACTAAAGTCATATTTCTACAGAGCGGCAAACCTCGGGGGTGGCCAAGTGGTCCATACTTTGTGACTTTAACAACTGGCCGATTAATAGAGGTATATATAAGTACAAAAAAACCCTTTTTGGGACTTGAAACTTGCTGTTCAATACTCCAGTTTTGAATTCTTTGTTGCTTAGGATTAGCCTCGATTTTGTGCAGAATATTCAAGTATTCCAGTGAAGGTCCCGGGAATATCAAAGTGTTCCTCTTGTTGAAGATGTGCCTTGTTAACTTTACCTTTGGTATTTATGAATATTTAGACACTGGTACGAGGCTAACCCTGAGTAAACGAGTCTGCAATCAAGGAACACAGCGGTATTTGACTAATTCTAATCCGGTCTTTAGTAATTTTTGGGATTATTATTATGTTTTTAGTGGATGATGATCAGTATTATGCGGAGTTCAACGTGGTTCGTAGACGTATTCACAAGTTGTGTATTCACCAGTATTGGGATATCACTATTGCAATAATTATCTGCCTGAATGTGATATGTATGTCCCTGGAGCATTATAACATGTCTAAGGTACGTATACAATACCGGATGTCACTTTAAGGATACTTTAAGATAAGGGACTTTAAGATTTGCAAAATCTGCGACGGCGACGTCAACCGGAAGTGTAAATAACTTTCTTTTAGGGTTTCGCGCCTTCAGAGTCTGTCTTCCCAGTCGATGAGTTGACTTTACTGACAGTGTTTTGAATGAAATCTCCAATGAATAGAACCCAAAGAGAAATCGTTTACACTTCCGGTTGACGTCGCCGTCGTAAATTTCTCAAATCTTAAAGTCCCTACTATTACAGGAAGTAATGTGCATATTACGTCATAGCCGCCACGTTGGCATTAGGTATCGTTTGGTGCATTTTTATTAATGTTTTATGATAGTTGCCCAAAGGCACTCAGGTGGAGATAGAAATAGGACACTGGGTCCTCTACGAGGTATTTACACCACTGCTTCTTGCCTTTGCCTCGAAATTTTCCCTTCACAAAAATCAGCATTTCTTTTCATTAGCTTCTCCCCTCCCCAAGGCCCCCACGGCCATAGAGCCTGACTACTCAAGGCTACCATTATACTAACTTCTGTTTTATCTTTTCTTTCGCAGGATTTCTATGTTTTTGTCGAGACTACAAATTATTTTTTCACGGCTGTGTTTGCATTGGAAGTAGTTTTGAAGGGTATTGCGCTAGGACCAGTCAGATACGTCAAAGATAGGTACGTAAGCTATTACATCCCGCTACAACGAAGCTTTTTTAGATCAGATCATGTTGGGGGGGGAGGGGTGCGACACACGGAACAGAGCAATGTCTGTTGAACCAATCAAAGTGTGCGAGAAAACTGTTCCACCAATCAAAATGGTCAGACGTTGCACGGTCAAGGCACCATAACCTTGCCGTAACGTTTTCACAGTCATACGAAACCACTACACGAAATTTTAGCACTGAATTTGACGTGGGAAATTCTTGGAAATCCATTACAAAAGAAAATTTTTTTTCTAATTTATGTCAATTATTTTTAAATTCTCTTCGTAACTTAGCAAACGCAACGTCATCCAGAAATGTCAGATTCTAAGAGAATAATTTTGCCTTGTTTTTCCTTTTTTAATTTTTTTTCAGAATTTTGATAAGTATAAACCAATTTTTTAATTTTTTTTTTGTTTCATCACAACAGGTGGAACATTGTGGACTTGATTATCGTCATACTGTCAGTGTTAGGAATATTGTTGACAGACCTCGTGAATAAAGACCTGCCAATAAACCCTACTGTTATAAGGACCCTGAGGGTACTAAGAATAGTCAGAGGTACGTGAACTTGACCTACCAATCAGTCCCTCTATTATATCAACCCTTGGGTACTAACAAAAGTCAAGTACGTGAACTTGATCTACCAATAAACCCCACTGTTATAAAGACCCTTAGGGTATTAAGTATTGTGAACAGTACGTGAACTTGACTTACGAATAAACCCCACTGTTATATCGACCCTTAGGGTACTAATTATGGTGAACGGTATGAGAACTTGACCTACCAATAAGCCCCAACGTTTCTAAGGACCCTGAGGTTACTAAGTAACGGTACGTGAATGGAACCTACCAATAAGCCCCACAGTCATTTGGACCTAAGGATATAAAGTACAGAAATGGCATTTTTTAAACGTTTCAACAATTTTTTTACTTTCAGTTTTAAAGCTTGTGAAACTAGCAAAAGGAGTTCGGTCTCTTCTGGACACACTGTTTGAGGCCCTACCACAGGTAACCCACACCACCTAAAATGTTAATTTTCTCTCCATAATGCCGACTCTAAAGTTTGTAATGTTTTAATGTTCACAGGTTGCAAACCTCGGTCTCTTATTTCTGTTGCTGTTCTTTATTTATTCCTGTCTCGGTATTCAGCTCTTCGGTTCGCTTGGTAAGTAACTCTCCATATGTTTGTATAGCTTATTTGTTGACAGAGTGTTCCCGTGACTACCCTTGTAAGGCACTGGGTCGTCATGCTCACGTTTTCCTTCATATCCACGAATAAAAATCTCTTAGCCAATCAGCTGTTCGTATTTATTTGTTTACAGAGTGTTCCCATGACTACCCCTGTGAGGGACTGGGTCGTCATGCTAACTTTCATGACCTTGGTTCCGCCATGTTGACTTTGTTCAGGATCGCTACAGGAGATAACTGGAACGGAATCCTTAAGGTATGAATTTATTTGTTTATTTGGCTAATCCTGCCTTTATAGACCCCTTGCAGTACGTCGGAACGCAGCTTAATTTGGAGGACATAACAATAGGTTTCCAATTCTCATGATATTGAAATTCTTTTGTTTTGTCCTCCAAATTGAGCTGCTTTGACGTCACATGCAAGGGGTCGGCCGAATTGCTCTCCCGGCTTACGAAGTGTATTGGATGATACATCACAGCACATTTTATTTCACTCGACAGGACACACTGCGATCCAAGTGCGACGGTTCAGCGGACTGCCGTAAAAACTGCTGCATCACTAAATACACAGCACCGCTTTACTTCGTTACCTTCGTACTGTCGGCTCAGTTTGTTCTCGTCAACGTCGTCATAGCCGTTCTCATGAAGCACTTGAAAGAATCCAAAGAAAAGTTAGCGGCCACGTTAGCAGCTAAGGACTTGGAGAAAAAACTTAAAGTTTTGACTTTAGTGGCGAGGAATTTCATCCGTGCCAAAGCGTCACGCAAACCGTCCACGCCCATCACAAGAAGAAGGTCTGTTGTAGAGCTTGGTTTAGGAGGGATAGAATTAGCACAACTGAAGAAGCACAATAAAGATGGCATAGATGAATCCTTCTATCAAGAGGTAATCAAAGCTGATGCAATATTTCAGCAATTTATTAAACTAAATGCGAGTTTAAGAAAGGCGAAAATGAAAGCGTGTAGAACTAGTTCCAGTACTTTGGGACGAGTTTTTAGTCTTAATTCAAAGGTTAAACCCAAGATTCAACGCCGGCATTCTATCGCGAGGATGACTGATCTAGCGGACCAGGACACCTCGTCCAATATGAAACGAATTGTGTGGAAGTCTGGATGCGAGCCCCTGTAAAATTCCACAAATATTATTCGACTTGCGTTTAATCTTTTTGTCGTACAAAGTTCATAGTATAGAATACTTGTTTTACGAAGTTAGATTTTATACGTAAACAGTAAATAGAAAGATATACGAAATATTTATTTATTTATAAAAATGTGGCTGCTCAGCCGGTTTGACGGCCCAAGAAATTTTCATAAAACAATGTAAAATGTTAAAAGATATAAAAAAGAATTGAATAAAAAATGAAACAGATTTCTTTTATAAAAAGGCAGAAATTTAAAATGGCATTGAAATAGCCATTGTTCGGCAATAAGACTTGTAAATGCTTTAATGACTAATGATAATGAAAAATGTAAAAACTGAAATTCAAGTAATAACATGGGCTACAAGGCTTTCTTTGAAGCTGTTTAAAATCATATGTTAAATCAAATGTCTTGCTTTATTTACGCAGTGCTTTGCTATTTTATCTCCCCACACCTATGCGCTTCCACCAAGAGTATTTTGCGCTTCCAACCACAATAGACCAAATTCAAAACTCGCACCGATGTGAGGCTTAAGTTGTGAACAAAGGAATCTGGCGTGATTCGTGACTTTTGAATCACGCCAGATTACTTTGAGTCACGCCAGATCCCTTTGTTCACAACTTAAGCCTCACATCGGTCTAAGCTTTGCGCTTTTAACCAAAATTATTTGCGCTTCTAACCACAATGCTTGGCGCTTGCAATTGCTTTTCCGCATTAAGATTAAATTGAATTTTTTATATAATGCCCTTGTTACACATTTAAAAATATTAACGTATAGTAGTTTTTGTAGTGGATTCACTTAAAAATAATAATATTTTGTGAAATAGTAAGAAAGAAATAAGATTTGAGAAGGCTATTAAATTTTCTTGTAAATAAAGATTTTCGTAATAAAATTTACTTTAAAATTCAAATCGTTGTATATATTCGAGTGTGGTTATTAAATTATAGTGATAAAAAAACCTAAAGGTCTATTTTTAGATTCATACAATTTTGAATTTTTCTGTATCCATAGCAACAACCGATCACGTGATCTTAGCAGGTGTTGTTGTGGCACTTTTCAAGAATATTAAGTATTTGTTTGAACATAAGACTTCCCGTTAACTTCAATTTTCTTTTTTGTTTTTGATCAACTCAGCCGTCTTTAAAAGGAAATCTCCAGGACATCGGCAACAAAAAAGCACTTCTTGGCCAATTAGTTTATGTTATTGTTGTTGCTAACTTAAAGGCGCTGTTGTTATGCTTCAGGCGATGAAACAATCAAGCCGCAGTGAAGTGGTTCTTAGTGGATGCTTCCCTCTAAAGCATTCATGTCTTTTTAACTTTTCAAATCCTGGATTCCTCCTTGAAGGAATCCCTTGTAATAATTTGAGAGAGCCTCGAAATTCTAACCAACTCGCTACAACAAACCGTTTATCAAAAATTACATCTTCAAACAAATGTGCTAATCCCAGAAGAGAGACAACTATGACAGAAACAGGTGTCTACTGTCAAGAAAACAAAGTCGTTTTTCATCGAAATAACCGTATTTCCTCGCTAAATACAAATGCTAATCAAACTGGTAGACGAAAGATTTCCAGAAGGATAGATAATTTCGATATGACAGAAGAATTAGGAAGATTTAAGTCCGACAGATTCAGCGGTGGGAATCAGTCAAGAAAGGCATGTGAAGTGTTCTCGAATGGAGAAGTGTTAAAGCGACAGCTGAAGTTATCAGCGATAGAGAGTAGGATTAAAGAAGAAAAAAGATCCATAAAGGGATGTGAAGAAACCCGTAAAGTGTCCAGAGAAATGTCTCGGCTTTCCTCAAGCATTGTGGAAGAATGTAAAACAGAAGATTCAAAGAAGAAATCAAGAAGGCCTGAAAAAACGAGTTTAAAAAAACACACTGGAAGTCGTGCACTTACGTGTGCTTTAAGCAGAAAACCTACTCCAGCCGTTTTTAAAGAAACAGAAGACCTTGATTACCAGCATTTTGATATCAAAGACTTGGAATATTATTCCGGAGATGAAAGAAGTGCAGATATTATTAATGCAGTTGCGCGGGAAAATAATGACGCGCGTCTTCCGGTTCTCCCGCCACTGACTTGGAACAAGTGTGAGATTAAAGACCGCTACAGTAGTAGATTTAATGGCGTCCCCTCTACACCACTCCTAAGAGAATATGTCAGAATATCGTGTAGCACCCCTGGCTATTCTCCAGGAAATTCGACTGAGGAAAACCAAGAGATTTAGAAATTCTATCAAACTCATATTGGTTGTGGATTTCTTCGTCTTTACAAACAAAAATGAAGGAAATAATCACGTTGTATACGTTTCCTTTACTTTTTGTTCCGACACAATTATCCATTGCTCAACATCTTTTAACTCTATACATCTTTCTACCAATGTAAACATAACTTATATTGACAAAACAAACTAGACTCTTAGATGCTAAAGGATAAAAACAAACTGATCAATATCGATCAAAATGATATGTTTGAGCCGTAATCGTTCATCGTGTGACATCGATCAGCCGCATATTTCTGTCAATTCGGAAAAAAATTGACAGGATAACCAAATCAGTGTGCATAAATAAATGATGGCTTCATTTGTTGCAGATATCATCTTCCAAAAACAAATATTGGTCAATTGATCAAGCTAATTATTATGAGATGAAACGAGGAGGTTTTTATATCATCAAAACACTTTATTGAGGGACCATCACTTTGGAGTTAAACAAATAGATCTTTTTTTCTTTCTTTCTTTCTTTTTGGTTAATTTTTCTTTCTCTTTAGCTTCGATCAAACCATCACTTTAGCTTCGATCCGGACCATCACTTTGGAGTTAAACAAATAGATCTTTCTTTCTTTCTTTCTTTCTTTTGGTTAATTTTTCTTTCTCTTTAGCTTCGATCAAACTGCAACTCACACTAGATTATTTTGGCAATTTTAGCCATTCTGAGGTTGAGCAGAAATGGGACTATTTTAGGGGACGAATAAGACCCACAATGCACTGCAATGTCCACTCGACACATTTTTTCCCCTAGCCTCAGAATGGGTAATAAATTAAAAGGAAAGATAACCGACAAGCAAAACCAAACTCTTTACTCTTTAAAATGAAAAAAAGGACGAATGCAATAGAAAAGAGGAAGGATAGATTTATACATAAAAGAGCAAAAAGAAAGAAACGCCTCGTTTTTTTCCGTTAGAAAAACAGAAAGGAATGAAAACTGAGAAATTAGCTAGGTAGGAATTAAAGAAAGAAAGAAAATGGACTGAAAAATAAACAGCTGAATGAAAAAGATCAATAGGAGATGACAATTTCTGTACACAAATATGTTTTTTAGCATACATGCAGACAGACAGTCTGTTCATTTCTGTGATTTGGTTTTTAGTTTTGGAGATATTTGGGGACAAAATCTAAGATTTCACTTCCAGAGGTGGCGGGTACCGGGTAACACCACCCCGTCCCCCCTAAATCGAGTACCGTGAGAGGACAATTGTTTTGCCCTCATCTCTAAAATAAAATAAAAAAGTCGATCGCAAATCGTTCTTTAAGACCATTATCAAGTCAGACATGAGGTCGGTCTCCCAGCTAGGAAGACACCAGCGCAGAGCGCAACGGGAATCTTACACTTACCTATCGCAAATAGAATAACCTTAATTGTTCCGGAGCAATCATTAAATGAGAAAATTCTGTCTAACATATTTTCGACAGATCATCAACTTTCTTTTTTTTCCTGAATTTTATTGAGTTTGCTTTTAAGCACTCGTTTTTGAGCGTGCGAATAGCTTTCAATAAACTATAGTGCATAATCCAATTTATACCAGATCCCTGCCGACAGCATTCCTTTATTTTCCACTTATCTCGCCCTTCCTACGAACAAACATTGGCACCACAAGCACTTTATAATCATTTACGCTTTTATACCTCACCCGTAATGGACATGGGCTCGAATAATAGTGAAAAGAAAAAAAAAAATACGACAATTGACAATAAATATGAGACTTTTCAAGGCCTCAAATTAATCCTTAGATTACCGGATGTTCGTACTGATTACCATGGCAACGTCATCATACAGGTGCCAATGAGCAGTTGATTTGACGTTCTTTCTCTAATACTCGTCTTTGCTTGTTATTATTGAACGCTTTTTTCGATATTTGCTCATATAAGAGCCTCTCAGATCATAGATGTTTGATTGTACAGACAGTTGGCAATGGAGTCTCGACGAGACTCGACGTTATGTTCACCTTGTTTTGCCGGGGCCGACGATGACGACTTTCTTTCTCGATATGTCAACCTTGGGTTAGATACCGACAGCAGCGAATGGAACTATCAAGACGATTATCTGAGCAATGAGTATGATTTACTCAAGTTATTCAGCCGTGAACAGTCTCGGGAAATAATTGACGAAGACGTGAAAAATCCACGGAAGTCGAGCTTGGAGAAACCCGTAGGTTTTTTGATGCAGCTAAAACCTCGTGTGAATATTTGCGAAAATTTCAAGTCTTCTCGCTGGGGAAAGTTTTTATCGTCTGAGAAAAGAGTTCGTGAGAATAGTAGTCAAAGTTATCTCGAGGAAAACACAGATTGTAATGATAAGGTAAATATTGAGAAAAATGAAGATAAAGACAATGGAAAGCAAAGCCATTGTCAGACCTTTGTTTCAGGATGTAAAAGGTCTAAGAGTGTTAACGATGTATTTAAAGAATCAAACTGTGAAGTAGAAAATGTTTTAGACCAAAAACAACAGAGAAATCAGTCGTTAAAGCAAAGTGGAAAAGAGGAGAATACTTGCGGTATAAAACGAGCTGCGCCAAGCAGACTTAATAAACAGTTTTCTGTGTATAGCCAGAATTTTGAGCTCAATACGAGGTTTCTTTCCAAGTCGCATTATCATATCAGCCATTGGAAACCGGAAAAAAGCCGAGTAAGATCGAAAGAAACTATCACTAACAGGAAAGATCCGAACCTGGATCTTGTTATTGAGAAACGAATGGCCTTCAAACAAAATGGCAACGTAAAAGAAACAGAACTTGAAGAAAGAAGACAAAAATTCGACACCGATAAAAGCTACAGTGCATGGGTTTGGGAGCCCGAAAACAGTCCTTCCAACAAACTTCAAATATCCGGAAAAGCTGATCGAAAACAACAGAATTCTGGTATCAAATCTTTGAAGATGTTTAGCTCTTCAGAATTTGTGAACGGGAAAATAAAATCGCAGGAAAAATCGCAGGAAAAATCGAAGGAAAGAAAGAAAATTGAAAGACCAACTCGACAGCTTAGTCAAGGCGATGCTCCTTCGAATACCATCTCTCTACCTGCAATTTCAAGTCCAAATATTTTGCCTGTGATTCGACAAAAAAGTCCACATAAACTTGGACATTTTCCATGCATATCGACTGACAGTTTAATGAAACAATATAAAAAATACCATGACGAATTCATAAAACAAGGAAATAAGAATAGCAATAAACTGTAAACAAAACGATACATAGATATTTGTTATCAAGATTTTGCTTTTAAAATTTAAGTGATTTAATTTGAATGAATAAAAAATGGATTCCTAAAACGGAACAATTTCGATACTTTTTAATAGTGTAAATATAAATAATAAATGTATCTGTTCATTTTGTTTGCCTACTTCTTCACTTTGATTGCTTTTAGCATGAAATATTTAAAAATTGTTGACTTTTATACTATATAAACTTAAATTTAACCTTTTAAATTTAATTTATTTGTTTCTGCACAAAAAGCAAGAGAGGATCGAAAGCTAAGGCCCTGGCTAAACAAAGAAACATGTTTATCGCGCGCATGTTTCCTCGATGTTTCCCAGTTTAGCCACATGCGAAACGTTGTTGCGTACAACGAATTTTGCTTCCAAGACGCAAAAAATGTTTCTGCTGTGTGGCAGAAACATTTAATGTTTCCAAGACGCATGGAAACTGTTTGTTTCCCGATGTTTCCTGACAGTTTTGCCACCTTAGGAAACATTTAGGGAAACATGTTTCCTCGTTTAGCGAGGGCCTAATGACGGACAATATTTGTTTCATAACAACAAACTCCATCCAAGTTCTTAGCGATATTAATCAAGACTCCTCCATATAAACAAAGCATAAAAATATACAGATATTGTTTGATTTTGTTTCATTTCGAAATTCGCACGCTTTAGCCAACACTTCATAAGTCAAAAAAAAAAAAAAAAAAAAAAAAAAAGGAAAAAAATTGATATATAATACTTTTAATACTTCAAACTAATGTTTGCGGGTATTTTTTGTGCGCGGAGATTTATGAATTTATGAGAGGGAAAAAATTACCATTATTGAATGTACAATATTTTGAAATGATAGACATTATACGAAACAATCAATAATCTTTGACTTCATTTATAGAAATTCAAGGAGCTATAAACCATTTCATATATACGCCTCTAAATAACAAACACGTCCTTAGGTTGAATTATTACTAGAACAGGGCTGAGAGATCTTTATATTTTTCTCGCCCCACAAACAAACAATCTTTAATTTTTTTATTTTTTTTTAAAGAAACTGCCAACTAAAATTCACCTCCACGCGGTTTCACGGGAAGTTTATGCTAAGTACAAACTTTATTTATCCATTCGTTTGTTCATTTTTTTTCCCCGAGGTAATGAATTTAATTTTTTATATTTGGAAGATAAGATAACTCTTTATTCAATGCCTTTGGGCTTCCTGTGGTTTGTCGACAAATGATCAAAATATGCTTTAGAAAAATTCGAATTTCTGGATTATTTCATATTTTCTTTTTCTATTTCTTACTACTAACAAACAATATTTATCGGTCAAACCCTCAGTAAACGAGACACCGATCTCTCATCATCACGTAGTTTTAAGCATCCCAATTGACTTTTGCTTTTTTTGTTGGATCTAGTTTATGTTTAAGTGCTTGGCTCTTTATATCCTTGCTATCGTCTCTTATCTTTTCCTTGTTCTTTTAACTAGCGCTTGATTTAACTCTAACTCTTTACTCACGCACTGAATCTAATTCAAGGAGTTTTGTCAGGTGTTGTTTGTTGTTTACGGCTAACGTGAAACGTCAGTTGACCATTAAAAAATTCTATAAAATTAGTGAAAAGGAATCGCAAAAATCTCCAAGTAGTAGATAAACAAAAGAATACTTGTCTTTGTCGAGAAGGTTTGCTAAAGGTAAAGTGAAATGTAGGGAAACGATGAAAACGTGGTCACGTTTGCCGTTTGAGGAATGGAAAAACGGGAATCTTGATCCGCAAAGTAGGAACGCGAAGGACAAGGCTTGAAGGAGATAATTCCATAGGTGTATGAGCTTGTGTTCGAACTCACGAAATAAACCGTTTCGAATTAGTCAAATATCGCAGCGTTTCTTGATCACAGACTCATTTATATAGGGTTAGCCTCATTTAAGTGCTTGGCTGTCTGCGGTATTCCCAAGGAACTCAGGCCAATTGACCCTATAGCCCTGTTATTCTTACTGCGCATGTCAAGAAACGGCAGTAAAAATGAAAGAGGTCAAAAGAGCGGCAAGGATTTTACGGAGACTTTTGCATATTGTCGGGCATGCGCAGCCGTAAGAATGAACAAAGTTCTGGGAACGAATTGTGACGTCATCGATTTGTAGGGCTTTTAATATTCGAAGAGAGGATGACATTGCATGACTGCGTCACGACTTGCATGACTGCGAAATTTAATTAATGTTACTTAAAGCTTTGGAAATGGAGATATTTGACATTCAAGTTCCAAAAAAAAAATTTTTTTGAATACAATCACGTTACTTAAAGCACCAAATACACTGACAAAATGTATGGGGATATATTGACATTAAACTCCCTAAATCCATGCAACTGTTCGTCGATCTATCGCTGAGAAATTCCACATCCTTATTAGTACCTGCTGCTTCTGTTATTAAAGCCACCAAATCCCTGGCTTTTGTTAACAGAAAAAAAGCCTTGACAATAGCAGTACAATTGGGTGTGATAGAATACACAAACAAAAGCTATTTGAACTGTCGTTTGTGTCTTCACATTCCATCGCAAACTGGAGGATATTAGTTCAAAAACGACTATCTAGAACAGTCCAAATGAAAAATATAGTCGGATCTTAAAATTTTTGTTGAGTACTTTGAATTTGAGGCAGTCTAACATTCGGAAAAATTATGTAAAAAAAGGATGTAAAATTAATCATACGTACTTACAATAGGAGTACAACAAGTTTTGTTCTTTCTCTCATTATTTTAATATAATGTAATGGTTTTACAATTGCACAAGCATCCATCGTTAGCTAACTTACATCTTAAGTGTAATTTTGAACAAAGGCATCAAAAGACACAGCTTAGACTTTGTGTAGTTTCTACATAACACAGCTATTGTTGTTTTGTTTGCACTTTAAATTGATGTACCTACAAGCAAAGCTCTTCTATATTCAGCCTAAGGCTGCTTTTGTCAGGCTTGCAGCCGACTTTCGTCCCCAGGGATTGCCTCTGAACTTTCCCACGGTTTAAGTTAATATTTTCGCTTAAGCAACCATCATCCTAGCACGCGCATAGCTTGTGCTTGATTATCTGGTACTGGGGTTAATCTCTTTGATTAAAAACAGAAAACAAGTCGTCAAGTCAGTCGTAACAGCCGTAAGGCGAGACACAGTCAAAGACATTATGAGTGACAACGAACAGCTAAAAGAAGTTAATGCAAAAAGGTACATATATATATATATATATATTATTACTATGAATCTCTCTTTTTATGTGTGATAAATTAGAACACAATTTATTTTCTTAAATCATGCTCGTCTCGTATACTGTAGATTTACCAAAAACACTGTTGTCTTTCCACTATATCGCCGGCTTTCCTGTTGCTGTTATACGTTTGAATTCCTTTTTCGGTGCACACGTTATGACATTTGTATTACTGGACGACAAACAAAAGTCTTTCCGTTTTCGTCTGCGTTAAGACCTAACGGCGTGGACGTAATTGTTGACTTCTTGGTTGGCTGTTTTCACGTATTAATACCCTGGCGATGTCTAAAATTTGACAAAACGGGTTTACGTATTTGTTCTGTGCTTACTACTGATGTCTCATATCTTGCATGCGTATTTGCATTATGCAGTGATTGCATCATACTTGAGATTTTTGGAAAAGCACAGTTTTCTTTGCGTTTTGACCTCCAATCAACGCAAAGAGCAATTTTGGTTCCTCTTTGATAACGTTCTTTAAGTGGTTAAAAAAAATGTTTCTGAGGAAGGCATACGCTGAGGGAAGCATACGCTGCTAATGCGTCGCCTTTCACTGTATGTAACCCGGGTTCGAGTCCGGACTAAGTGTTGTATGTGCAGTTGTTTTTGGTTATGTCCATTCGTTTTTCTCCGGTTTTCCTCCCTCCGAAAAAATGAGCTTCTTAAATTCCAATTTAACCATGTCAGTCTCCTTTCGCACTATTGCAAATAAATTGGCTGTTTATTCTTTATGTCTCCAAACACTGCTTAGTTTTATTTCTTTATTTTTACACGTGTTTTGTTTATTTGATAAGTTTTCAAAGCTAACGATGGAGAAGAAAAGAAGAGCTAGAATAAATGCAAGCCTTAAGGAAATCAGAAAATTGCTGCGAGATTCAGGAAAATTGGACGTAAGTTTTCATAAAATAAGGCCGCTCTTTTTTGAGTCTTATTCAACTGAAACGATTTTGCTGCTTTTTCTCCCAACGTTTTTCAGGAATTCCAATATTCTCGAATGGAAAAAGCTGAAGTTCTAGAAGCAGCGGTTTTTCATCTGAGAGAGAAACGTTACCACGCATGTCAGATATTAAATCTTCGTCATCATGGTTACAACGCATGCGCAGAATCGATTTTGCATCGTTTAGCAACGGTTTACAGCTGTGAGAGTCCAGTATACCAGAGAGTAAAAATTTTTCTCCAAGACCGCTGTACAAAGGGACTGTTGCCATCACAACTCACAAATTCAGCCAATAAGATGTCATTGTTTATAACCAATCAGGAACCAAGCTGCTCCACTGTATCCAATTATCCCTCATCTACAAAAGATATTACAATTCCTTCGCACACCAATCGTGATACAGCATCACCTGTTGCTCCTGGTAACACTGTTCCTATTCATTCACTAGACTATAATAGGCAATCATCATTCCCAAAAGTGAATCCTATCTGGAGGCCGTGGTAAAAGATTAAGGATGATTATTAATTAACTAAAATGGCAGCCATCAATGTTGTTTTTGTGATATAGCCGATAGCTAGTTCAATTGAGGGGGAATTCAATGTCACACTGTTCGTCACTGGTTACCCGTAAACAATTGGAATGGAATGTTGTGCTTGAGTAAGCAGCCAATAGTTTGGAGGAAGTTTAGGACTGAAGCTAAGAACGGCTGCAAATGAGACTAAGAAACACCACACTGTTAAAAACACAACTATTTATTGTTGTTTTTAAAAAATAAATATTTAACTCCAGTAAGATTTATTGCACACTATTAATATCAATGTACATTTCAAGGTGTTACAAATAAAGAAATAATACTCAAGGAAATGGCCATGTGGTACTTAACTTTCAAGTTGTTGTAGTTGATCATTATTGACATCATTTTGCTACTTATTGGGGTTTGAGAGGGAAACCTGTTTTTTCCATAGATTTGGAAAAATGGTTCCTTTAAAATAAAACTAATATTGTCGCTTACTTATGTTTGCCAGTTGCTTGTAGAGTACAAACAATTAATCCGTGAAAACACTAATTACTAAATAGTACAAAATAGTGCTAATTAAACAATAGAAAACAATAGAATTTGCATGAAATTGTGCTATTTAGTATTACTAAAGTTTCATGGTTATATTGTTTGCACTCTATTGCTGGCTTCTGTAATGGATAATTTTCTCATAATAATATTGGTAAGCATCAACTAGGTTTTTAAATTTTCAATAAGCAATCAAAAGTTTTCTTTGAATTTTCAATGGATTTTTCAGAGTCTTTCAAAACATGATTTCAAATTCCGGAAGGGGCTACATTCCCTTCAATTCAATTCCCTTCAAGGGGCTACATGAACCATAGTCTATGCGTGAACAGTCTCTCTGATACACAATCAGGCAATAGTTTCACTTGTCGGCTTGTGTGAAGGCGATATCTGTGGTTTATGAACAAGTACAAGCTCTGGAGGTGATTTGGGCTCTTTTTCTAGGACGTGTACAAATTTCCGTTCATGAATTGGTCCCTTTCTTCCAAGCCCCCATGGATAAGGATCCAATAGTTCTCTCTTGTATCTGACTACCCCTTCACTCAGTGCAAAAAGTGTATGGTCACGTCCAACTCCAACCTGAAAATTGAATGATAGATCAATCGAGAAACAGAAAAATACTGGGGGAGGGTACCCTGGGGATTGATTTACCCTCACCCTTTTCTTTGTGAGCACCTAACATGAAGAAGGATATCTTAAAGCATCCATTACAAATTACCAAAAGCGAATCCCAGGTAGGGATAAAATTCTGACGGTAATACAAGAATTTTCTGAAATTACAGTATAGGCAGTTGCAAAATTCAGGAGGAGGTAACTTCCCCCCTTCCCCCCATAGAGATTCCTAATGGTATTTTTACTCACATTGACACCTGGATGAAATTTATATCCTCTTTGCATGACTAGAGTTGTTCCAGGAATAACACGTTCGCCTAGGGGGGGAAAATGATTGCATAATTTTACCAATGAAACAATATCACAGACTTGAAGGTTGATTTACAAATCTCCAAATTTGGATTTCATACCTTCCCTACGTTTAACACCCAAATGTTTCCCCTTCTTGTTCTTTCCTTGATTCTTCGTACTTCCAGCAGCTTTTTTGCTTGCATTTCTTGCGCAAGTTAAAAGAGGCAACCCTAAAAGCATTTGAAGTCATTCTGATCAAAACATGGCTTTTAAAAATCAATGTTCTCGTCAGATCTAAAATAAAATGCACATTCTTTTTCAAGCCAGTAGAAATTATAGATCGTAATCCAGCTAAAATACTAAGAATATTTAACAACTTACAAGAATTTATGAGGTAATTTGGCGCTCTAATCCTGGTCAATAAACCAGGCGTGCAGGCCGCCATCTTGGATTTAGTAACTACAAGAGACTGGAAACTAGACTATGTGCCTTAATATCAGCATCAAAAGCTAAAAGAAAAGAAAAGAAAAGAAAAACTAAAAAAAGAAGAGAATTGAAAAGTTCTGACATTTATTCCGATTAATTTTCGTTTAATTATGTGTTAATAATATCTAAGTTTTTTCGGAATATTTTCCTATTAAGGTCATGTGAACCGGAAGTGACAGGAACGCCTGGGGATTCTCATTGTTCAGTTTTCATTTAGACATCTGGTAGGACAACCAGGTGCAGAATTACCAATAATGTTTACGACTTTTATTCTGATTCGCGTTTTCTGCTGTGCATTTGGTTCTTGCCATCTTCAGAGACATGAGAGGGGTTTATTTTCTAGCGCTTGTTTTCTCCATCATGTCGAAAATCGATGCATATTTTGATGAAAAAGAAGAAAAACTTCCTACAAAATGCCATGGTAAATACAAAAGATATCTGTTATTTTTCTATCATTTGAACCATGTTTTTTTATACTTTTACTCACCTGATTTAGCAGGAATTAATTGCGGAAAAACTCTTTAACGTTTGAGGCTTCTGTTAAGCCTCTGAGTTTTCTGTAGATCATGCTGAATTAAGCTTATTTTCTACTTTATCTGAAATCTTCTAAACTTTTTGGAAACAAACATTTCTATTTTTTTTTAAAAAAAAGAATATGTGACCAAAACACACTCTCATTTTTCAGGATAGTTTTGGTAAACTTACAAAAGGCTATAAAAATTGTGCCAAGTGTGCAATATATACATGTATATATATCAGTTTATAGATTTGTTAAAATAATCAAAAATTAATAATTTTAAATCCTTTTAAAAAAATCTTTCCAAGGTTCAGTCTATAAGCCATCTGTTTCTTGCTTTAAGTGGAAAAATAATACAAGATTTTTGAAAGAATTAGTTTCTGAATCCAAAATGATCTAGTGTACTCAAAAACAATACTTGTCTGTCAATATTGTCTTGATTCTTAAAGATTCGAGTATCTTTAAGGATTATTTTTGCAACAAATAATAGGAGGAAAGGCTGACAAAACTTATATTAACTTTTCTTTTTGATTTGATGTTTATGTTAATTCAGTGTGCAAGCATATGACAAGAGAATTATCTGAAGAGCTTGGGCGATCTGGTAAAACAGGAGAGGTTCTTTATATGGGCCAAGTATTCCAAAAAGAACCAAAAAAAGTTCCTTATAAACAATCGTAAGTGTTTTTTTTCCAGCAGGGCATGAATTAATTAAGACCCATATGCTAAACTTTACTTAACTAACATTCCTTTCATTACAGTATCTCATTTGTTTAAGGTTAATATTTTTATATTTATGAATTCATTTTATGAAGTGTTGATAAAAGAAAAAGTAAACTTTTTATTAAACTGTAAGCTTTCTTTTTTTAAGAAAGCAATCATCCTAATAGGAAAGCGCTTCATACATGTTGCCTAAATGGGTACTTCATAGCAAGACTACTAACTAAAATACACATTTTGAAGCACATTCAACATTTCATGAAAATTTTGCTCTTAATTTTTCAGAGAATTGAGATTAGTAGAAGCTCTAGAAAATGCCTGTTCAAATGTTTTAGATTACAAAGTTCATAAGGACAAACCTTTGTCGCTAAGATATGAAAAAGGTGGGTCCAAAAACAATTAAAGCAATTAAATTTTCTCATCTATAAATTTTTTTTATTTTTGCTTGATGAGCAATCTTCCTTAGTGTCAGTAAATTAAAAAAGTTTCCACTGCATTAATTGACACTTCAAGCAAAATGTAGGCATAATGTTTTCCCATTTCAGAACACATGTTATTCTCTTTAGAATTAGATTCTTTCTCAGAGTTGTGTCCATATTCATGTGTCTTCTCATGCACAACCATTAAACAAAGAAATTATATGCAAGGAAATAACACTTTTATTTTTTTTAATTTTATTTTTATTTTTTATTTTTTTTATTTTTATTTTTTATTTTTTTTATTTTTATTTTTTATTTTTAACACATAACACATGGTCAAAATGGGAAAACATTAAGCCCAAGATTATGTCCATTTTCAACAAAGTTTATATTTTTCATGCATATTCATTGATCAATAAATTCAAAAGTTATTCAATTTATGTTGTGATAGACAAGCATCACATCCTAGGTGGTATTGATATTCATAAACTTCACTGCATTGCTATCTAACTTGGAGTTCAAGCTACAGCTTAATGAGCTTTGCATGATAACTAGTGCTCATAACTTTTTACTTACTACATGTTTTCATATACAAGATTTTTCGCATATACCAATGGATTCATCTATCTTTTCAAACTCATAGAGTTTATAAATTTATAAGAAACATCATCAAACTACAGATATTCTGAATACTTGGTAGTTGCAAGCTGCACACTATAACTTGATTATTCTCTGCCGCCGATCAAAAATAATCAATTGGTACCTCAAATATCTTGACTGGTGGCGAGCAACAAACCGTTAAAATATTGGAGTTTGCAAATATCAAAAACTGCTGTGTAATATTTACAACAGAAATCTAATTTTCTTATTTTTTTCTATTTTATTAGTTGAGAGTATGACCTTCAGGACTTTAAAAGGTTTGAAAAAACGTGGTGTGAAGGTAGATCTTGGATTTCCTGATCAAATGTGGGATTCTCCAGATGCCGAAGTAACCAGATTAAAAAACAAGGTCTGTTAATAATACCAAACTCCTGTGAATAAACATCTGTTCTCTCTTGTTATTAATATACATAAATTTTGACATATTGAAAATGAAAAATTTATTTTTAAAGTTCATGATTCTAACTTCTGGTCATCTCTTTCTATAACTATGCTATAATATAACCAACTGATTAAGCAAAAGGTTTGTTTTCTTTGTTTTTACGTTTGAAAAATTTGTTTTCTTGTGTTTTTAATATATTTTTTTCACAAGATGAAAATAATAAGAAGAATCATTTAAAAAGAATAATTCCTCGTTCAATTTGGCTCACTCATTAAATAATTAACTAGCCAAATGGCAACTCTTCATTGGTTGATAAATTTCAATTATTTTGAATTTAAAACTCAAATAAAATTTCAGTTAAAATCCCTAAAAAATTCCTATTAAAATAAGAAACTTGAGATTTTGACTACAAATTGGCTTACAAGAAAGAATTTTTTCAACTGCCATTATGCCATATTTCATGACATTATCAAAAGAAAATAAATTGTTTTTTTCTTTCCATAGTGTGAACAAATGGTTGAGATGTATGAGGAAGAGATTAGCACTTGGTATTGGAATCTCCCGGATACGAATTTGACGGACTGGCTTTGTGTCGAGAGAGTCTTAGATGAAGGAGAAGATGGTGAGAGAATAGCATGTGTAACACCTTAACCTTCTATAGTTATGACTGCATTTCTAAAGTCGAATTTGTTATTTTTGTTAGCGTCGCTTCCTTTTTGCATTAAATGATTAAAACTTTAGTTTGCCTTGATAAAAGTAAGCTTAACTGATGAAGTGAGCTTTTTTTAGATTTGAAAATAAATTTGCTTTTTGCAGTTTGTTTCAAAGGCGTTCACTTTAGCTCCTGTTGTTAGCTAAAAGAGAAATTTGAAAAAAGGAAACAAAAACTTTTTAGGTGATAAAATCGAATGTTTTAGCCTTTTCTGAAAATACAAATTTTGTCGTTTTAGATTGTTTGAATGAGACAATGCCTCACAAAGACGAGAAAAATGAAACACAAATCGAAGAGAAAGATGAGAAAACAGAAAATAAAATGAAGCAAGAAGAAAAGAGGGAGAGTGGAGACGAAACGAAAGAGGAAGTAAAGAAAAAGTCCGAGAAAAAAGAGAAAAAGAAAAAAGTTCGTAAAGAGAAGAAAAAGCCTAAGACTTCAGAACCCGAACGAAATAAAGAAGTAAGAGATGAAGAAAATAATGACGACAAAATTCAAAGACTAATCCGAGAGCAGGCCGAAGAACAGGCGAGAGGCCGATACCGTCACAGAAGATACCGACGTGATGACCGGCAAGGTTCCGGAAACATGGATGAGACTAAACGCAAAAGACTTCGCGACCGACTCCTCGCTATAAGAGACCCCGAAAGGCTACGAAGAGAAATTCGTAAAATTCGTGCAAAGGAGCTAACAGAAGATGAATTCATCCCTCCTGAGCCTTGGGAAGATAGAATAGATCACCCCATCCCCGAGGAAGTGCGTAGAGACATGCGCAAGAGAAGATATGAACGATTAGAAAATGTGGAGGACTTCCGAAGAGAGATTGAAATGCGTGTTCTAGACTTGGAAGAGGGCACTAGTCGTTTTCACGGAAACTTCGCGGTCAGTGACACCTTAAATTTTTATCTCGAGGAAGCAAGAAAAATTCAAGATAAAAAGGAATTGAAGAAGAGACTCGAGGACTTGAACGCCTTGACTGCGATACTTGCTCAAGGACGAGAAAGACGTGACGAATTATGATCCTCCGCGCACTTGCTGAAGCCCACTTTTGATAATGACAGGTGAAAATCAAATTATTTATTGTGGTGTGCATTGGTTCTCTTGTATGATTTTCCATGGTTTACCTGTGGTATTCTGCTCACTCATATCTTATCTCTTATTGGCTCCAGTTGGTTCTAGTGCGGGACGATAAAGGACGGACTACCCACCTAACGAACATACGCGCCAGAAGCACTGGGGCAAGAGAACCTCTGGTACACAGGCTACCCAAGGCTTAATTTTTAGTTAACTCATACCAATATTAGTGTAACATTTTGTAATTTCATTTTATTGTGCTTTACTGTTGTTTTCTCGCTTCTGATTGGCGGCTGCTAATTATCATGTGTAATACTACTATTCCTCAATCAAATTCTCGATTGTCCTCAAAGTTTTGTCTAGTCTTTGCGATCATGGCCCAAATCTTTCAAATTTGCTCTTTTTTGTAACCATCAAAAGTGAATAAATAGGCTATATTGCTTCTCTATGCTTGTTTATAATTTCTCCTTATAAGAAGGGTATTGGGATTTAGAAAGCTGAGGAAGGTTTCGCATCATGTACGAACAATGGTCCACATCAGATGCGCATCATTTATGGTCCACATCAGATGCGCATCATTTATGGTCCAAGTCAGATACGCATCATTTATAGTCCAGGTCAGATGCGCATCATTTATGGTCTACGTCAGATGCGCATCATTTATGGTCCACGTCGGGTACGCATCATTAATGGTCCACGTCAGATGTACATCATTTATGGTCCACGTCAGATGCGCATCATATATGGTCCGTCAGATGTACATCATTTATGGTCCACACCAGATGCACATCATTTATGATCCGTAAGTTGTACATCATTTATGGTCCACATCAGATGCACATCATTTATGGTCCACATCAGATGCGCATCATTTATGGTCCACGTCAGATGCGCATCATTTATGGTCCACATTAGATGCACATCATTTATGGTCCGTCAGTGGTACATCATTTATGGTCCACATCAGATGCACATCATTTATGGTCCACGTCAGATGCACATCATTTATGGTCTGTCAGTTGTACATCATTTATGGTCCACATCAGATGCACATCATTTATGGTCCGTCAGTTGTACATCATTTATGGTCCACGTCAGATGCACATCATTTATGGTCCACGTCAGATGTACATCATTTATGGTCCACGTCAGATGCGCATCATATATGGTCCGTCAGTTGTACATCATTTATGGTCCACGTCAGATGCGCATCATATATGGTCCGTCAGTTGTACATCATTTATGGTCCACGTCAGATGCACATCATTTATGGTCCACTTCAAATGCGCATCATTTATGGTCCACGTCAGATGCGCGTCATTTATGGTCCACGTCAGATGCGCATCATTTATGGTCCACTCTGGACCTCTAGCACATGTCAAATAATTTATCAAAATATCATAGTGCATTATAAATTATATTATTCATTCAATAATTGTTCCATAAAATTGATATTTATGCTTTGTTTCATAAGGGTGTTTATTAACATTAACTATATTATTAAACTTCATGTAAGCATCATAAAATCCTTAACAACAGTTCTATATCATTATTATTTTAAAAATCAGAATCCAATAGCTTTAAATATTCCCAGCTTCCAAACCCTATTTGACATTTTTCTTTTCTCTGGGGCTGAAGTGTGTCTGCATGACATGGAAATACTAACGCGGTAAACGCTGAAGAATAAGTTACAATTTCATTATAACCTCTATTGCGCAAGTATTCTTATGAAATATGATGTAAATGGGCATGGAATAATCTATTCTACGCAGCCGGTTACTAAAAGTTTTCTTATGGAGAAACCTTTGCGTGACAACACTAAGAGCGGATGACTAGAAAACTAGCAATAAGCCTGTCTAGACAATTAAAAAATGCATCTAATAACCGCTTGTAAAGATATACAGGAGTTACAATCGTTCGTGGTTTGGTGGTGCTGTCAATCAAATAGTATGTCATCTTTATACATTTCCTTCTATAATTTCCCGTTTGACCCAGCCATTTAGCTGGACTAGCTCTGCTATTTCTAAATGGCTGGCGCCCATCTATGATGTATACATTATTATTTTATAAATTTTATTGTATATCAATCCAAGGAGTGCCAAATAAAGATGTTTTGTTTTGTTTGTTGTTTAGAGTCGTCACGCAATCTTCCTGGGCGCCATCATTTATATTTCCGTACTGTCGTAAAACTACTTGTCACTTTTTGCAGTCTGGTTCAATGTTTCTGTGTTTCAAACTTTAGAAAAATATGAGATTAACTTTTTCATTTACATGTTTATTAATACATTTCTTTTGGAGCGTTGAAAAGGATGGAGGATGATTATCAAAGACGTGCGTAGTATGCACCTTTCTCATAACGGCTGATAAGTGCACGAAAACGAGGTCACCCAGTCATTAGTTCAAAATAAAAATATATAAAGCACATGCAATGCGTGTATAGAAGAAAAGTATAGGAATTGTTTTGACTTGAATTCGCGCCATCCACCTTTATTTTGAATGGTCAGGCTTGCGACATGACTGTGTGGCCTCATTTTCGTGCACTCGTAAGCCATTACGAGAATGGTTTACGAAATAAAAAAACCATGGAATGAATGACTCATTTACTTCGAGATAAAGCCTAAAATGACGGAGATTATGCCTGGTTATCATCGTAGTCATCCATGGGTAGATAATCATCTTCACATGTGTTTACTTGATCTGAACAGCTAAGGTTAATCGGTAGTCCCAGTAAGTGCATAAGACTTTCAGTATTAGTTTGGTGATTGTCGCTGCTAATACTCTCTTTACTTTCAAGTGCACCTTGTCCATAATGTCCACCTTCGTTTGTATACACCGCGGGTTGAAGCATTGCGTCAACGTTAGATCTACTACGTCTAACGGCCTTGTTGTCCTCTCTTGTGAACCCAGCACCTCGTCTTCGAGATTCATGTGACGTTACTTTAGGCGCACCCTGTGAGCCACAAGACGCTGCCATCTGTGTTTTTTGCGCTAAAAGTTTCCCGCCAAAAGACGGTGCATTCTCATAGTCTGGGCCATCCTTCAGATTACTAGATTTTGTACCTTGACCAACAACATAAGCTCTGTTTTTATTCTTTTGGTACACTGCGCCTCGCTGCCACGACCCACCGACGCCCTCGCCTCCGAAAACGTTCTCGTAGTTCGAGCTTCTTCCTTTTTCCCAGGTTTTGGTCTGCGCTTCAAGTCCATCTGTTCGTCTTAATTTACGTTTGAGAGGAAGTTCTGGCATCGGTTGGTTCTTATTGAAATGTTCTCCAGATTTTTCTTTCTTCATGAGAAAGGCTTGAGTGTTATTCACGTATAAGGGCTGTTGGCCTTGCTCTCTAAAATTTTCGAACGATTTGGCCGCACGAACGGACGCGGAGTTTTGATTCTCATAAACCAGTTCTTCTTTCCTGTGCCCCCAGTCTGGCAAAAGAGCTCCGTGATTTTTGTTTCTGTTTCCTCTTTCGATTTGAGAATCTTTTTCGCTTTGCTTTCGGACGAGCTCCACAGAGATAGCGGGAGGAATGAAGGGAACTTTCTTTGAGGCACCGTTCTCGAATTTCCCCAGCATATTTGTGTTTACGTTTTGATTTCCTTTGAAATTTGGCTGAGAAACTGATGTGCGAGAGTCCTGTCCATAGTCGAGACCTTTGGTATTGATATAGTCTTCTAAAGCACCAAGTGCATCATCACTGCCATCATCGTTGTAGTTTTCGAATGAGTTGCTAAGGCTTTCCTCGTCATTGAATGTTTGCAGCATTTTTGTCTTGAGCTGCGGGTTCCCTATAGGGCGCGCATTCACCGCTACAACATCAACCGAGGCATTCCCCATGAGAGAAGTCAACGTGCCCTCTACTGGGACACTGATGTGCATTGTTTGACGCTCTGCGCGCCGCCTTCTTCTCCTCATGGCCCGTCGTTTTCCGTTCATGTAGAGAACAACGATGACAGTCAGGAGTGCTAGTACTCCAACTACTATAGGAAGATAGTACCATACTGGGGTTTCTGGCTCTTCGGTTGGTTCTTCTGCGCGAGGTGCCTATCAATGGAAAAAGATATAAGACTAGTAGTCTGTGTAGTTTGCTCCCGAGAGCGGAGGAAGAGCCAGGAAAGGACGAACGACATTTGGTTACAAGAATGCTGCTGAGACAATACACAATACAATACACTCCAGACCATCCGGTTAGAGAGTACAATTTTTCAATTTTGATACTCTTTTTGATCTCAAATACAATAAGATCCAGGAAGCATGTTTTTGAAAAAACAAGAGACGTACTCTCGTTTTATATTAGGATCACCTCTTTCCTCGACATTCCCGTTGGCTGCCACTTAAGTTATTCAACTATTCACTCAGCTTGAATTGTCACTGATGTTTGTTTGTTTATTTGTTTGTTTCGAGATCAGTTTACGATTTATACTGAACAGGTAAAACTAACTAATACGAAATATCAAGATAATAACTCTATATCTTAAAACTAAATAATACTTAAGTCAGTGGTGATGATATTTCCCCCACCCACTCAATGGTATTCACCGGCTATATCAAAAGTATTTTTAAAAGCGGACTTTAAAACGATATATTAAGAAAAACACTTTTAGACTTACCCGAACTACATCTGTTTCGTTGAAAGCTTGTACTATCCAGAGCTGAACTAGAATTCCCAAAAAATAAGATATCTTCATGTCTCATTCCTTGTTTGATTAAGGCATTAAGAAACCAAATATTTTTTGAGTGTGTGAACGACAAGTTTGGAGTTTTTCGCTATGGGAGTCGATACTAAGTGAAAAACCAGATCAAGCCAAAAGATTACGGGATGATGGCAGTTTTCATTTTTTCGTGCACAAACGTGTGGCAGTGCAGTGTTGTTGGCACGAAATCTGTGTTATTGTGAGCTCGCGGTTAGTTAAATTTCATTTTCATGGATTAGCTTTCGTTTCAGTTAGGTGACACATTGTCACTTGAAAATCCTTCAGCATCAAAGCTTTTCATTCGCTATGAGTAGAACATCGCGAGTTATGACTCTTTATACGCAAAACCCCGTCTACAACAATGGAAAAGAAAAGATGGTGAACATTACAGATATAAATCTGTAAAAAAATCCATGAAAAACCACTATATTTGGTATGGAAACAAAGTTTTGAACAAAATCTTACAAATTAATTAAATTTTGTTAGACGTACTCTCATTAGAACCTTCTTCTGTCATCATAACGTTTTCAATTTCCTTGTATACATAAAGAAATAACCGAAAAGTTAAGGAGAAAAAGTACGAGAAGGTATAAGAAATCTTGTCATTTGGTAATATTTCGTACTCGATCCATTGACCTCGCCCATAACTCACTCAATTGTTGTATTTCTTGCAAGATTTTTTCCTTTTTAGCTATTTCCATTTATTTCGTCTCTCAAACACTCTCAGACGATATTTCCTGCTTTAGAAAGTAAAAATAGACTAAAACAATAGATTTTCTGTTAATAATATTCACGGGTCTAATAAAAATTTCGTTTGAGTTTTGGTTCAGCACATGCAATATTAATTATTATTCAAATTTTTATTTTTAATTTGTTCTTATTTTGCTTGGAATATTGAAAAACAAGCAGTTTTAAATACCTTTTTAATTAAGCTCTTTATTTATTTTCCTAAAATGGATATTTCTTGATCCTAAATTCAGGGCATTTCCCAGCTTTTACGATGTACCACAAGCTACTTTGTCAAGTTTATTGGCCGTCTTTGCCTTTTTTAGTCAAGAGGTTTTTTTTCTCTTTTCGATTGAACAAGAAAAATTCAAGTCAAGAGGTTTTTTTTCCTTTTCGATTGAACAAGAAAAATTCCCAAAAAAGTATTTGGTTTTAAAGTTTGTCCTGTTTATACATAGGAAATATCCTGTGTGGGTTCCCTGTGGTTAGTTCTGTCCCAACCCGCCTCACTTTGTTGTTATCCATCATGGCGGAAGAGAGTCCAAAGTTTCGCCTGTTTTTCCGGTACCTTTGTTGCTTGCTACACCTCATTGGGATCACCTACCACTGCACAGAACTGGACTTTGACGCCTATAAAATATTTGGTGGGAGATTCAAGTTCCTAACTTTCCTCAATATGATTTTACAATGGATTTATTTCACCTCTTCTGTGGTTTCAGACGTACAGTTTTTCATCAAGAAACGAAAGAGTGAAGTTTCTTCTTATCTCTGCGACCTTCTCTTTGCTGCTTGGGTCTTTCCGATTGGTTTAATAGTGACCTTGCTATTCTGGGGGCTGTATATGGTCGATCCATACTCATGCCAAAACGAAAAGGAAGCTAAGCTTACCCCAGTCTGGCTCAACCACTACATGCATTCCTTCCCTGGTATCGCAGTAATGTTAGAACAACTCCTGTTCAAACACGAATACCCTACTAAACGTACTGGAATTAAGGCAGTTTTAGGGTTTGGCATACTCTATACGGCTTGGGTTTTCTTAATTGTGAGCGTATCGGATTTCTGGGTGTATCCTTTCCTGCAAAAGATGACACTTCCCTCCATTGCAGCGTTCTTTGGTGCATCCTATATCTTACTGGTATCCATCTACTTAACAGGCCATTGGCTCGCAACAAGGGTACCAGCAGTAGAACAAAAACAAACGACGGAAAAGAAAATTGATTGAAACAGAAAAACTTTGAAGACAATTTTGAAAAATAGATAAAATGGTTTTGTTTTTTTTTTCACTGGAAAATTTTTGTGAAAAAAAATTAAATATACGTACATATAGTTTTATGCAGCAGTGTAGTTTGATAATGTAAATTTGCTAAGATGGATTCATGCATGAAGAGTTGAGAATTACAATTACAATTATTTAATTTTAGATATATGTTTTTTGTTTTTGGGGAAGCATAGAGCTATAGCGCTCACACCTCTCATCTCTAGAATCTCAGGTTGAATTTCTGGACTTGAGGCTAGAGTATGATAGAGATTTTTCTCCAAGATGTATGGTTTTCCTCCTTCTGTAAAAACCTACCAAGCCAATTTCCAATTTGATCTGTGAGTTAGCTGTGCTTTGACTTTGATCAGCCCAGAGGAGGTTCCAGGGTTCTATCTGTGAGTTAGCCATGCCCTGACTTAGATCAGCCCAGAGGTTGTTTCAGTGTTTGATCTATGAGTTAGCCATACCTTGGCTTAGACCAACCCAAAGATATCAAGGTATTGGTGAAATTCTAAGGATTTTTTCATTACACAATATTTGTAGCCCAAATATATATATCCAGGACTTAAAGTGCACATGAACCCTTTGACAATGCATTCAGTACCGGTTCTGCATAAAGTAAATAGTTGATTGGTAAAATATTTCTTGATTTGAGTGACGCGTCTCTAAGTTAGGAAGGTTTATACTTCCAATATGTTAATGATGATGACGTCAGGTAAGGTATTTGAGTGTTTTTGTTGTAACTAGTAATACTTAATGCTGGTCATTTTGAAAATAAAATTTTTTAATAGCTTTCATGTAAACCATGAGTAAAATAATGATGCTTTTTAAATACTGTATCTATGAACCAGTTCGATTTTGTATATTTAATTAAGCCTTAATAGACGTCACACTTATTAGCATATTGAAAGTATAAACCTTCATAATTTAGAAACGCATCACTCAAATCAAGAAATATTTTACCATTCAACTATTTACTTCATGTATGATCAGTATTGAAAGTATTGTCGAAGGGTTCATTTGCACTTTAAGAAACACCATGGTTTTATAATTAATAAGGAATTTTATTCCTATGAACACTTTTGCTTGACATTTTCTTCTTTTGCAAAACATTTTTGTAGCATTTTTTAAATGCTTGGATTTTCAAAAAAAAATTTCCAGTATTTTTTTTCTATATCTTGTAAAAGTAATGAGAAGACAAAATTTGATTATTTGCACAATATAGAAATGTTGTTTCCATATACGCAACTCTTTTTCTTAAACTCAAATTGAAGTTTACCCTTTTGACTCCTTTGATTTTGATATTGCAAGCATTTGGTTTTGCTATAAAAATTCAACATTTTAGGGACCATTCTAGAAATTAAGACCTTGATCCGACACCTTAAGATATCATGGTATTTTTATTTTTAATCTATAAGTTAATGATTCAAATTGTATGGGGTGGTGGTGAAAGACGCCTTGGTCTTGAAGGTTTTATCAGGTCTTTCTTTTCGTCATCAGTCATTTCGTAGACAGCACTTTGTGTTGTTTGCTCTTGTAGCCTATCAACATCCATGGTGTTGGTATTGGGTGCTGGGGCACACCATGCATCATTCTTCAACTGCAGTTCGTTGGATCCCTTTGCATTGCTTTTAACAACTTTTGTAGTTTTATCACTCAAAGTTGATACCATTGACTTGGCATCCATGTTATCATCAATTGCTTCAGCATTTGTCAGTTCATAAGACACGTCTCTTATATCATTTTTGTTTGTGCTTAATGACCTATCCCTGCCATGTTTATTTCTTGTTGGTGTTACGACTTTCCACACAAAACATCCATGTCGCTTACCTCTAACAGGATGACTCGGGTCTAGCCTTGAGTTAAACTGATGTTCATAAGAGATTTTCTCTAAAATAGGGTGTGAATTCTCAGAGGTTCTGTATCCTGGTACAATCCCCACAGCACCCTTAGACCTTGGTGCATTAGAACCTAGGTTCTCATGCCTAGAGTATCCAGTCTGAGAGCTGCAGGAATGAAAGTTTTTATAATCAGCTCTTGAAGTGGAACTTAGGCTATACAAAGGCTTCTTCACCGGTGTTTGTACTGTTTCATCTGGCCACCATGAAAGAACATTTCCATTATCTTCGGCTTGTACGGTTGTGTCCACATGGCATATTGGCTCACACACGAATCTTGGGTTTTGTCGTAGGAATGTTACCGCTTTTGGCTGCGGTTTATTTTTACGACTTGCAGATGCAATCCTTTGGGGTGCTGGAGGAACATTATGGCGTATAAACTGGGATGTGTAACTCGTACCTTCTTGTTTGGCATTCTCTTCCATATCTGGAAATACTCTAGAGGTATTCTGCCTAAAAATGGGAAGAAGAAGAATATATTGTATTCAAGAGGCCTTTTCGTTTGCATTTTCCCAATTTTATGGGTTTTAATTTGTGGGTTTTTTTCCAGCCTAATTAGAAGATTAACACGTCAAAGTCATTGAATTTCAACATCAAAATGCCTACCCACTGACTTCCTAACTTTACTTAAGATTAAAAAGCTAAAATCGAGAATTTACTTTATCTTAAAACCTTAAGAGTGAAACGCGATAGCTGACAAAAATATTTAAAATAAACTTAAATAATCCTTTAAATCTTGCCAAGAATTTTTAGTGTTTGAAGAGAGCTTAGGTTAGTACCGCGAGTAAATCGATTTTTAAAGAACAATATTGAGTTGAACAAAAATCTTCGACTTTTCACGCTTATGAATTAAGACATGTACTTGCAATATCTCATAACAATAAGAAATTATGCGCTTATTTGTGTTTGTACATGGTGATAAATAGATCTTTTTGTCCCGATGAAGTATGAAAACCATTCTACTGCAAAACAAACATTGAGGTGCTATGTTACGAAAATCATACGAAAAATCCTTCAAATTATTAGCTAAAATTTTTGTTTGCCAAAGATTCCTGAAAGATGATCAAGTAGCGCAGCAATATTAGAATCTTCGCAAAGTAAATTGGAATTTTGTCTATACTCACCTGGGCCAACCATCGACTTTTTTCTTGCGGGCGATTGGAGGCAAATAAATACTCGCCATTATAACTGAATCAAACAAAAATATATTCTACTTTTTGGGTAAACGATTTGACGAATACTGAACTCTGCTAAACAAGGAAAAATAATTAGACTTAATGAATTTTATCTTAACATCTTTAAGAGTGTTAAAAGTGAATATTTTCATGTTGGCTTGGAGACTTCAAAAAGCTCAGTATTGATTAGCGTACTCCTTGTTGCCATGGCAGCTCCGCTGGTCAAGGAAACTTATCAAAACCTTTCTATTTGTTTTATATCGCGGGCGCATTACTAACTTTGACCTCCATGATAATCTGAAAACTATTTTTTGCTCTGAATTCTTCGCTAAAAAACTATTTAAAAATGGTGGTTCTTCGAGCCAAACTCTTAATTGCAGGTGAGTTAGACCTCAAAGAAATATTCAGCTGAATTTGGGATCGAAGGTTTCTATTTTCGATTTTTGATAGACGTTTTTCTTGTCAATATTTTCATTTCTTAGGCGATTCTTGTGTGGGTAAAACTGCACTTACTCAAGTATTTCATAGTGATGGCTCTCAATTTCCTAAAAACTATACTTTGGTAAGCATATATATGATTTTTGTTTGTATAATTCCTCAATTATTTAAGCTATATAATCTTATTTTTATTTTAGACTGTTGGGGCAGAAGTGTCGGTCAAAACTGTACATATTCCTGAGACCTCGGACTCTGTGGTAAAATTTCATACGAATTATAAAATATTAAATAAAAATAAAATAAATCTCTTTATTTAAGGGTCTAGTCATTCCAGCACTTTCACACTAATTGGGGGTACTTTTCACTCACACACACTACCACTACAATCAATGTTCTCGCACATAAATGTTCAACTCACATGTTGATTTTTATGGAGGGAGGAAACCGGAGAACCCGGAGAAAACCCTCATAGCATGGGAGAGAACAACATGTCAAACAAACCCAAGTCCCATGTGCATCCGTAGGGCTCAAACCAGCGACCCGACCCATTGGACTTGCAGCGGTGAAAGACAATGTGTTAGCAGTGTACGCCACCCCTGCTACCCATAAAGTAACACTTCAGAATATTTTTGTTAAAGATTTGAAAACAAACTTCTATTGTTGTAGCTACAGCCTCTTTGAAAGGTGCAAGGCATAGCTTTTATGTCATCATACATGTTTGCATTTTTAATTGCTGCAATTATTTGGTTTACAGGAGTTGTACATCTTTGATTCTGCTGGTAAAGAGCTGTTCTCAGAGACAGTACAACAATATGTAAGTTGATTGAGTTCTCAGATTGGGCTACCTGTGTTAAACAAAAATAAGGGCACCCTACCCTTTCAACCCCTTCTTCATCAGAAGACTCTCTTAATTCCTTCTTGGGAAAAAATATGAACACCTTTTCCATGTAAGATCGGAATTGTCATAAAATCCTCTAACCCTCCCCCCCTCCCATCCCTCCTTCTCTCACATAAATGATGATACCTAAAGAAATTAATTGAATATGCTATCCTCATAGTGACCTCCCAACCCCACTCCCTTATAAACTTATCTTTTTTTATTTATAGTGGGAGAATACTAATCTTATTATGGTGGCATATGATGTATCCAATGAACAGTCATTTAATGCTTGTAATAAATGGCTTGAAAGATGCCGAGCTGCAACACCTTACCAAAGTGTACCAGGTACTCAGAAATACTTATGGACCAATCATTATTATCTGGGAGTGGGGGAGGAAGAGGACAGTGGAATTCTCTTGGTAACCCATACAATCAATCCAACCCCCCCTATCAGTTGTTGCATAAAAATGCCCCTCCCCCTTGTTCTCCATTCTGTTTAGTGAAAAACTGCTGTGCGACTCTGATTTTTTTCTTATGTTTCCCTCTTGAGCCTGATTTTATATAATGACCCCCCACAAATCACACCGCACTCCCCCCCCCCCCCAGTAACAATAAAAAATGAACTGTCCCTTTTGCATTTTATACAAACATCATTAAGCTATTAAGTGCCGCTAGCTATAAAGTGCTTACCTTCATAAAACAAGGACAATATTATAAATTTGTAATACACTCTACAAGATTACTCCATTCTGATTGGATCAGAAAGAGGAGTACCATTAAATCCCAAATTGTACTCTGTAGAGTCCCAATTAAGTTGCTCAATTTTGTTGAGTGTGTTATAAGCAAAAAATAAATTTATAGATACTCTAAATTTATAGATACTCTAAATTTATAGATACTCTAAATTTATAGATACTCTAAATTTATAGATACTCTAAATTTATAGATACTCTAAATTTATAGATACTCGTGATGTTTTGAAAGTTCTAAAATTGAACTCACCTAAAAAATCGTCCAATTTTGAAAACTTTCAAAACATCACTTGTACCTAAAAATTCCTAAAATTGTACTGGAGATCGTGGGATTTCCTATACTAAGTAAGTTTTATGTGTTTACCAGTTTTGAAGAGTGTATTCCTTGTTTTATATCATAGGTGCTCTGATTGCTACCAAAACTGACCTCAAACAGCGAAGAGTAATATCAGCCAAGGAAGGAAAGGAATTTGCCAGCTCAAAGGATTTGGAATATTTTGAGTGTTCTGCTGTAAGTATTGTGTTTCTATCCCAGATTTAATTTGACAGTGAAAAAATGTGATCGACAGTGTAAAGGAAATCAAGGATGAAGTGTAGTGCAAGCCATCCCTCACCTTTAAAGTCTTGGGTTGAATTCTTGGACTTGCATCCAGCAAAGAAAAAAGAAAAAAAAGATTTATGTAATTTCTTTATTTTGCAGAAAGAACACCAGAATGTGGAAGCACCGTTTTACTTTCTGGCCCAAGAATTCCACAAAATCTATCATGAAAAACTTGAAGTTATGAAGTCTTTAACATGACTGGCTTATTCTTGCATGAAATCCTCTAACTTCTGGACCTATTCTTTACAATTCTGGTATCTGGTTCCATTCCTAAAAAATATGATTTCCTTATTTAATCATTAGTAGTCTAGCTCTTTAAAAACATGATACTAGAACAAAACCTTCACCATCCTTTTTTGGAATCAACATCTTCATCAGTTGCCGCTGTGCCATGAGTGGCCTAAGGCCTTTTTAAAAATAGCTGTATAAAAATGTAGAATATGAAAAACAGTTGCACACTAGGACATTGACATAAGGACTAGAAGAGGCCTGAGTGTAAATATGTAAATAATGACAAAAAAATTCTCATATGGCAATTGTTTTGCATATACTGATTCACTTTTTAGACTTGATAGGAGTTGCGCATAATAAAAAACTTCCATAAGGCCCTAGTATATTTATAGTATTATCTGGAATTAACTGCAAGTAATCCTGCAGATTAAGTTAACATATAAAGATTACATTTAATAAAGTTCATTCATTTAATCTATTGAATAACTCTACTAAAATTCACAGATCTGTTTCCTCAAATTGTTTAGTATTAACAAATCAATTTTCTAAGTCCTTATTTTCGTAAATTTTAGTCGCTCTTTTTAGGGTTTTTTAGGGTGCTTTTAATGTGGAGTTCAGCTCTGTTGTGCTTTCTCATATTACTTGACAACTTAGCTTCCACTTCTTCCTTCAATGTCATGGAATATATAAATAAAAAGATAATAACGTGCTAAGTACGTGCCCGATAACATGGGACTAATTAAACTGTTTTACAAAAACACCTATTGTTTTATCCACAAAAGGTTCAAGCTTTGAGTTCGCGATTTCAATTCATTTGAATATTCACATCTTCTTTTTGTTTCTTAGCAACGCTCTTGAAAACATTACTAAAACCTAGAGTAAAACAAGAGAGGCAAAAATCTTTGAGGAACCAGTAGAACTTATGTTCAACAACGGTAAATAATACTTTGCAATAAATTAGAAAGGCCGAATTTGTGTAAAGTTAGCGCTGAAATACGTGTAAGGTTTTAGTGGTGTATGATCTTGCTCGTGTTTATCTTCCTAGCTGGAAATGATGATTCAAGACAGAGGTACTATGGCATCTAGTATTCTTGGCTGTTTGTTTGAAGTCTAAAAGCAGAAAGTGGTGGGATGTGAAGTATCTAAGCGCCAGGACTAACAACGCAAAACCAAAACCGTCTGCAAACTTATAGTCTTAAAAACAGAAAAAAGATCTGAAAAACGCCGCAAAGTAAGAGCAGAGGAAAGAGAAGAAGAAGGCTGTGTGCTTTAGACTTGTTGGAAATTCGTATTGGAACTTTGATACTGAAAAACAGTCTCACGGTACCGAACAGCTGGTAACTAACAACACAGAATCAGTCTACTCTTGGAAAAGTTTCAAAATCAGCGAAGTTGAACTAATAAAGACTATACAGGAAATTTGTAAGCAGAACTTAACTATTGGATTACTATGGGTTGTGGGCCATCGAAGAAGGACACTCGTGGAATACATGAAGTGAATGAAATCACGAAGAAGCCTAAGAGCAAAACCACAACAAATGACGATAATAATAACTTTACGAAAAAACAATTCAAGGTTGGTGAGCGCGTTCATGTGCGGGGTTATGTTGGAACGGTTAGGTTCGTTGGTTCGACCGAACTTGGCGATGGTGTCTGGATTGGTATCGAACTTGACAAGCTACATCACCAAGGAAACGATGGCTACTTCAAAGAAGCAAAATACTTCTCTTGTAAGCCCAAACATGGTCTTTTCGTTAGGCCTGAGAGTGTTGAGCTACATACTGAGGAGTTACCAGACCTGTCACCTGAAACTGTCGTTAAAATACAGACCCAAGTACGGAAAATATTGGCCAAGATAAGACTGAGAAACCTGCTAAAGCGCTCAGAAAACGAGAAATTAATTGACAAACACGTGATGAATACGCCTCCAAAAGCCGAAAAGGGTATCAATGAACTGAGTGAGTACCTCACTAAACCATTTGAGAGCGACAGAGACAAGGCATTTGCTATCTACAGATGGCTTTGTTTTAATATTTCCTACGATGTCGAAGGGTTCTTTGGAAGACGAAGCAAGGCAAGCTGTGACGCTGAAGACGTTCTCGCCAACAAGACTTCTGTTTGCGCAGGTTACGCCAACCTTTATGAAGCACTGGCGAGAGCATCTGGGCTCGAAATACACTTTGTAAGTGGATATGCCAAAGGTTACGGCTACAAAGCAGGACAAAGAGTTGACGGAGCAAACCATGCGTGGAATGCTCTCAAGATTGATGGTCAATGGTATTTATCAGATGCAACTTGGGGCTCAGGTAGCCTTGGGGATGATCTCCTTTTCCAACGTGCTCCAAATACCTACCGCTTTTTAATGCAACCAGATTATGCCATCTATGATCATTTTCCCGAGGATGAAAAATGGCAGCTATTGGATAAACCTGTGCCTCGAGAGACATTCGAGAAGGCGGCCGTCATATCTGGGCCTCTTTACGAGATGGGCGTCGAACTTCTCACTCACAACGAAACCCACTACAGCATTGACAGTGACTCCATAGAAATGGACTTCTACTGCCCAGGAAGGAAGATATTACTGATGGCGAAGCTAAAAGATAGTTCTGGGAAGGCTCATGATGGTCAAAAGAGCAATTGTCGACAGCGCATACAGTTACGGCGCTGCGGACTCAACCAAGTTAGACTCCATGCACAGTTCCCAATCAAAGGCGACTACTCTATCGATATCGATATGTCAACGTTGAAGGGACATGGACGTTCGGCTTAACCTACTACATAACTGCCAATAAAGGGTGCGGTAAAAATACGGGAGGATTTCCCAGAATTTCCAACTCCTTTTATGATGACGGGTTTGACCTGGTTACTCCATTTACCAACATTGAAACCACCAATGGCAGGGCTGAGATTCAATTCCAGTGCTACAATAGGCGCTATTGGTCGCTCAATGGGAACCTTAGTGGCACAGATGGATCATCGCAGAAAAAAATCTTGAAGAATCAAGCTTTGAGTATTTCAGAGAAAACCAACGATGGATTTATCCTGAAGGTTGATACCCCAGCTCCAGGAACTTACTGCCTTAGGATATTTGCAAAATGCGTGGAAGAGGGGGACAGCAGTCCGTTTGTATGTGAATATTACATTAACAACTTGGAGACTACCAAGCGACCTCTTGCGGGGTTCCCTAATCTCTCAGATCACTTGTATTCCTGGGGTTTAGAGCTTGTTGAGCCGAGAGAGAACATCTTAACTAAAGATGGAAAGGCAACAATCAAAATTAAAGCAACGGAGCTGTGTAACTTGGATATTTCGTCCATAAGACTCCTTGGTAATGTCCACAGACAAGATGGCGCGAATATGAACTTGCTTACAAATCAAGAATTGTACTTCACTGAGACCACTAGTAACAGCCTTGAAATGAAAGTCGATACCCCTGGTGCAGGAACGTACTTGTTAAACATCTTTGGGACGAGCGAAAAGGGAACAAATGTGTTCTTTTGTAGCTATTTCATTCACAGCTCAGAAAAAGAAAAGCGCGCGGCTGTAGGATTCCCACTAGCATCAGATGTTTTTCACAAGTTGGGAATGAAGCTTGTTAAACCTCGAGAAAATATCTACTCCACAGACGGGAGAGCGGAGATTTCGTTTGAATGTCCTGAAAAACTCACCGAGGTGAAGGAGTACATCCAGAAGGAAAAAGAAACCATCCATGGCTGTTGTAAAACAACAACAGCAACAGATGAAAATAGGACGATTAAAAATATTTCTGTCCAACTTCCCTCGAAAGGACTGTATAAACTGAACGTCTTTGGGAAAATAGACGATGGGAATGCGAGTGATTTTCTTTTTAGTTTTGTTATATTTGCAGAAAAAGGGGTTGAAAAATAAAAGGTTTTTTAGTGCACTCTTAAATGGCTTTCCTATATCAGCACTGTGATTGGATAGTGTCTAACTTCCTGGTTGGTTCAGGAGGGAAAGCCATTTTGTTGTCAGTTTTTCACTCGCTCCTGCTCTACTTGGAAACAAAATTCAAACTGCATTTGCTGTTCATACTGTATATTTAATTCCTACTAATAAGATAAGATATCTATACTAATGTGTTCCGCATATTTATCAGTATCATGCAAATTCCAAGCAAATATGTTTGAAAGCTTTTTTCCCTACGTTTTTCAGTTTTCTCTTGTGTGTAATATGATAACTATTTTACTGTGTGTGTTTCATTTATTTCCGTTCTTACAGAAGCAAAATAAAACGATTCAAAAACTGCATTTCATTCGTACGAAATTTTTATATATTTTGGGGAAGGGACTGAGTTTCTGACATCGAGTGCTTAGAAAAACGTCGCATGGCAACGAAAAGAATTTAGGGCTACAGTATGCTAAACATTTCAGTCGCTGTTTCATACATATAAATATACCTAAAAATTGCTGACATTTTTCATAGAAGCGTCAACAAATATTACGTGTTCAAAATGGCCCATAAATAAATTGTGACGTAATGAGAATCCTTACTTCCGGTTTTGACCCAGCAATATACATTTTCATGCTTCAAAACTGCCTAGATTTTAGTTATTGTTCTCTCCTCTCTGTTAAAAGATAGCGGAAAATTATTGAAAATTGAACTAAGAAATTGTAGGAATTTTTTTTTCGCGCGTTTTTAGACCTACGCCCAGTCTGTGACCGTGAGTGTCGCGCAGACTCAGTAGCACATGGAAGAGATGGAGATCAAATCGAAATAAAAAACAAATGTGTGACATTTTTCTGTTTTGTTTTCCTAAATTCAAGTTGAATGGAGCGTTTCTTTCGCTAATAACATGCCCCGAAAAAATAAGTTTGTAGATTTAAACCTCCTTGGAACATGGCAGGTTTGTTAGGCCGGATATTTTTGACTTTTGAGCTCAAGAATTATTATGAATTTGAATGTTTTTTTCCCTTTGAGCAGATTATTTGTTGTGAGTCCAGCGATGGAACGCATGAAAATATCAAAGGGTAAGGATTATCGTATTTTTTAGACGTGTATGGCTTGAAATAACTGTATGTCTATTGGAATTAGAGTGGAATTTACTCTCGATGAAGGAGACGATGTAACTTGGGGTCCAACACAAGAACTACAGTCTAAAAACGACCAAGAAAGCTTTCCCTTGTTGACGTGCCAGACATTTGAGGTACGAATATTTATTAATTTAGAGCAAAAAAACGAGTTATTTATTATAACTTGGATAAATTTAGTGGGTTTACGCCTTAGGTTTTATTACTGTATTGTATTTGCAGCTCTACTGTATATATATATCTGTAAGCAAGCTGTCACTCAAATATGAATTTTTATGAATTTTAAATTGATCTCTCACTTCTCAATGGAAATCAAGCATGGTATAGACCTCTCGCATGTGACGCCAAAACAGCTCATTCTGGGGGACATAAAGAATTCCAATCTCCTTAGAATTGGAACCTCCTGTTTTGTCCCCCAGATTGAGCTGCATTCCAAAGTGCTGCGAGGGGTCTATAGCATTAATTCATGTAACTCTCACCTCTGTGTTTTCAGGTTTGATTCCCAGACTCGGCATCACATGCGAGTAGAGTTTGATAGGTCTTTTCCTTATCTTCCTTCATCAAAACCTATGACACTAAATTCCAATACTATCCATAAGCTACCCATCCCAGTAGTTGTTTCAGGGTTTGATAATAATTATGTGATTCATATTCATAGATTGTTGCGAATAAAAATGAAATCCACTTTTATTTACCGGATACTGGACATTGGATAGAATTCAAGGTATGTTAGTATATGTAATAGGACTCCATAATTGGACGAGGAAAATTCCGAGGACTGACAAAATTGGATGAGGCCGTAGGCTGAGTCCAATTTGGCAGTCAGAGGAATATTTCAAGTCTAATTATTTCTTGATTGGGGAGCATGAAATCCCATTACCTATTAATTATGTAGCTGCCTAATTAATCCCATATCAGCAAGACCTGTCCAATTAAGAAAATAATTGGACAGTTACCTATATGGGATTAATGAGAAGCTGTATAAATAGGTATAGTTAGTTCTCTTAGGATTTATTTTTAGTTCTTTGTTCTGCAGGTTGTTTTGTAACATTGTTCTATATTTACACCTATAGGTATCATTCTCTGGGGATCAGCTGGTTCTAACAAGTGGACGAAACCTCAAACTCAATTGCAACAAAGTAAATTCCTTTATCGTTCATCCTTCACTCTGACTCATATTTTAAACATTTTACAATCATCACTCCATGCAAGGGTTTTTCATACCAGGTTTGTTGCACACTTGCACACTCACTACCACTACATTCACTGTTCACAACACACAACATTCACACCACACTCACATATTGATTTTTATGGAGGGAGGAAAATTGGAGAACTTGAAGATAACCCATTGTGGCAAGGGAGAAAACAACACATCAAACAAACTTGACTCTCACACATGTAGTTCAGTTGAGAATCAAAGCTGTGACCCCAGACTTAAACTGCACAATGTTGAGACATCAACATAGCAGCACAGATTAAAACATGTTGGTTTGAACGCTTAGAACAACAGATGTCAATGTGTAGGATTCCACAGTATCACTAGAAGATGGAAATAATACATTATATCCGATCATAAAAGGTCCATTTGAAATTTTAGGTAACACATGTATGTTCTGTATATATATATATACAAATACAATAAATTTGTATTCTCTGTTTATAATATAGATTCTAGAAGAACGAATGTTACAAGCTGCAACCAAGTTCTCTCTTCTTAATGCTTTAAAAGAGGGATATTTTTCAGATTTGACTCTCTCAGCAAGTAATGGAGAAAAGGTATGGCTATTTTCTATTATATCGTGTCATTCTAGAATAAGGTTCTCTAAGTAAGGTTTTGATTCATTGTACTCGATCTTTTTATGTTCCAGTTTGCTGTTCATAAGACAATACTCTCTTGCTTATGTCCCAATGAGGACTGGGACACAATACCTCCATTCATCCAAGACCTGCCACCAAATGTCCTCAGGGTCATTCTTCACTATCTATATACTGGTACTTTGGTGGAAGAACAGGAAGAGGTTACCATCAGGGAGACCCTTAAGGCTGTAGAGAGTGTGACATGTCTTGGTCCTCTGGTAAAGATGTGTGAGGACTACCTGAAGGCAACAGCAGCTATTCATAGTAAGTATAGCTAAATTTCAAAGGCAGGGCTAACTCACAGATAGAAACCTGAAACAACCTCTGATGTAAGTCAGGGCCTCAGCTAACTCACAGAATGAATTGGAATTTAATGTGGGTTTTGTGGAGTGAGAAAAAACAGAGAACCCTGAGAAAACTAGGAAATAAAGGGAGAGATTTAACAAACTCAACTCACATGTGATACCAAGTCCAGGAATCAAATCTGAGACCCCAGGAAACCGACCCCAGAGGTGAAAGGTGAGTGCACTACTGCTAGACCAGCCTTGATTTCCCTTTCTTCTGCCGCATAGTATGATTTATATTTTTGTGTGTTTCAGAAATAAATACTCTTGTAAATGACCTAGAACAGGCTATTGACAGCATCACAAGCATTATCAGCAGTGTACATTCCCCAGATATGTCAACTGTTCAACCACAACAGCTTCTTGCTGCCAGTAAGGCAGTAGCACAACAAGTGGCAATAGGTATGAATAGCACTTGTAGCTATAAAGGTTTTGCCCCATCACGTGCCGTAATACAGCTTAGGGTTGCCTGTGGTTAGATGGCATAACAATAGAATCACTCTCAGGAATTGAAATCTTTCTCATGTAAAATGATTGTATTGTTCCTACCATCTAACATGGGTGCCATCACGTGATGGTGGAAAACCACTATATAAAGCAACAGTAAAAGCTTATAAAGGGGAGAGAAGGACAAATCAGATTGTAAAATTTGAAGCACATAAAGAAAAGAGAAAAATAATGCAATCAATCCATCTCCCTCTCAATTAATTCTATGTCTATCCATCTGTCCATCTGTCCGTCCATCCAGCCAGCCAGCCATTCATCCATCCACTCATCCCTTCCTCTCTCACTCAATCCATTCCCACCCAATATCTATTTTTCTCCCTTTCTCCATCTATCCTATTCCATCCCTTAAGAAATGCTACTAATATTAAACTCAATGCAATGTGAACTTGGTAGCAACCTTCTTACCTCTGGACGTATGTATTTCTTGACATGTAGCAATTGCAAAGTTTGTTCTTCTTTGTGATGTGTTCTCACAAAGAAAGAATGAGTTGACAAGGAAAGAGAGACACAAGATCATAGAAAGCATCAGAAACAGGTTTGTACTAGTTAGTACTAAACAAAATGAAAACATAAATCCTGTTTGGGTAGCACTCAAGGGTAGCATGCAATAGCCAAGTGGCTAACAATCCTATGGCGCTAGTTCCATAATCAAGTTGGAATTTAGAAATGAAATGTTGCAAAGGAATGACAACCGGAGGCATATCCTTGGCTCTTTTTGCTCCTTGGGCTTCCTGTGGTAAGATTTAACACAGGGATCCCAACAGAGAATATATGGGGTACTTGTGGAGGAGGCTAAAGAAAAACCCTTAAAGCACAGGCGAGAACCAGCAAGCAATCTCTTTTCCCATAATTGTGAATAGGCCATTTGTAGGACATAATCACATGACTGTTATTGGAAGTTTTTTTTTTAATATATCAAGTATTCTGTTTCTTAAGACTTCCAGGAATCGTCTCTAAAGTTCATTCTCTGTTGCTTGTTTGTGGTGAGGTGTTGGTAAAATATCTGTTGACTGAGGCTAGGCAGCAAGAAGTAGTAACATATCTTATTCCCGAGGTAATGAGCAGTTGAAATGTTCAGCATTTAACAACATTATTCCCATCTATCTATCCATTTATGCATCTATCCCATTTATCCATCTACCTAGATATCTATCAATGCCTCCAATGCTACCGTTTATCCATTTTTTCTATCCCATTTGTCCATCTATTCATCCGTCCATATTTCATCCATCCATCCCATCCATTCAATCCAACTTTCCATCCATCCCTTGCATCATTAAATGATCATATTTTATTGACAGAATTGTTTCAATCTATTATCAATTATATTGAAAAACCTTTTTACAGATTGAAAACTTTTGGAAAGTTATATCTGACACTATCACTGATGCACAAAAAACCCTAGATGAAATAGTAGAACAAGAAGATGATGAACAGAAGAAGAAACGACACTCTGCATTCGGCAACAAACTGAGTAGAACATTTAAAAATGTAATTCAAAATATCCTTTGACTTTTCTCTTCTCCTTCAACTCCTAGATGATTATTTTGTATCCCCTCCCTCAGCTTATTCTCTTCTCTTTCTCCCTCCCTCTTCTTTTTCTCTTCCATATTCTTTTCTCCATCCCTCTTGCTCCCATCCTCTTCTCCTTTTCCCTCTTCTCCTGACTCAGCTTATTCTCTTCTCTCCCTCCCTCTCCCTTTTCTCTCCCATATTCTTTTTTCCATCCCTTTCACTTGTCCATCTTCTTCTCCTGCTCCCTCAGCTTATTCTCTTCTATCCTCCTCTATTTCTCCCTCTTTCACTTCCTCGGCATATTCTCTCTCATCCTCTTTTTTCATTCTCCCCCTCCCATTTTCTTTTGAACTGGATTTTTCATCTCTTACATGATAATCTTACTCCCAGTTTAAAATCCCACTTCTTTGCTTCTTCTCTGCCTTTCTTCTCCTATTGCACTTGACATTTCTTCAAACCCTAATCAGTATTTCTGCATGTCATTGCTTTACTCCAGGTGATTCATTTAAGGGAACTGAACATTTTGAAAAAAATCCAAGAAGAGGCAAGATCAACATTTGTCTTTGTTTTACAGAAAAGGTCAGCAAAACTCTTTGCTTAGTAATTTTGGTGGATTCCATGGTTACAGAGTACACCATAGCAAGGGCGAATGCAGCCAAAATTTTAGGAGGGGGGGCTAATTGAGTTTCTTTCGTCAACACAATGGAAAACAATAAAAAAGCATCTAATTCTTCAGTTTTGTTTTGTTTTTTTTTTCTGCTGAAGGGGGCCTTCAGCCCCCTTGGCCCCCCTTGATCCGCCCTTGCATAGTAGCAGCCAAGGGCCAACTGATCCACTGTAGTTGAGTGACTAATTGACCAAATTAATATGGTCTATCATTTTTGACTGCGGCCATTCATGGCCAATTGTTGTCAATATTGTTATTGATATTTACAACAACTGTGATCAGTATCTTCACCTTATCTTACTTGTTCTATTAGTAATTATTTCTTGTTATTACTTACCTTGTTTTAGGGAGGATTTCAGTGCTATGAATCCAGAAAGAAAAGTTACAGCTGTGATAAAGGCAATTGATTTCTTAACAGATGAGGTATATTGATAATGCCATTTTTTGCCCTTTCAAAGTGATCACATTGGGGCTGTGTCTGCAGATGGCAGTGACAGCTTGCACGTAAAGAGCGTGGTATTGAGCCACCATATGCCGTTCTTTTTGGCTGAAAAATAACTGCTGTTGTTTTTATTCACTAGATTGATGGTGTATATCTCCCTTCACTGGAGAAATTCCCAAACATGTTTGAAACTGATCTCAAGTTTAAAGCATGCAAGAGTCTATTCAAAGTTGGAACAGCACGAGTTGTAAGTAAAGATCATGTCTGATGTCCAGTATTGAACACTCTGCTAATCACCGAAAATGAATGATTTCATTCTTTAATAGTCCCCTTCACAGTTCCCTGCGCCATCTTGAAAGGTAGCCATTCCTTTGCATTGAAGCAAGACAAACGGTGAGCTTGCAATGATAGAGACCTTTTTTTAACACCTTGGACAATTATTCGCACGTCTCTATCATTGCAAGCTCACCGTCCCTCTCGCTTTGATTCAAAGGCACAGCTACCTTTCAAGATGGCGCAGGGAACTGTGAAGGGGACTATTGGATACAGCTGTGAAAATATTTTAAAACATTAAGCAGTTCACTCACTATAAAATATGTGATTTATTCAAATGATTTTCTAAAATCTAAGGAGTTTTATTTGTCTCTGTGTTTTTATTGAATAAGATGATTAATAATCTCTGATAATTATTGTTGTTTTCTTCTCAGTCTTGGTTACTGGAAAGAGTGCAGCAAAATCAAAGTGCTCTTCAGCCATCTATCAACCATATGTGCCAACTCGTTAACCATGAGTCATTTAATAGGGCAATGAAAGACTTAAAATTGATGGAATCCCTACCACAGGGGTGTGCGTCAACACAACTATGCCCACCACCTGTGCCTAAACAAAAACCAAGGGTAGGGTGTTTATGAAAATAATAATTCTTAAATTCCCTTTTGTGACCATGAAACAATTGCGCCAGTTATAGATGTATGAACACACCAAGTCAAACCATGAATTGGAGCAACTGTTTTGTGGTCCTTCAAGCAAATTCAGGAAAGGTCTATTTTCTTCACATTATTCTCCACTCAGTTGTTTAAATGGGTACCAACAAACAACTATTGGGGGTAAACGGTAAACTGACAAGGCACTGGGGGTCATGTGTGATGCACTGGTATTCTTACACGAGTGCCTCTCACCACACTCACTTGTTTAAATGGGTACCAACAAACTATTGGGTTTAAACTGACAAGGGACTTGGGGTAATGTGTAATGCACTGACATTTGTTGATGCCTCTCTCCACCCAGGTGTTTAATTGAGTATCTGAATCATTTTGGGTAAGACAGATAGCTGGGAACCTTCCTGCAATTAACTAGCAACCCATCCATTTGCTAAAGCAATAATTTTAGTCTTTATGCTGCAAAAAAATGACCTTCCTAAAAGTTTTTTTTCTTGCAGAATTGTATGAAATCTGATTCCACTTCAAGTGACTCAACCATCGATAGTCAACTTCCCACTGAAGTAGCCAAATTATTAGTGTCTGGGAAATATGCTGACATGACATTCATTGTTGGTGATTCTACCTCAAAAGACAAGACAACAAACAACAAAGATACTTTAGAACACCTGAGCTGCCAGGCCTGTGCCGACACAGAGAGGAAACCTGGGGATGACAATCTTTTGAAATGGAAAACATGTGAAGTGAAGGAAAATGAAAGTTTAAATGAAACAGAGGAAAATGTTGTCAAATTTAAAGCTCATCGTGTTATTCTAGCAGCTCGATGTACCTTTTTCAAATGTGCTCTCTTGAGCGGAATGAAGGAATCCATAGACAGGTATTTTTTTAGAATTCCTCAGGGATTATTAATGGGTTGCAAGCATTCCCAAGAGAGTTAAAAGACAAAAATATGGTGGCCATTGTGGTACCGCTAACAATGGATGCTAATGAGAAATCTTTTGATAAATGATACCAACATGGCCGCGATGACATAACGTGCAAACAAAGAATGCATTTTATGGAACATGAAGTACCATGAAGGAGGGAAGGGGATTCATTCCTCCCTCCCCACCCCTCAACCTTTTATGGTGCTCTGTGGTCCTTGATAACCTGACTTGTTTTAGCCCTACCACTTTTTAGGGCACACTGTATGTGTTCCCTAAACCTGAGGCTGTTTAATATTGTCAGAATGAAAGTTCTTAAAGAATTTCATTGCTGGGTTTCAATCAGCTGATTGTCTTTGAATCTCATTTATCTGCTCCAAATGGTGGTCAAACACTGACCACCATCTGCTTTTAACCAGAAAAATTATATTGAAAACTTGTGATTCAGCTGATGAACATTACATACAAGACAGGAAATGACAGTCACGAGTGAAACTCGGCAATCAAAAAATATAACTTAAAAAATATAAGTGTTTCTGACACATTTTTGATTTTTTTTTCAGAACAATTTTGGTGCCAAGTACCAATCCACATTTATTCCATAAATTTCTTGAGTCTTTGTACAGTGGAACAATAAATACAAACTGCATGAGCATAGACCAGCTGGTTGAGATGATGATGCTAACAGACATGTATGAGGTAATAAGATGCCTCCTGATAATGATAGAGTTACTACCATATTATCATTGAAGTGCGACCTGAGAAGTTTGATGTCTCATTTGCCAACTAATATTTTAACGACCACCAATTAAAGAATCTCAATCAAAGAAAACAATAGGGAGATTTTGGACTGAATAAAGAGGATTTTAAAAGGCTCCCTCATGATATTGATTTTTTATTTTTATTTATTTCATTTCATTTCATTTCATCTTATTTTATTTTAGTTTTTAATGCTAGTTGGCAAACTAGGCATCAAAACTTTGCAGGTCGCACTTTAACAATAATTATAGTATATTATTAATTCATGACTCGACACTATTATGTTAATGTTAATGGATTAATAATTATTGATAGATTAATAAATTATTATTGATTATTGTTAGGTGGATCATATGAAAGAAGCATGTGAAATGTCTTTATGTGCCTGTATCAGTGACGATACAGTTCTATATCTGTTGAGTATGGCTGACAGATACAATGCTACACAACTCAAGGTATATATTATTTTATTGTATATATTATTTTAAAATAAAATTAATTGCATTCAATAATCGTTCCACAGAGCTAGTTCCTACCAAATCCAATAAGTAATTTGAAAAAAAAAATTTAGAGGGAGAAAAACTGGGAAGCCTGGAGAGAAATCCTTAAAACACACAAGAGAACACACAAACAAAACAACTCTACTCACATTTTACCTTTTCGTGAATTTTTTTGTGTGGTGTACAGTAGCGGCTTTGCACCATCACGTGATGTGGCTACAGCCATTACAGGAGGCCGGCACAACAATAGAGTCTTTTTCCCCTGGGAAACTGAATTCCTTTTAAAATGTAAACCAGATTTGACCAGGTTCAATTGCTACTGTCTCCTGTCCTGGCTGCCATCATGTGATGGTGCTAAGCCTCTATTGTAAAAATACAGATTCAAACAAGTCTTGTCATTGAGACGCAAGTGCTCTCCAATGAAAGCGTGTGTTGCCAGGCTCCTAATAACTTTTTCGTTGGTTTTTGCTAAAAAATATTATTATTTGTTTCAACAGAGCAAATGTTTAGATTTCATGACAAACCCAGAAATCTACATGGAATCAGAGGAATTTAACAAACTATCCCCGGAACTACAACAGGAGGTGAAACAACATCTAGAAAATTTAAAGTAGGTACCAGTGTTTTTTCAATTCTCAATAATTGAAGTTAAAACCTTTTTTATTTTTCAAAAGCAACAATTATTATTTATTTGCAGGATTAAAGAAAAACTGAAAAGTAAAGAATTGGAATCATCAAAGGTATTAAATTGATATGGAAATGAGAAATATGCTGCGTTCGGACTATCTACGGCTCAGGTCAAAGGTCAAACTTCACATGAGCCGAATCTAATTGAAACAACTGATAACTAGGCAGTCTTCCTTCTTGTCATTAGGTTTGGCTCATGTGAAGTTCAACGTTTGACCCTAGTTGAAGCCAACTGCACACATGTGGATGGTGTCAGCACAAATGCTCTGTTTACTAATACACCACAGTTTTTGACCAATCAGAATATGCATAGAGAAGGGGCTATATAATAAATTAATATATTGTACATCTTTTCAAGAGACCAAACCTTGAAGAGCTCACAAGAAGGCATTTATTCGAACAGTATTCACAACAGGGACATCATGAAACAAAAATCGAAAAATGTATGCAAGAACTTACAGAAATCTTAGGAGTCTCGATACCAAGACGAGATTTGTTGCGAATAACGTTAGCCGCTGATTGCGACGTCAACAGGGCTTTAAATTTCTATTTTTCATGGCAATCCAGCGAGATTTAACCCCCAAGGTAAATAATTTTAATATATATTTGAAATGTCTTTAAATAACACAAGAATATCATTTATTAAGGAAAGTACAATTTAAAAAATATATTACAAAATTTATCATAAAATATTTGGCGTGTTGAAATTTTCATAAAATGTTTGATACTTTTATTATGCTAAAAATAATTAAAGATTTATAGTTTTTTGGCTTTTCTGTTTTCAATGATAATCAATATTGCTACTGCTTTAACTTTTGAACTACATTGTTCCGATCATCATGTAATGGGACAATTTTTGTCACCAGTGAAAAAAAAAAAAATGAATCATTGAGAAACTTTATTTAAAAAATTCGAATGAATTTTGAGTTCTAGAAAATAATATGTGTAGGTTGACAATTGGCCAACTGTTGGTGAGAATCAGATGGTCGGCCAAGTGTCGACCGTGAGTTGGGTGATTGTCAACCAGAAAATAAAGTGAATATAATTACCAAAGGTGCATAAAGACACTTAAAAAATATCAATAAAATTAATCAACAATCAATACAAAAATAACTCAATTAATGCTATTTTTTGTGTAAAATCGCAGTAAAAAATAATATTTAACCTCTATTTTGCAGCCACTTGACAATTACATGAGAGTGGCTGCTTAATAGATGTAGGGAATCAAAGAGAGGAATCATATTAAGTTTATTTTTACCAAATTAAAAGTAATAGCACTGAGTGAAGTTTGAGAAGTGTCCTGTGTATGTAGGATTATAGTTGTAAATCAAGGCAGCATCTTCTTTGTCTTGGCTGGGAAAATGGTGATCATTCATGCGTGCTGAGAATTCAATAAAGTAAAGTACCTTAGTTTATGTAAGGATAAAGACATTGATAACTTGAGTGGGAGCTTTGCTCGCAGTTCAAACATTTTAAGAATATGACAAATACAGCGATTTCCACTTGAGTGCAACATGTGCTGAATTTGTTGATTTTGAAATGTTTGCTAATAAGCTCATTTGAAGTGTTAGACAGTCTGTCTCAGTCTCGTCAGTAAAATGTGACAAGACAATGTGTTCTTTTAACAGTTGAGCAGCGCTTGGACGACCGAGACAGCAAACGTTTCAAAATCAACAAATTCGATGCATGGTGCACTCAAGTGGAAATCGCTGTATGTGTTTTGGCAAATACTTAAGTTCTTAACTTATTGTTGTACAAGTTGTTGCATTGTTGAACTTAGCGAAGCAATGCAAGCCTGTTGTAAACAGAGAAGACTAGCCTACCTTGATCAACAAGAAAATTTGCCATATACTGTCCAAGATGAATAGCATCAGTACTGTGTGGTATTGATTCTTTGGTGGACCACTCAAACTGGTTCTTTTCTGGATGCCATTGAACCCCAAATATTGGATATTTAATACCTGAAAATATGAATAGAATTTCTTAGACAAGGTATATGTTACATGTGACCATTTTGGGAGAATCAAGGGTGGTGTTGTAGTAGAGCATTCACTTGCCCTTCACCTCTGGGGCCTCAAGTTCAATTCCTGAACTCGGCATTGTATGTGAGTTGAGTGTATCATTCCAGTCTAGGTTGTTTCAGGGTTTAATATAATTTGAATTTTTATGACAATGTCAGACTGGAAATTAAGGCAATAGTGAATGAAGTTTGTAATATGGAAAATTTAGGGATTTGCTTGAGGGTATAGTATTCTAAAATAGCAATTATAGTGGATCGTGGTCTAGCTTGGGTACAAACCAGGCCTGTGGCTAGGAGCGGTTCGATGGTTCGAACCAAACTGCCCTATCCTCATAGTACAAATAAAATAATATTTAGCACGGTTTTAATTTTTTCGAGAAAATAATTATGGCATGACTAAGATTGGCAGAAAAATGAACATCCCCTTTCAAGGTCCTAGTGATGGGCTTGCACAAATATTTGGATCACCATGTATTTTATGGTATCGTTCGTACAAATTGTTTGTACCCAAGCTACGCCACAATGCATCCAGTTTATGGAACTCTGAAAAGGTCTGTGTATATTCTATAACACCACCTACCTTCAATGGTGGAAACATACTCAATGCCCTTTCGATCCTTGTTTGTCGAAACAATTCTGTAAAAACTAGAAAGACTTTGATCCTTCTGAAAATTCTTCAAATAACAGAGAACATGTTTAGTAATATCGTCAGGAATAATTTGCAATAGAATTTTAAAATGTAAGTAAAAATTATTATTGTTACAGATTAATATTAGTAATATATTAATAATTATTATTATATTTATAATCTTTAATAAATTGTTTTTTAAAGAGATATGATGGTTTGTTCTTGCTGCTTTCTGTTAAATCAATGAATGCATTTGCTTGCATTATCACAGACTGTTCGCAGAGACAAACAATATATATCATACAGTAATAAATAATTTGGTAACAACTATGTAGCGCTAATTGCTGTGACATAAGCTGTTGTCTTTATTTTCCAAACAAAGATAGATTCTCTGATTAAAAAAGTAACTTGTAATAATTCTTATAAAACCCATCTAATGTGTCCTTGATGTCTCGTATAAGACTTGGTAGCTCAGTGGTTAGAGCATGGCACAGGAATTGCCAGGGCACCGTAATCGTCAGGGCACAGGTTCAAATCCCGTTCAAGACTGTTTTTGTGTCTTTCAAGACTTTTTCTGAGTCTTTCAATTTGCAGCTGCATAAGTAATTACTTCATATACTGCGAGGATCAGCTCAATTTGATAAATAATTCTTACGTTTGAAAACACAAATGAGTGATATAAGTAGTGGAGTAAACGAGTTATGGTTTAGGAGGCTACATGAATGTGATAGGTGTCCCCAATTAGTTTATTTAAATAAGCTAGAACGACATGACACAGTAATAAAGTTTATTATTATTATTATTATTATTATTTCTATCCCCACCCACCCATGGGCAGGTCTGCCCTGAAGAGGAACATAAATGTGTTGGCTAACATACCTCTGGAGTCACTCCCCATTGATGATTGTTCATTGTAATCCTTGAGTGCTGGACTGCTTTGATCATGTCCTGAGTTGCCTTGTTAAACATTTTACTCTCACTGAAATCTAATAAAAACATATTTATAATAATTAGGATATAGTAATATTGGGGAAGAGTTAGTGATTTTTAGGAAAAGCATAAAATTTGAAAAATTGGACTCGTGGTCAACAGGTCTCATGGTTGGTGTGTGTGAGTAAAGAAAATTTGTGGTTCTCTCGTGCTTTGAGGGTTTTTCTCTTGGTTCTTCAGTATTCCACAAGGTACGTGCTGAGGTAACCACTTAAAATTCAAGGACTATTCGAGGAGTATACAAGGACCCAAAAATGAATTTCCAAGGAGTATGTTCAGCTAACTATGCCAAGGTTTTACACGGTGGTTGCACATGGCCGACTTTCAGATTTTCCAATCTTTCTGACTAGATCTATTTCAGAACGATGCAAGTAATGATCAAAGCAAAAATTCAAGCAGTTTTCAAGGAGTTTCGCTTAAATCATAAAATTCAAGAGCTTTTCAAGTGCCCTTGAAAACGTGAATTAAATTCAAGGAGTTTTCAAGGAGTTTAAGGAGTAGCACGAACCCTCATTCCAATGAAAGTTGAAAACACTATTCATGAGCCTCTGCCTTGGGAGACTGTGCAAGCACTCCCAGTATTACTGATATTTCTAGCATTTTCCCCTCACTCCATTACTTAAATCTTGGATTGTCTCTTGTGCACTAGTCTCCTTTGCAGACTTTTTTTAGTGTGGGTCCGAAACTCCCTCAGCTTTCGGACAAATATGAAAAACGTCTGCTGAGAAGACTACATGTACTTGCTCACTTGCCTTCTGAGAGGTTGAGCGGAGTTGGATAGTTCTCGGCATCCAAGTGAGAAAAGACCACCTTGTTACTACTTGATATTACTGTTAATAACTCAAAGCCAAGACAAGATCCCCATATTGGAAAGACAACACCCTTGTCACTGGCCTGGCAAATGGAATAGAAAAAAATGATGATACATTATATTATTTATGAGCAGGCATAGCTCAGTTAGTGCGCAACCTTCAGAGCTTGAGGTCCACGGTTCGATCCTTAGGATCTCCACGTCTGTTTCAACTTCTCTAATCTGTGTAGCCTCAGAGCACTGATGGAGAGAGGGGGTGAAGACGTGCGCATCGTCGGCTTCCATTGATAGCAGTTGAATTTCAACTGAAGGAACTAGCGACGTTAAATATAGGTACTTTACTTTTATTATCCTTTATGCCATAAGAAATACAGTAAATCAGAATGGATGAAACAAAAATATCTATGTATGCTTGTCGATATCCCTCTTCCTTCCCATCATGCACTGAAATCTTCTAAGGTAAGCTATATAATAGTTATGCAATGGTTTTTGGGTAGAATATCTCTAGCCTGAAGGCTGATCATGTGCATACAGTACCCAACGGGCAGATCCAAGGGGAGAATTGTGAGGGTTGCAACCCCCTCAAGAGAATTTCAATTTCTTCTTAAAAGAATGTGCTGTTCTATTTTTTCGGTTCGGTATCTTTTATGCAGAACCCCCCTCGAAGGAAACCTTGGATCTGAACCTGTACGAGAAAAACACAAGTGCCTCTTGGAATATTCCATAATATGTCTTTCTAAACCAATGCATATATAGTTAGTATAAATTCAGAAACAAACAATAAATAAATTTATACCTGAATAGCTAACTGATATAAAATGTTTCCATTCTCAGCATAGCCAGATTTAGTAAGGCTGACTCCACCTCCAGGGAAAAGAGCTCTGCATAACAAAAATATTTAAAATATAGTTTAAGCTTAATGAAAGATGTCTGCCCTTCCTCAACCCTTTCACAAGGAAATGCTATACAGGTCATTTATTTGTAGGTAGATATATTTTTTAGTTCCAGAAAATATCCATACCTCCCCCATAAAGAGGGATTCATATTTCCAAGGGGTGGGGAAGGTCTGAGGAGGGTATATTGTGTAGTACCAGAAAATATCCATCCCTCCCCATGGAGGGGGATTAGAATTTCCAAGGGGTGGGGAGGGTCTGAGGAGGGTATATTGTGTAGTTCCAGAGAATATCCATACCTCCTCCATAAAGAGGGATTGGTATTTCCAAGGGGTGGGGAGGGTCTGAGGAGGATATATTGGGTAGTATCAGAAAATTTGATTTATACCCATTAATGTATTGAAAGAGCTGCTTCACTTGATCCACGGTAGCATTAGGGCTATGTAAAGGCTGTTAAGAAAAATATTGTATATAAATTTTTACAATAGCTTACAAATTTCTTGCATGCTGATTGGTTATTTTTTATCATCAATAAGAAGACAGAGAGATAAAGCTGACATCAACGAGCGCACTCTCTTTCCATTAGTTGTTTTGATCACTAAAAATGAAAAGTTTTTATCGTCATCACTTTGACAATGTGATGACGCAATAATTTTATCGTCAATAAGAGGACAGACACATAAAAAACTGATGTCTATTTGTTGAATATATGATGATGATGACGATGTGTTGAGTATCCATAGAGACTTATCACATGACATGTCAATAGGAAATATTTATTTAAGGATACAATATCGGCACAACACGGCCTCCAGCAGCTTCAACGTATTTTACATAAGACGCAGCTATGTAGAATTTGCCATATTCTGCAGCTTTTCCGTGTGTCGTCTCAGCAAGTATCCCTAAAATTACATTACACAAATCAAAGCTAAGACGCACTGCAGTCCAATATCAATAATTACTTCATTTGCAAATCCTTTGTATGAATAATAGCATTAGTATGAGTCCTAAAGTCCTATTAATTTTCGAGTTACAATAAGCTAATGAGAGATTCTTTTCGTGAAAGTTTTCGGGACGTCCCGTCTTGTATCATACTCATCATTGGCAAGGCTTCGAGAACTCACCAATAATTGGTCTTTCTGTTCTTGATCCCGGCGTGGATAGTACTCCAGAGATAGATAATAAGATCAAAGCAATTGTAGAAAGCATTGCAATGGCAATAATAGCAAAAATTTACCAAAATTTGGCAGATCGCATAAGATACCGAGCCGGACTGAACTAAACCGGATGCACAGCTAATAAGCTACCACAGCAAGCCCAAGCACTCATATTGTTTGTTTAGATTTTCTTTATATGAACATTAGTTTTACGTTTAGCTATTAGACTGAGAATTCTCAATCTCAATTTCAAATAAGGGAGACCTTTTCTTTTCTTTTCACTTCCTTCTTGTCTTTTCTTCTTTCATTTTTGCCATCGTATCAGCGAAGATTTTCAAGAAATATTTAGGTTCCAACAAAAATTATCCCGTTTATTTGTCTTTTCAGTTTTTCGTAACAAACACTTTTCCCATTTTTTTTCTTCAGCATTCGCCATATTTTACGCCAAGCAGGAGGGACCCCTCCCGCCCTGGCCTAAGGCAAGTCAAGCACCTGAATTAAGCCAAGCATGCGCACTGTACCTCAAGTTAAAGACAAGCAAAAATAGTATCAAAAATAATATAATACACAAATAAAGCCTAATAGAGTGCTCACACTAAATCTGTGAAACAAATACTAATTTTTAGCACTAAATAGTGATAATTAAACAATAGAAAACAAAGGATTCTGTAGAGTACAAACAAGTGTGTACGTAAATACCACTAAATACTGCTAAATTATGCTAATCCTATTGTTTTCTATTGTTTAATTAGCACTATTTACTACTAAATAGTGCAAAGCGTTGCACACTTTTAGTGTTGAGGTTTGTACTCTATGAAATAGTACTAATTAGGGTTTTCCGATTTAGTGACCTTTGATTCCAGAATACCATCGGCGATCCTTACACTAAGTACGCTAAGTACGCTAAGTGACAGTCAATTGGAGATGTAATATAATTGAAAAACAAGGAATTTAGTGAGAAAAAGAAAATATTTTATATACATAACATTTTATTAAGAAATGCTTCTTGCTTGTCGAAATACTAGTAATCTAACAGTACATATTAAAACAATGGGAATTTTTTTATGACTAGCAATACCTAAATCAATCCAAACGGCCTGTAGCAGTTGACGTCACCGGCCGATTGAAAACACACGTAGAGCTAGCTGAGATCGAAGATATATGAGGTTTTGACTTTTATTAATCTCGTAGTTATTCAGCCGTACATTCTTTACAGTTTGGTCTATAAACAATATATTTTATTTCATATCGTGTACTATTGGTATCAATAAAATTATTTAAGGATTTCAGAATTTATACAAATACTGAACACTAATTTAAATGCGAATTCGATCAAACCTTTTCTCAACTGATTTGGAATGTGTAGTTTCAGAAATTATCCATACCCCCACCCCACCCCTTACCCCTCAAAGAGGAATTTAATATTTCTGAGGAGTGGGGGATCAAAGAAAGAACAATATTACAGAGTTTGTATGGAAGAAAATTGGAATTTTCGGTTGGGTACTACGTATTTTAAGAAAAACTCCTCCATAGGGGTATGGATAATTTCTGGAACTACACAATCTCAATAAAATCAAAGAACAATCGTACGCGTATGCTAATTCTAAATCAATTTTTAATTCATCTTTCTTTTCAAGACTTTTAAATAGGTTAGTTAAGATCACATGAAAAAAAAAATGCATGGTTAATCTGAGTCTGAACTATCTATTTGCATCCATGTCTTCACGGCCCTGCTATGGTCTTTGGCTGCCGCCGGAGTTTGCATTCTGTATGAGCGCAGGAAGGGACTCTAAAATACTCGACATTTTCGATTTAGCTGTCTGTTTTCCCCTGTTGAATACAAAGTATAAAAAAAACCCAGGAAAGTTATAGTCAATTATGTGACATTCGCTACCAGCATCAAGAAACACGACTTTACCGTATCTTTGGCTTTTCTTCCTCTTCGATTTTGCATCAGCTTGGTCTTTTGCATCATCACCATCCTTGACAGCACTCAAAATATCCTCTCTGGATTGAGAGCCTTGGATGTTTGTATATCGCGTATCTTTTTTGAATATATCGTTCTCGGTGGCTTTCCAATCGCTGTCACTATCGATATCAAACTCACTTTCGCTACTATTAAATTCTTGCTCGGCGCTAGTCTTGACTGCTTTACTGGTGGATGCAACAGTCGAAGCTTCTTGTACATGCCGAGAATCACTAAAGAGAAAATAGATAAACGTTAAAATTCTATTTTTTAGAAGAACCTGAATTTCAAAAGTCTTTTTCAAAATCACCTTGCTTTGTATAAAGACTTCTTAGCAATCTTGCGAACTCTCGCCATGGCTTTTCTTGTGCTTGGCCCTTCTGGTGTTCCAATATTCTGGTAGTAATCTCGTAGCTGGTCCCCGAGTACCTCTGAATGTTTCTGCATGAAGCTAACCACGGCTTTTAAATCTCTTCCGTACTTTTTCATTCCTTTCCCAATTAGCATTAACTCTACTGGTGTACTTCTCTTTTTTTTAATTTGCTTTGGCTTGGGTCGTTGCTGCAAAGACATAGTACTCGCAGTAGGGAAAGTACTTGAACTCGGGCATGGAACTTCTTGAAGTTCTTTGGTGAGAGCAGCTCGTAGAAAAATATTGTCTTCTTCCATCTAGACAACTTGTATGCGGATTGAAGTCAATGTGGCCATTCTCAAACTTTGGGCATATTTATATACTCATAGCGTGAATACTTCACAGGTTCTTCTCAAAAAAGGATGGTACGAGTTCGAGAAAACTGTGTTAATAATTCTAAAGGCATTGATTAATTAATTAAGGGATTGTTTGATCAGACAGAAAGGCAAGAACAAACACACCTTCTTTTTCTTCTCAAATTTCACCTCTCATCCTTGATAATGCGTAGGAGCTCGAGCAACGTGTTTAGAATTCTAAAGGAATTGATTAATTCATTACGAACAATCACACGTTCTTTTTCTTCCTCAAATCAGTATTCATGCGAGTGTAACACAATCATGTTTTGGTATGCGAAATGATCAGTGTATTGATCTATGAAGCTTTCATTTATTCATTTCGCTTAAAAGATGCCGAACAGAAATCCACCTCCTCCATTTCCGTATTTTCTGTTCTGTACGTTGACATCAATATTATCTGCACTGGATGTCCTTTTTCTACATGACAACAATCAACCTTTCCCTCCACCGTTTCCGCCTCTGATAAACGTTATTTCTTTGCTCATCGCGATTTTGGAAATTGTGCCACTTCATTATCCTATAATACTGATAGACAACGACGTTGTCTTTTAGATGTACGCAACAGAGTACTGCTTGCTGTCATTTGGTTGAGAAGCTATCCAACATACCATTATCTTGCTCACATATTTGATATCAATATAAGTACTGTTTCCAAGGAGATATATCATGTTGTGCCCATCTTATTTTTAAAATTTCGATCCTTCATCACATGGCACAACTTAAGGAAATGGTCCTCATTTATGGGGTATTGGAATCACTTTCCAAATGCAGTGGGTTCGATAGATGCTACTATACATCGCATACGACGCCCATCGGGGAGACTTCAGGCTGAGTTTTATCGAGGGGACAAAAAAGTCCATTTCATGTCAACCCAGTTGGTCATTGATGCCGATGGTATGATCACCCTTCTTATTTCAGGCTTTCCTGGACATTTAAATGACAGTAGCACCTACCGGTACCTCCCAAACATTGGATTTGGAGGTCAGCTAGGATTACCAAGACATGCCCGAATTCTTGCCGACGGTGGCTATCCATTGAGAGCTCCTCTCGTGACTCCTCACAGAATCGCAAGAACCCGCCGCCAACAAAGGGCAAACCGTCATTTACGACGTTTACGTGTGAAAATTGAACATGCCATAGGGTACTTAAAGATCTATAAGTCCATTGGACAGATTTTTTTAGACAAAAACGGTCGTTTCTACCGATAGTAGTTAGTACTTGTGGGTTCTTAAGTAATCGAAGGAAACTCTTGATTCGACGGGCTAGGGCACTCTAATTGCAGGCTACATGTAATAATACACTGTAGTATAATCAATACTGTAAGGCTTGGGATGGGTTGAGGTAGCTATAATATAAAATGATATTGTTGTTTCAGTTTAATCTAGCCATAGTTAATCGAGGGGACCCTCGATTAACTATGATCTAGGGATGGAGTGATTTTACTGAACCTGTAAAACAGAAACTAATAGTTAGGGATAACAGACGAATAGACACTAAGAAAAACAATGGAAATAGTGTTTTATTACTAATATGTAATAGACTGTTGAACTATTTTACAGGTTAAGCAAAACCACTCAAATAATTCGATATAGGAAATAAAACAAAGCACCGGTACGAGAAAAGTACGAATTAAGCAAATTATAACACGTGCTGAATCAGAGTGCATTTTGAAGTTGACCATTATCTTTAAAGTCTTGAAAGCTTGTTAACGGTAAAACATTTGATAGTCCATTCCTGTTAAAGAAATGTATCGCCGATGCTTTCCTTAGTTCATGATATAAATATTCACGTGACACAAGCATTTGAATAATTAAACATTAATGCTAGCACAAACCGCCTGAAAAGCTGAAGAGTCGCTGGAGTGGATTCTTTCATGACACTCCATAATTTATCGCGGTAACAATGCTGGAAGTTAATTTTTCTCGCCTCTATTCTTTCCGAATTCTATTGTTATGAAATACTTAGAAAAAAAGACAATGCATGGCAATAAAGATATTGCCAAATCGACGAAAAGGTCACTAAATCGGAAAACCCTAATAGAGTTTTCCGATTTAGCTGCTTTTGAAAAACTATTGCCAAACACGTCTATTGTCCCTTTGTTCACCAAAAAATAATTAAAATTCTGCATCGTGTTGTGTTAATGGATTCTAGCAACTTCTGTAATCAGTATTTCATATAACACTAATTCACAGGGCCCGAGAGGTAAATAGAACGTACCTATAACTAGGCGCTATTTGGTATTTCCACTGCTGTTCACTATTTTAGCCAAACAAACAACCCCAAAACTTTATTTTTCACAAATTAAGTTATCATGATCAGTTATTTACTATTTGTTACTCACAAATAAGTTCTAAAACTCTTTGTAAAGTTTTTTATTAATAAGAACTAGATCTTGCAAAAATACATTCCGATACCCTGGACGTTAAACAAATTGACCATGTTTCAGTCATCAATGTGTGAAATAAACACGAAAATTCTAACTCATCACTAACAAAAAATATTTGTTGTTGTTGTTGTTGTGTTTTTATCTTTTTCTTGTTGCTGTTCTTTTCTCATCAAAATCTATGAAAGTGTTACTGTATGAGACGTAGATAAATGTGTCAATTTCCTCTTAGAGTGATTCTCATATGACCGTGACAGAAAATAGACCATTTAGTTTGTACTTTTTGATAAAGAACAAAAGAAACAATGGGTTTAGAGTCTACTACTAACTATTAGTTTGCCTATTCTTTCACGGTCATATGAAAATCACTCTAGTCTTCTTATAAACAATCTTCTCCTATTTACCAAAGACCCACACGTACCCACGACAAACGGTAGAAATGACCGTTTTTGTCGAAAAACTTGAGAAATGGAATTAAAGACTTTGAGGTCCCCAAATCGATGCTCAATTTGAACCCTGAGTTTCCGTAGCTGTTGATTGGCTCTTCTTTGGATACGATTTCGAGCAATCCTGTGTGGTGTTATGAGTGGTACTCTTGCGGCGTAACCACCGTCAGCCAATAACCGCGCATTCCTTGGTAGGCGTTTCTGACCATGAAACCCGATACTGGGCAGATAATTGTAGGTTGTTGCATCATTGAGATGACCAGGAAAGCTGTACAGAAAGCTAATCATTAAAACCATGATTGATTTGACAAGAAGCGATACAGGTAAATAAAAAACGTCCTTACCCTGAAACAAGTAGTACTATCATACCATCCGCATCGACAACCATTTGCGTGGATATAAAGTGGGTCTTTTTGTCGCCACGGTAAAATTCGGCCTGTAATGCGCCAGTCGGGCGCCGTATTTTATGGACTGTAGCATCGATAATTCCAACCGCATTTGGATAGTTTCTTCATTGACCAATAAATGTTGCCCACTGCCTGAGGTTATGCCATGTAGTAAGTCTTCGGAAGTGGAGAAATAATATTGGCACTATGTGGTATATTTCTTCGTATACAGTGCTAGTACTTACTTGAAATGTGAAAGCCAGGCTGACGTACTTGGGATAGATTCGTAGCCAGATCATTACCAGTAAAACTCGGTTTCGCACATCTAAAATGCAGCGTCTTCTCCGATTGGAACTTGGCATTCTTGGACACATCCGCGGCTTTGTCACGTCAGGTGCTACTGTCTGGACAATATTATCTAAAGTATCAGGAGTCTCGGCAGTGACATGCCAAAATGTTCTTGGACTTCTTAAAAGATTGCTCCATACGTCCTTTCCGACGTTTCTATGAAACATAATCCTCGGAAACAGTACTTGCATAAGTGGAGTGGGAACAGTGCATATTTGAAGATCGAGCAGTTACAATTGTCGTAATCACGTTAGCCAGTGGTGGAAAAGGTAGTAAAAGTAGATTGTCAGGATTGTCAAAAATAGCTAGGTCCAAAAAAGAAATGATTGCCGCAATAGTTGTGGCCAAACATATAGGAAAAGGAGGAGGAAGAACCCGACGTCCATCCATACCTATAGCTAGTAGCAATGTGTGGAAAACTGCATATATTATTGACATAACAATAGCGAAGAAAATACTTTGTGACTAAACAGGTTGCGAAAGTTGCGAACATTTCCATCACTCGTGAGCTCTGCTGATGACAAAGAACTCACAAGTTTATTGCTATAATGCCGAAAGAATGAAGTGTAACACATAGTTTTTGTCACCTAATTACCGAAGCTATTTTTGTTGTTGTTTTGTATAAAAACCTGCACGAGTATTGACAAAAAAGCCAGTCTTATCCATACCTCTTGGTGTTCGGACTTGTTTCTAGTTTGAAATGGAGGATGATAACATTTTTTTTGAGAACAGCTCTCAGCAAAAGTATAAAAATACCAACGGAACAATTCAAGAAACCAGAATTGACAGCTGAAAGCAGGCCTTCTTGTTCGTATCCTAAAACAGACGACCACATGGAAAGCAGTGAACCGCCCAGCAAAGCCAGAAGAATGTCGAATGAGTCAAAACCACGTGAAAGCAAAATACGAAGTACCGAAGTACCGAAGTACCGAAGTACCGAAGTAGAAAAAGTGCTAGTAAATGAGGGGTTTCGCAAGTATGGCATGGACAGCAAGGCAGCCGTTCGTTTCGTGATAAAGCACCGAGAAATATTAGACGACGACCTAAAGGGGTACTATGAATCAGTGGGGAAGCCAGGAGGCCTGACGATGAATACAGCAATAGACAGGGATCGAAGGCTACAGAAAAAGAAACTAGAGAAAGCGAGGTAAGTCTTGGTGTTTCCATTTTGCCCGACATTGCGTTAATGGGTGCAGCTAAATAATTTTTTTCTCTGTTTATTTTCTTCAAATTTAGCCGATGTAAATCTTTACCAAAGAACGATAAAACACTTGCTTGTGAAGAATATCGTGGTGATTCAAGTGAAGACGATTCTGAACTGAGTGGCCAGGGTGCCTGGGAAGAGGCAGCAGAAACGACTAAGAAAAAAGATACTCGACTTGTCAGGCCCATCTTGAAAGACTCTTTGTCGAGGGAAGATGTCGTGGCTGCGATTAACAATGACTGTGACACTAACGAAAGCACAGAAAAAACTGGCATACAAAAGTAAGTTACAAAGCAATATCTTAAAACTGAGTGCAAATATTATACCCGTGAAATAATAGTTAGAGAGAAATTGTATAATTAGGCCTTATTAGACAAGAAATAGTCAAGGTCTGCGCTGCGGGAGAACAAGAATTAGTCGCAAATTCATAGTCTCGCTAACTATTTCACGGGTATAGAGTGAAGACATTTTAAAATTGTAATATAGTCAATAGTCAAATAGACAGAAAAGAAAACAATGGAATTAGGGTCTACTAAAGCGTCTCAGTCTAACATCTAGTATTTCACGGGTTTATTGACTTCACTCTAATATTTTCACTTTACTCTTTCCCGCTCGTATAGTCTATTATTATCTCTACCTGCGTGGAAGATTTCTATCCCAACAAAGGACAGCCTATATGTTTATTTCTTCTTTTCTCTCTCTCTCTCTCTCTCTCTCCAGGAAAGATACAGGAAAGAGAAGGCATAAGCAGAACACGAAAGAGAAAATGGACAACATTCTTGCTTCCTTGCCAGAGCTAATAAAGAATGCGAACAAAGCAGCAAAAGACCGAGTTTGCCTAATGGTCGTGGGTCGTGGGTCGTGGGTACGAAGTCGTGGGTACGAAGTCGTGGGTTCAAATTTTTTTCCAAATTTATCATTTATAAATTTAAATTTATCACTATACTTCCAAAACGAAATCGTGTGGCTTTGTTCCTATAAATTCGGCGTAATTGTGGGTTGTGCAAGGTATTCTGTGTCTGATTTGCGTGACAGTGTTATAAAAATACACCAAAATTGGTGGCCTGGAAAACCTTTTAGCACTTTCTTACATTTCATTTATATTGGCCTTACTGTTCAAACATAAATTTGGCGGGGAAAAAAAAAAAAAAAAAAAAAAAGAAAAAGAAAAAAACAAAAAAAAAAAAAAAAACTAGTCTTCTACCTTGTCTCGCTTCAACGAGGAGTCTTCAATGGACTTTATCAAGATGCTACCTAGAAACTGGAGCGACAAGCCGCTGCAAACGTGTGAAGTTGATGGACAGCAAATTCGCGTTTTCGGCATCGCGTTTCTCCTCGTTCTATGTGTTTTGTCGTTGCGAGAAAGCTTGTTTCACTATTTCTTAGTAGTTCTCTGTGTTAGTATGGAAATCCTGAGTAAACGACTCGAAAGTGCGGGGTTTACCGTTACCTACGACTCCAAGGTTGATAGGGACTGCTTTTATGCAGCGGCAGCGTATCAGTTGGGCTTAAATACCAGGAAGGTCAAAGAAGTTATATTCACTAACTTAGAGAAGAACCGATTTGATGTAAGTATAATCAAAACGATGTTTTATTCTTGATTTTGCGGGTCCATACCTAAATTATAAGCAAAGTAGAAATTCCAATAGAGTCAGCTCTTTAAAAATCATGTCCACCAACTACATGGAATGAATAATCGCCGGTTTAGGAGATTCCAACACGTGTCTCCATCTTCATCTTCATCACCAGTCTCAAACCTTTTATTCAGTTTTATTGGAACCAAATTTTGATTTTATGTCTTAATGTATACGAGAGATCTAGTATCTTTTCGTATTGGGTGCGACTGGAAAGAGCCTAGCTATGCCATAGATTGAAATATTTTACTCTGCATTGCTCACGCTGTGTGGACACTACAAAAACTTTTTTGAATTTCGAATCATTCTCAACACACTTCTAATTCGATCGCTTTTCACATAGTCTATTTTTGCTTCTAAATGTTGGTGTAAAGTTTATGGAAATATCTGATAAGATGCTCCTTTCATTTTCTATTATCAAGCCAAAACTCAAAATATTTGCTTTTAACAACTACCAATGACAAACAAGAGGTCAAGATTTGCGTGACTAGCTAATTTTGAGGACAGCAAAGTTTGGGGATTTTATAGCGGTTAATCCTGGTTCAGAGCTTGGTTTGCCTTTTCAAAAAAAGGAAAAACCCTGAGTTATAACGCGGGGAGCTTGCGCAGTTTTGAAAACCACCTTAGTACTGAGAACCACTTTGCATAGTAGAGTCGATATTTAAACCTATAAAAAAAACCTATAATCTAATAATAGAGACAAAAAGCTATAAGCTTTACGTTAATACTTCGAGTCGAGTTCGCGAATTTACAGGAAGAAAGCATCACAATCTCGTTTTAGAAGTATAGTGAAGAAATGATAAATTTGGAAATTTGGAAAAAAAATGGAACCCACGACTTTGTACCCACGACCCACGACCATTAGGCAAACTCCAAAAGACCACAGTGAATGTTTAAAACAAATGATGGGGGAAACCTCGGATGACTAATGAAAATTTGGATAAATCCCTAAATATGTCTTTATATAGTTACGGTTCAGTAAGCACTCTGTGAAAAGCTGGGTATACGAGTCTTGATATTCTCGTATACGAACTCGTATATTTGAAGAATACGTAAGTATACGCAAGTATCGGGTAAACGGATATCTAAAGTGTAATGGAATATGCGATTTCGTATACTCCCGTATTCGGACTGTTTTTCCCTGTCATGGAATATCAGGGGTCCCGGTACGAAGCCGATACGTCTAGTATCGACTTCGTATTCTCCTTGATTTTCCATGCCATTCTAAGTATTCGAGTCCGATTCCCCGGGTTTATATCTCGTATTCTCAATGAATCCCCATGCCATTCCAAGTATTCGAGAATCACGTATCTTATATTTTCCGATTCCCCGGGTTTATATCTCGTATTCTCAATGATTTCCCATGCCATTTCAAGCATTCGAGAATCACGTATTTTATATTTTCCGATTCCCCGGGTTTATAATTCGTATTCTCAATGATTTCCCATGCCTTTTCAAGCATTCGAGAATCACGTATCTTGTATTTTCCGATTCCCGAGCATTTTTTACATTTTGGTTTCATCAAAAACATTTTTAATGCAATCATATAATTTTTGTGAAAGATAACTTTAACATGTTTTACTAATGAAATTTAAGTATTGATGAAAATTATAAAATATATAATTGAAAGTTGCTTTCGTTTTCACTTTTTCTTTGGTTTTTTGCTGTTTTGCCGTCTTCCAGTGATTGGGGTGCTTGTTTTGAAGGCGCCGGGCATCTGCTCTGGTGTCTTGGGGTCAGGAAGGGCTAACTCTTGTTGAACTGTTCAAAAAAAAAAAAAAAAAAAAAAAAAGGAAATTTACAGTTCCAAAAAGAAAATAAATTAGTTTGCACGTCAGGGACAAATGTTCTATACAATAAACCTGACTAACCTTGAGAAAATGATAGTTTCTTTTTCTTGATATGTCGGTCTTCGCGTACCTCTGCGTCTGATGATTCATCTTTTGAAAACTCTCCTTCTCTGGCAAACTCTTCCTCGCTCTCTTCTTCCGAGGAGTATGTCTCATACTCTTCATCCTCTTCATCCGAATCTTATGAAGAAAATATAATTCATTATTATTTAGCGTTTGAAGGATCCGTGAATTTTTTTTTCTGATCATGCTTTCAGATGGCGCTCAAGACCTTTAAGATCACTCTTCGCGCTAGTCAAATTACGCCACGCGATGATTTGTTAATGTATAATGAGCAACAACTCTCTAAATATAGAATGATTGATGGCATTGAGGATTTAGAGTGATGTTTTAGTTATTACGAGATAATTTGTTCTAAATGTCTTTGTTTGGGGGGGAGGGGGGACATTATGACATTGACTTTCAGCTTCCTACAACTTCCTTCCAGCTGACAACATGCAAAGCCATTGAATATTAGATAATCATAAACAATCATGCATAATAATTATGCCAATAAACAGTTAATTAACTTGTATATAATTACTATACCATGTGCCCCTTTTCCTTTCAAGAATGGGCTCTTCGGAGAAGAACTTCTGCAGCTGCTGTCCTCATCCTCCATATCTTGAGTTCTTGTTTCCTGCGGGTGTTTTGGTCGGTTGCGCTTTCTTGTTAAAGGCTGTGGGTTTTTTCTTGAGAGGGATGGTCTTCCCCCATTTTCCAGATCTCTTAAGGTTGATGCTGTGGTGCTGTTGTGGTGCTGTTGGTTGACGTATTGGAGTTTGTCGTTGTTGAGAAACAGCCCATGCTGGAGGTCTTGATGGTAATTTCCTCGTACGATTTGCACCCCTCATTCTCTTGTTTTTGAGGTGCTTTGATGTGCTGTCTTTCTCCTTAACTTTTTTTTGTAAAGCTTCGAGGAGGCTTGACAGCTCAGCACTCCTCCAGGATGGACTACGCACGACCCATATCCCTTCCTCATCTCCATCTTCCTCGTCGCTCATATAATTATGGTCTATTTCTGACAGCCTTTCTCTTTCCGCTTCGTTTGCCACTTTCATCCTTTGAACATATAGCTAAATGTAGAAGGACACAAGAAGAAATATTTGTTGTATTAAACATATAATTCTTTCAGTCCATAATATTAAAATGTTCTGTTTTAATAGGTATGATTTAAATGAGCAACAATAAACCCACATAACTGATAAGCGCTTTATAAATTGTAATTATTATTATTATATTATTATACTACTACTTTGAGCAGTATTACAGCGGTCAAAACGGCTCACGACTCACCCTTCTTCTTCGGGAAGTAAGGATCTTGTCTTTCAGTTTTTTTTCTGTCGCTTCTTTCCTTTCCGGCAGATTGTCCAAGTACTGCTGTCTTTTCGTCTCGAAGTATCGAGTGACAGCCCCTTAGGAAAAGATGTGCTTTAATTAATTTCTCTCTACTTCATTGTATACACACCGAACGCATAATTTATTACTGCTTTAATTAATGGTCATTTCAATAAGTATAAACTTTGTTTATAAATTAGAAGGTTTATCTGGTCAAATAGTTGGTTAAAGCCTCCATTTTGCCAATAAAGTTCATTGGTTTGGACATAAAGAATTTCCCATGAACCGTCAGAAAAGTAACAACAATTCATTGCGCGCCTCTTCTGATATCACCGGACCTGCTTTGACAGAGGGAAAGATTGCTAAATTCTGCACGTTCTATAAAAGATTTTGTTAAGAACCATTTTTACAGATCGTTTTCAAATAGGGAGGAAGTAATCATTGTTTAATACGGAGGAAGTAATTTTGCGAGAAAAAGGGCAAGAGCATTGTCTTGGCTCATATTACTTTTGTGTAAAAATCCAAAACTTACTCATAATAACTGGTTTTTCATAGCCATTTTCTTCTTTGGTTATTTCTTGCACCAGAAATGCCCTCACAGCACTGTTGTGAGGACTGTCAATACTAGAAGTACAATGATAAAACAACGTCATAGTTAGGTACTGCATGTATCAAAAGTCACTGGATTACCATGTATACTCACCCTTCTTTTCCACGAAATTGCATTTCGTTTTGCTGGTTGTGGGCCAAATGTACATCATCCTGATAAAACATACAAGTTTTAACTAGGTGTGAGTCAAAATTCGAGTAATTTTTGTCCATAGACTATCATCGGTTGACTCTATGGACTGCGCCTTTCTGATTAATCATGTCACATTCAATTTTTCAGCGGTTTTTTTTTTTCATGGAATGACCAGGGTACACATCACAGGGATCAAAATAACACAGGTATCCCAAGCTCTGCATTTTTACAGTAAGTATATTTGGGATCGTATGGCTTGGAGATATTATTGGAGAAATACAATTTTCAAAATAGAAACATATAGTTTTAGTTGTTGTTTGTGGTTTCTTTGTCCACATTGAAGAAAATGGCCTGAAATTCCACACAGAGGACAAAGAAACCACAAACAACAAGTAAGACTGTTTTTATTTTGACAATTGTATTTCTCCAATAAAATCTCCAAGCCATACGATCCCATATATACTTACTGTAAAAATGCAGAGCTTGGGATACCTGTGGAAATAACGGCGGGTCAAGGACAAGGTCCCGCAATTTTGCTACTTGACCGGCCAAATAAGATTTTCAAAGGCGACAAGTTGACCGGCCAAATTTTGGAGCGGAAAAAATGTTCGCATGTGATAACAATTTTTGACTTTTCAAAAATCGGTAGTTAATGGACAAAAATGTATTTGAAAGGTCATTATGTCCGGCTGTTATTTCGAGCCCTGCGGATGGTGAAAGGTAAATCTAAGATTCCCGATGGAGTATTTAGTGGAGTGATTCAAGGATTAATAAACAATTTCACAAACGGAATTTTAAGTCTTCAGTAAAAAATGGCTATTTCTTTATTTTCAAGCAAAATCGAGGATGGTCTGTTTCATGAATACAGTCGGAAGGTGACAGCTTGTCAAGAAGTTAATAGGCGGTTTTTTCAATGAATGATATTATGTCATTAAAATTGTCCTTAAACACAAAGGGGTTTTCACACACAAAAGAAAACCCAAATACGCTTGCAAAGGGCTATCAACAATAAGAACATTGTTATTCAATCCGCAAAGGAAACTTCAATCAAGTGCTCTTACAATTCCATTCAAAGTAATATAGTTATAAACATATATAATTGAAATAAATGCTTATGGATAACAACGAAAACCGACCCCATCACGGCTGAGTCTGCTTGTGTAATAGAATAACCAATATTTATTAAATTAGTGCAGCTTCTTAGAGTACTTACTCAGTCTTTTTACGGTGTTAGAAATTCCTTAAAATATTGGTTATCAAATGATTAATTAAGAGTAACAAGAATTTACCTTCAGGGCTTTGGGAATTGGTCCGCTAAAGCTTGGAAGTTTGTGCGGCATTGGCACATGCTCTTGATCATTGCGAAGGTCCGTCAACTCCTGCTTCAGGGCCGCTATCTCTGCTGTGCATTGTTCGACGTTGCCTGCCAGTTTTTCGATACATTGGTTCTGTTTCTTTAGCTCCTCTCCTAAACTCTTAACGCTCTTAAACAAACGAGAGATTTCGACTGAGGAAACAACGATGTTCTCCTCTCTTCGAGATCCACGTGGACCGTATCCTCTGGATTCGCTGCTACTGCCATTTGAACTATCAGAGCCGCCGGCTGCTCTTCTATTAAAAAATGACCCAGTCGAAAAAGGCATGACTGCAGTTTTTTGTTTAGCGATCTAAAGTGATGAATTAACGGAGCTTTGTCTCACTAAGTGAACCCTTTGAAACCAGAAAGAAAGAGGTCGAGGGGGGCACGAATACTGCGCCAGCGAGCCCGTTGTGCCCGCGGACATTTGTGCCTGTCATGCGCGCGCGCCCGCGCCAGTGACGCCTGTTCATTACTGTTGTTATTGGTCGGCCATCTTGCGACTACGTTTCATTATTAAAGCTTGTTCATTCGTTTACGTCGTTCGTCGTGTTTACTGGCGTGGTGGCAGCGATTAAAGGACCCACGAACAACAGTATAAATACAACGATCAATAGCAGAAGTCTCGTAACGAGCCAACCTGTACGGTGGTTGGAAAACGAACAGCAAGAAACGTACACAAGAGCTTACGAAACACATTCACACGGCCTCATCAACAATCACCCAAACCATCGACTCCAAAAATGACTTCAACAAGAGCACCAAAACAATGGACACTGACTAAAAACGAGACAATCACTTCCTTCGAAGCATGGAGACAAAACCTACAGTATACATTATCTCTCGACGTAAATTTCGCATCCTTCCTTGGTGATACCGTGACGTGGCTAAAGAAATCTCGAGGCCCTCTAAGAGGCTTTACTGATGACGGTGAAGCAGTCCCTGTCGCTAGACGTCGAACAGCACAGCAAAAGTGTACCCATCTGGAGTTGATGCTTGGCCAAATCGCTAATTATTGCCCAGTTATCTCTAGAAATTCAATTGTCAAGAACTCAACATCTATCAACTCCATCTGGCAAATGATTCGCATGCATTATGGGTTCCAGTCCACCGGAGCACACTTTATCGACTTTAATAACATTAAACTGGAACATGACGAACGCCCAGAAGACCTCTTTCAACGACTGATGTCCTTCGTCGAAGACAATCTCCTCATCGCTAATGGCAATATCACCCACCATGGCGAGATTATAACCGCCGACGAGGAATCAACACCCAGTCTTGAAAATATGATCGTTCTCACCTGGCTTAGACTAATCCACCCGGACTTACCAAACCTCGTAAAACAACGATATGGCACGGAACTTCGCTCCAGAACCCTCGCATCGATAAAACCAGAAATCTCCCAAGCGTTGGACTCACTGCTTGACGAACTACGCACAGCCGCTGATTCCAAGATACTACGCGCTACAGCGTCAAAATTTAGATTCCCTGCCTCACGTGAACCAAACAAATTGCCAAACAGTCGCCGCCCAACGACTTCCAGACGCCCCAGGTCATGCCCACTATGCAAAGAAGCAGGCCGCGCAGATCAACAGCATTTCCTAAGTAAGTGCCCTTACTTACCTCCTGAGGACAGACTCTTCCTCGCCAAGACTCGCTCGACAACCAACTATGAAGAGGAAGTAGAAGAAGACGACGATAACCTAGATCTGTACGCACCTGATCAAGTTGACAGTGAAGCGTCAGCCCTTCCGTCCGCACGTTCCATCTCCCGAAGGGTCAGCACCAGAAGGTCACCCCTACTCAACGCCTTCTATCGACAACACCCAGTGAGGCTGACCCTCGACACCGGCGCCGAAACCAGCATGATTAAAGCGTCCGTTGCCCAGACACTTGGTCTTACCGTCGAAAAGTCTTCCCAACAAGCATTGCAAGCCGATGGTACGACACCGCTGACCGTTATTGGCGAAGTACACGTCCTGCTCTCTCGTTCCAACAAGAAACTCGCGCTCGACGCCCTCGTAGTAGAGGACATAGATGTTGACATACTCGCTGGAATACCCTTCCTCATCGCGAACGACATCTCAGTTCGCCCAGCCACTCAACAGATAACTATACAAGGCTCCGAAACCATCTTGTACCACACCGATGAAAAACACAGCACTCAGGCTCACACCATACGCCACGCCACGTCGTATGTGTTACGTTCATCGTCGCCCACCACCGTTATCTGGCCTGGAGATTACCTAGAAGTTGACGTCCCCCCCGAGCTGGGAACTGACAACACTATCACCATTGAACCCCGTAGTGATACGTCCCAACTCAAACGCCCTCCACCCAGCGAAAACCCATGGCCCCAACCACGAGTCATAGATACAGTCGGAGGTAAAGTGCGAATTACCAACACGTCCGACGAACCATACACCGTCCGACGCCACGACCACATCTGCTGGGCCCGCCCAACCGTCCCAGCGACTCCTCCCGAAGCGGCTCCACCCTCAACACTCCCCGTTACAGAAGTAAAGCCTACCCCGCCGTCCTCAGGCAGCGTAAGTCTAGATCCAGACAAGCTACTTACAAGTTCCATGCGTGACCAATTCCAGAAGGTCCTACAGAAATACGACAACGTCTTCAAACCGGACATTCCAGGGTACAACGGAGCAGCGGGCCATATAGAAGCCCGCGTAAACATGGGACCGGTACAGCCGCCCCAACGTAAAGGGCGCCTTCCTCAATACTCTCGAAACCAACTAATAGAGCTGCAAGAGAAGTTTGACGAACTGGAAAGAGACCAAGTCTTCCAAAAACCCGAAGATATCGACGTGGCAGTAGAATACCTGAACCCCTCCTTCCTCATAAAGAAACCCTCTGGCGGTCATCGCCTCGTCACTGCCTTTGCAGACGTGGGACGGTACAGCAAACCCCAACCATCACTCATGCCAGACGTTGACTCCACACTACGCACCATTGCACCATGGAAGTTCCTGATAAAGTCTGATCTCAGCCGCGCCTTCTACCAAATACCCCTTGCTAAAGAATCCAGGAAGTACTGCGGCGTAGCCACACCATTTCGTGGCGTACGCGTTTACTGCCGCTCCGCAATGGGAATGCCCGGCTCAGAAACAGCACTCGAAGAGATGATGTGTCGAGTACTTGGTGACTTCATCCAAGAAGGCTGCGTGGCAAAGATAGCAGACGACTTGTACTGCGGAGGAGCAAGCCCCGAAGACCTTCTACCTATCTGGGCACGGGTCCTGGAACAGCTTGACAGGTGCAACCTTAGACTCTCACCAACTAAAACGGTCATCTGTCCAAAGTCCACCACCATATTAGGATGGGTGTGGTCCCAAGGCAAACTATCTGCAAGTCCTCATCGCGTCGCGGTTCTTGCATCTTGTCCTCCTCCAACTACCGTCAAAGGCATGCGCTCTTTTATCGGGTCCTACAAAGTCCTTAGCCGCGTCCTACCAGAGTGTTCCTCCCTAATCGACCCCCTCGAAGGCGCAATCTCGGGTCTCCAGTCACAAGACAAACTTACGTTGAACGAAAGTCTTCTCCACAAGTTTAAAGCTGCTCAGCAGGCCCTCACGTCAACCAAAGCCATCGCTCTACCACGTCCATCCGACTCCTTATGGATCGTAACAGACGGCTCCGTAACCAAACGTGGCCTCGGAGCAACACTATATGTGTCCCGTGAGAACAACCTCTATCTTGCCGGATTTTTCAGCGCAAAACTCCGCAAACACCAAGTCAACTGGCTGCCCTGTGAAATTGAAGCACTGAGTATCGCCGCGGCCGTCAAGCACTTCAGCCCGTTTATAATACAGTCTGAACACCGTACTTGCGTACTCACTGACAGCAAACCATGCGTCCAAGCCATCAATAAACTCTGTCGCGGCGAATTTTCCGCAAGCCCTCGGGTAACATCATTCCTAACTACCGTTAGCCGATATCAAGTCACGTTGCAGCATTTGGCCGGTACGGCTAACCTCCCTTCAGACTTTACGAGCCGCAACGCTCCAGAGTGCCAAGAACCAACATGCCAGGTGTGCAGTTTCATCAAAGAAACAGAAGACTCTGTCGTCCGTGACGTGTCCGTTCAAGACATCATCGACAACACCAAGTCACTTCCATTCACCACGAGATCAGCCTGGCGAGAAATCCAAAACGGATGTCCCGACCTCCGCAGAGTCCATGCCCATCTGAAACAAGGAACTAGACCCTCGAAGAAACTGACTAACATAAAAGACATCAAACGCTATCTAAACGTAACGTCCATCTCCAAAGACGGCATTCTAGTAGTCAAACGCAACCAACCTTTCACCCCCTCATCTGAGGCAATAGTAGTACCACGGTCCGTACTTGATGGTCTTCTCACAGCTCTCCACGTTCGTCTAAACCATCCATCTCGCAACCAGCTTCAGATGGTTGTACTACGCCACTTCTTTGCGTTAGACATGAACAGTGCCCTAACCAGGGTATCCTCGTCATGCCACCCATGTGCCTCCTTACGGAAGTTTCCAAGTTCTCTCGTAAACCAATCATCTGAAGAACCACCCGACGTCGTCGGCATATCCTTCGCTGCTGACGTTATCAAACGACAACGACAAGCAATCTTACTACTCAGAGAGTGTTCGACATCCTACACCAACACTTGTTTAATACAAGACGAAAAGTACGACACCCTGCGCGACGCCCTTACACGCCTCATTGTGGAACTACACCCTTTGGACGGTCCAAGAGCAGTCATTCGAGTAGACCCTGCACCAAGCTTCTTATCTCTTAGCAACAACGACGGTCTAAAACACTTGAACATTTGGCTCGATGTTGGTCGCATAAAGAATAAGAATAAGAACCCAGTCGCCGAAAAGGCTATTCAAGAGCTAGAAGAAGAGCTTCTGCGACAGGAGCCCGGAGGTGGACCCATTACTTCTACTGGCCTCGCACTAGCAACAGCTCGTCTCAACTCTCGCCTACGCCATCAAGGTCTCTCCGCTCGTGAACTATGGACACAGCGCAGTCAATACACCTGTGACCAACTCCCACTATCTGACTACCAGAATATAGTAGCGCAGCACCAGAAGAGGTCCACTAACCATCCCCACAGCGAAAAGTCCAAAGACAAACACGGAGTTGCCGCACCTCAGCCACAGATTCGAGTGGGAGACATAGTTTATTTGATCGCTGACCGCGACAAACTACGTGCTCGTGACCGCTACATCGTTACAGAAGTGAGCGACCCTTGGTGTTACATTAAGAAGTTCACCGGATCCCAACTTCGCGCCACATCATACAAGGTCAAGCTATGTGAGTGCTATGCCGTTCCCGCTCCCCTCGCCTCCTCCCACACTAGTACTCAAGTAATCCACAACGATGCCGACGAAGACTTCGCCACCGTAGACCCAACGTTAGCGTCAGAAGAACCAAGTCCACCAACACCCCCATCGGAACTTATCCGCCCATACGAAGTTGACTTACCAAGCTGGTGTAAACCAAACAATCAAGACAACGCATCGGAAGAAGACACCAACACAACCCCAGAAACAACTGAGCAAGACCCACCACCCTCGCAAGTCACTCTCACCGTCCCACTGCCCATCAACAACGAACTCAGCAGCGAAGAATCTCCCTCGAGACCACAACGAACACGCAAACCCCCAGCCTACCTCAAGGACTACTTCCTATATTGAGACATTATGCGACCTGTAGATGTATGAACCATAATAACTTTGTTATCCAGTTAATTAACAGAAAATAAGGAAGAAGAAGATACTGCGCCAGCGAGCCCGTTGTGCCCGCGGACATTTGTGCCTGTCATGCGCGCGCGCCCGCGCCAGTGACGCCTGTTCATTACTGTTGTTATTGGTCGGCCATCTTGCGACTACGTTTCATTATTAAAGCTTGTTCATTCGTTTACGTCGTTCGTCGTGTTTACTGGCGCTGATTATAATTATGAAAAGCCCGCTCTTTTACACAAACACCTCGCTGCTCCAATAGACTGAGAGCAATTTTTTCATGTGATACCCCACGTGGGATGCCTCGCTCCAGTACCCACGGGCAGATATACGATCGGATGACGTTGTGACGTTCATCTAGAGTCCATGCAACCGAGCGAGTCAGAGACAGTGTGCGTCTTTCATCATGGCGAATGTGCTACCTTTAAAACGAAGATTTTGTGATGGCTGTTTGTACCTTCATGGCTAAAACTCAATACTATGATCACTTACCTTGCAATGCCAGTGGTGAGTTGCTAAATATAAATAAACATGCGCATTTTTTTGATAAAATAGCAAAGGAAGTTGATGATTTTTTAACGATATTCTATTCCCTCCACAGCGTCCAAAAAAAGCAAATCTTTCTATTGTGAGCATTGCCAACAAGCTGTCTCAAAGTCAACCTACTATGAGCATAAGATCCTTTATGGAAACAACGCAGAATTGGAAGGCCCTCTACATGGTAATACTTCATCCGCAATGGAAACGCCGGTACAGGAATATTTTGACAGTGAAAATATAAGTGATGAAGAAAATGATATTCAACTCGAGGAGGAGGATCTGAATTTCTTTTCCGAGGAAGGGGAGGAAGGCAGTAGCAGTGACGAAGAGGCAAATCTAAGTGGCTTGCACGATGAAGAGGAAAATGCAATAAACGAAGAAATAGAGCCAGATATTTCTCATTCTCAGGTAGAGATGACACTTTAAGTATCATTGGTTTGTCCCATGGGGGGAGGGGAATTTACATTTTCTTGTTTTCAAATGTCAATTTCTCCAGCCTTGAATCCCCATTAATCCAAACTAATAACCCATGTCGACTTTCCAATACAAAATTAAATTTTTCACCCAGGGATGCCTGTGGATGTTTAAATCTCTTTTGATACACATCAATTTCTTGGATTGCCTGTCATCAATTGTGTTTCAAAATAGTTATAGTTTGACTGAAAATCGTGAAATTATTGGGGGTTAACTGTCCCTTTAAAGTTTTTTATTAGAAATCTTTGTTGAAATCATAGGAATTGTATTTCCAATGGTCTGAACAATTAATTCATTTTCCCATACCCCCCCCCCCCCCCCCCCCCCCACTAGGCTTAACTTTTCCAATGTTAGTTGGACAAATAACTTCTTCAGTAATTAAGTAGTGTTTACAGAACAAGAGAGTGTGTTGTATCACAATATGCCCTTGAGTTCTGTATACTAGATATCAAACACCTAGGTAATCTCTTTCTTGTAAAAAATATTAGAATTAAAAGTGAATCTGGCCAAGCAATTCCAGGCTAAATTTTATGCCAATCTGTGTTTTCCTGTAGGTGATATAAAAAATGCAAATCAAAGCACTTTGTTTTACTATTAGATACCTTCATTATTTATGGGAGGGTGATTAACTAAAAAATGCACCTTTTTGGGGTGGAGGGGAGGGCACAATTAAAGTAATTTTGTTCAACAAATAAATGAAGAATTAATAAATGAATGGGCCCTCTCGAAAAGATTTAAAAAAGTGCAAAGTCAAACATGATAATTTTCAAAAAAGTTGAATCCTCATTTCACCAACTTTAATATGGTATATCACTTTAAAATACGATTTTTGGCAATACAAAGATATCGGTCACTTTCTGTGAGTGCATGGGTATTATGAAAACCCTTGGAAGCCTCCTTAATCAATGTTCAATTTCTGTTGCACAGGTTTATATATTGGCATCATTGTAATCATTATTTTGAATAAAATTAATAATAATAATTGTTTTTACATAATAGGACTTCAAATCATGAGAAAATTTTACAGAGACAAGCAAGTCATGATGTCAGAATTCCCAGAAGAAATGCAACATGTCACCAAGATTGTTGAATCTGCCACAAACCCTCAAGGAACATTACTGGAAATGATACTTCCAAGTAAACAGTATTCAGAAATGCTTTCTTTACAAATAGGTAGACCATTAGAAGTAAACTTTGCGAAAACACCAGAACAGGTTCCTCTTTCACCCATTAAGAGGAAAGCATTGAGTCAAGGAGAAGTACTGAAACTTAAAGAAATGTATGCATTAATTTATGATACCTCTGTTGTTAAACATGTGTCTAGGTTTTATCAGTCCTTTACACAACTATTATATGCAGGTAATTTGTATAGTTCTAGTACCATGAATGATGACAATGCTACAGTCGTAACAGCTACATGGTTTAATGAAATGAAGTGCCCTGCCATACTCCGAGGATTTTTGCTGCATGATGTAATTTTGAAGGATCAAAATAGAAGGGAAAAGAAAGTTACACATGTTCTAGCTAAAGTAGATTGGTACAGGAGTTACTCTAGAACTAATATTTATTCTCATCCAGTAGAAACATGGTCAACTATTCCTGAGAATTACTCCAAATTTTCATACATTCCAGTTGGCAGATTCCAACAGAAATGTGCTGTTGTGAAAGGAACAGTTAAAGCAAATGGAAATAGAAAGGAACAAGTTAATATTGTTATACCTTTGCCCCTAGAGACCAGAATATAGATTTTTTTTATAAGAAAGTGTTCTAGTTAGGGCCTCTTTACATGAGAGGGTGCACCTATGTAGTATGGCTAACTCTTTTGTTTTGTGTGCCCCAAAACGGAAAAGAAAACAAGAGTTAGCCCTACTACATAGGGACACTGTCTCTCATGTTAAAAAAAGCCCTTACAGTGTAATAAATCCATCAATAAGAGACAAAAGATTAAAAGTGTAGTAGCACCAAATATGCTAGTGTATTCCATGGGTATATGAAAACAACTCTTAAGATATTACAAAGTAAAAATTAATAAAATAAATGGGATTTTAGTGGTATTTACACCGTGGCTATTCAATGTCCACTGAATGAAGGCCACAAGTTTACTAGTATGCACATGTTATTAGGTGCTACCCCTTTTAAAAGGGCACTTGGACGAAAATGCCCCAAAAATGAAAATGACTTGAAAAGTGATGAAACTTATCTATATGACCCTGATAGTCCCAAGCAATAAATTTTCCCCTCAGTCATTAGTAGTGGATAAAAATTACTTATTATATTAGCATCTAAATTTGGAGTAAATGACGTCATTTACTCAACCCTATTGTTCTCTGAGCTTTTAAACCCAAATTTCTTGGGGATAATGTGTCTAAAATAAAGACATTTTAGGGATGTTGTTCTTAAATGTCTTCTATATTCAGTTTATCCACAAATATTTGAATTATTCGGACTTTCAAAATTTGGGGAATTTTCGTCCAAGTGCCCCTTTAAGTAAAGGCAAAATCACAAAATCCTTGCTAAACTGATCCTGGGGTTGTACCTTTCCCTGAAAAGGTGTTTATTTAGTTTATTTAGAATAGCATTTACGGTATTTGTAGCAATACACCTACACTGTAGTCAAATTCTAAAGACTAATTACATGCTGACGAGGGTGAGGTTGACTAACAGGATCTGTGAAATAATGTATATTAGATAAATAGTTAGATACTAGACAGTCTGTTTATTTAAAGTATGACTTAATTTCAGCCACAGCTAAATTGCATTATTTACAATGATCAGTTTAAAGGAAAACATTTTAGAATAATAATAATATATATATATTACATTATTATATTCCTAAAGTATCACTATTACTGGAAAATGGTATTATAAGGAATAATAAATAATTTTGAGCTGAAAGTGGTCACATGATTCTAGGTTATCATCCAATGCAAGAAAAAATTCAATTATGTCTCCTGACAACCAACATCCGCCACATACATGACGTCACTCTTTCTTTTCCAGAATACCAGTAATCTCACAGTCTAAAGATTTGCCACATACATGACGTCACTCTTTCTGTTCCAGAATACCAGTAATCTCACAGCCTAAAGATCTGCCACATACATGACGTCACTCTTTCTGTTCCAGAATACCAGTAATCTCACAGCCTAAAGATCTGCCACATACATGACGTCACTCTTTCTGTTCCAGAATACCAGTAATCTCACAGTCTAAAGATCTGCCACATACATGACGCCACTCTTTCTGTTCCAGAATACCAGTAATCTCACAGCCTAAAGATCTGCCACATACATGACGTCACTCTTTCTGTTCCAGAATACTAGTAATCTCACAGCCTAAAGATCTGCCACATACATGACGTCACTCTTTCTGTTCCAGAATACCAGTAATCTCACAGCCTAAAGATCTGCCACATACATGACGTCACTCTTTCTGTTCCAGAATACCAGTAATCTCACAGCCTAAAGATCTGCCACATACATGACGTCACTCTTTCTGTTCCCGAACAACAGTAATCTCACAGCATTAATCACATTAACTTCAACTGATTTAAATATATTTCAATATGAATTTAAACATTTCGAATAATCATGCAGGATATCTATCAAATAAAGCATAGTTTGTTTTTTCGATGTTTTTCATTTTCTGTTTGCATCTACTATATTTCAACATCTGAAAATATAAAGGATCCTTCTTGAAATCCCCAGAAATAGCTGTTCTGCGACTGTTTGAATTGTTAAGCCTCTGTTTTTTATCACGAGAGTGAACTTCATTTGAATTGTCATTTAGAATTTAAATCTTCTTGACTTGACACATGCACATTTGCGGCGCTGCTGTCCCCTTGTCCACCGGATTTCTTCGCTTTCTTTTTCTTTTTTAACCTTTTGACGTAGGCCATTCGGCTAGCTTTCTTGCGCTTTCCCATATTTTGAAACCTTTAGATATAAGAAACATGCGTTCATGGAAGAGATGAAGACATACAGTACTGGCACAGCATAAAGCTACGAGTAGTGGCAATGAATTCGTATTTGGCAAGAAGTATATCTCAATTAGAAAATAGTTATGAACAATGATACTCACCAAATCTTAAATACGGCCTTTCTAACTTTCTTTTCCAATAGAAAAGCTTAAAATAATCCACTGTGACCTCTGAAGCAACACGTGTAGAAAGTCGGATCGATCAACCAATACCCAAAATGCCGTGCGGACCGTTATAACACAGGAATCCTATTCATCGAAGGGTTTTTTATTTCATAAATGTATTATTCTAAACAACCATAGGATGGTCTTTTACGCTTTATTATAGACTGACATCTATCTATCGACTATTTTTTCGATTCACGCATTTCATCTCATTTCACTTGTGTTGGAGAAAACCTTTCCGAGAACAATCAACTTCAACTAGGCTGAGTAATTAATTTAAAAAAAAAACAGACATCGATATATAATTTGATATATAAAATAATTCTTCGACAATTTGCAAAAAAAATACATCTACGTATATGGTGGATGTATAAAATTATATTTGATATTAAAGTATGAATAATGATTTCGTTAAACTCGATGGACGTACATTACGATGTTTGATACTCCATGACACTTGGAAACTTTGAGAATACTGAGAATACGATGTTTGATACTCCATGACACCTCAAAACATTGAGTATGCGTTATTGGATATTCCATGACACTTCAAGATATTAAGTATACGGACTTTGACACCCCACGATACTTTAAGTATCCTGACACGTTGAGTACTGCTCCCGGATACGTTAAATATCAGCGCGTGTCAAGAACTCGTATTTTCCTTGACATCTCTCATTTCACGCAGTGAAGGGGAATATATAATCCCTAAAAAAAAACCAAAAAAAACAAGAAAACAAATTTATCAAAATGATAAGAATGCTGCAACTGAAGTCTGAAGAACATTTGTGTTCAGTACTGTGTATTAAAGAAATGTGTAATAATCTAAAAAATAAAAATATTGTAACCTTTGCTCTCATCTCTCCACTATCTTTTCCATGTCTGTGAGTACCATGTAACTGAATGCGTACGGAAGGATAGATTATGGCACAAGAATTACGAAATCATTAAGTCTTTAATCTGTTTACTAGTCTGAGGTATTAATCAGGAAAACAAATCGTATATTAAAATCGATGGAAGTGGATTAAGATCGTACTAGAGAATGAGGTGGAATACCCCTATCACAAGTATCTCAATAGAAAATGCGTTTATTTTATAGCAATTGTTGCGCGCAGTCATGTGAAATGTAACAGATGAAGTATTTCACTTAGATGTTTTGGCACGTGCTGTTACCAAATTGCCAGATTTGAGAAAAAACCACTAAATCGGAAAACTCTAATAGAGCTTTTCCGCACAAGACAAATCAATAGCTTTACACATGTAAATCTTCGTTTTGTACCTTACGTATGTTAATTTCGTTGGCACCTATTATGTGAACAGAATAACAATTGAACTTACACATTTAAATGAAGTTCTTACACATGAAAAAGTCGAGCATCAAGTTTAATAGCATATTTCCGCGCATTGAAATAAAATAAACAAAGAAATGAACTAAACTAAGAAATAACAAGGATCATGACATTTTCAGTATTGTTGCCAAACCTAAACGTAACAGCATAGTATCAAATTGCAAAAATATGTTTCACGATATATATGTCTAAATAGTGAAAGACGTCTTTGTGTAAGGAAGGTGCACAGCTCGACCACACATGGTAGCAACCACCTCGGATGACGCCATATCCCCCCTACACACCTAAAATCTTTAAGGTGCTTGAATACGTGTTCAATTTTAATGTTTGTGGAGTCTCACCCGTGTTCAGCCAGAATAGATATTGCTGACAACGAATCAAAGAAAACACGTCACGTCCATCAAAATTGTGTCCACTGAAGGTTGGCAGAAGTCTGTTTTGCAGCGATTCAAAACATTTTGGTGGATAAAGAAGAGAAGAAAATCCAGCACAAAATTGTGTTATTAATTGCAGTGCGGAACTTGAGTATAAATATTCGTACAATCAGACGGCTTATTTGATTGCTATAACACCAGCCATGTCTATTTGGAGACCTTTCGATGATGTTGGAGGCAACGCTAAACAAGAAGGAAAAGCAAAACAAGAACGTATGAAGCTTAGGGTTGGAGAGAGAGAAATAGAAATTGTAATGGATGCCTACATGGATAGTAGTCACGAAGGTTGGAAAGCAGTCCTGAGCGCTGCAAAGAAAAAGATGTACGGCTGTAGCATGAATTTGCGCCTTCAACAGTTCTACCTCCAAGAAGGTGAAAGCAAAGTTGTGAGACGAATCCAACGCATTGTCAGAAAAGAGTCGAAAAAACAGACTGCGTTGTATCAAAACAGCAGAGCCGAAAACAAACAGCGCAAGCAAATGAAGGATTATGAAAATTCTGACGACGGCGTGCTAGAGTGTGAACAAGACGGGAGAAAGCTTTCCGAAATGAGCGACAAAAGTGCAAAGACGCCAGGAAAGTCGACAAGCCTTGTAGACAAACACATGCGGTACGCAAAAAAGCAAACGCCCAAGGAGAGGAGAAAGACAAAACTCAATGCTTTCGTTGACTCGGATGAGGATTCTATGGAAGAAGAAGCTGTTTCCCCAGCAAAAAAGAAGAAGACTCTCCGCGAAGCAAGTCTGGACGCACAAAATGCCCACACAAGAATGTGCAAACGATGGGGTTAATGGCATCTGTGTTAAAAACCTTAGAAAAGAGGGTGTTACTAAAACGAGTAACGCAGTAACGAGTAACGAGTAAACCGAGTAAACCGAGTAACCAGAAAACGAGTAACATGAAATTTTTTAAACATTTAAAAATCAGATTACGACTTTTAAAATCATTATATTGAAATGATCATAAAATATTTACTAAAATTACTTACGAATAAAGCTATTTAATACACAGGGATTCAGGAGATCCAAAAGGAACATTCCGTGGTCAGCCGTTCAGGCACTTCCGCATTCATCATTGTACAAATTGGTCGAGAATTCTTCCAAGATTTTCTCTCAAGGTTTACTGTTATGTTGCCTATGGCTTATCTAGTCTGACATTTTAGAGTGCATTCAGTCAAACTGTTGAATATTGTACGTCACCTAAATTAGATAAGTTAGTTACTATTTTAGCTGACCTCACATAAATCATTTGGAACTACGAGTAAACAGCTACTGAGATCAGGGGGAGAAACGATGATAAATGAATATTTATGTCTATTCACTCATTCTCTTGTAAAACAACCCCCCGGATTAGCATGACCGTTATTTGGCGCGCTTTTACTATTTTAGGTATTCAACAGTTTGACTGAATGCACTCTAGCCATACAGTAGCAAGAATTGAACGAGAAAATATTGAACCTAATCTTACAAAGCGTTTTATTATGTCTTATTATACTCGACAAAATTATTCGATTCTTATTGGACTTTAATGAGATAGAGGAGTACAGTTAAATTCCAAACTGTACTCTGTAGAGTCTCCAATAAGTTGCTCAATTTTGTTGAGCGTATTATAAACAAAACATCGCACGATCTTCTCGTATATTTCGGAATTTATAGATACTCGTGATGTTTTGAAAGTTCTCAAATTTGACTCGCCTATAAAAGGCTCGTCCAATTTTGAAAACAACGTACCTCGAGATCGTGTGATTTCCTATACAAATAAATAGCAATGTTCGATCCCAATGTTCGATTCTTGGTCAATAATCGCCAACGAAGGAGACTCTGCTAGCAGGGAAATAGCAATGTTAACTGGTTCTGACGAAGAGAGATAAAGGAATTCTTGAAACCACGCGGTGAACACTAGGTACAACACTTATTCTCCATCGAACTCAAAAGACTAAGTAATCGATTCTTCTAAACAACTACAAAAAAATATAACTTGCACTCGTGGAAACCGTCAGTTTGATCTAGCTTCCTGTCTGTTTGAATTAAGATAAAAGGTTGCGAGGTACAAATTGCAGACGGAATTTGTGTAAAAAAGCTAGACTAAAACACAACAGAGAATACAAATTATGATTATTTATCATACATTACTATTTATTTCAGATTTTTAAATGTATAAAATATTTCATGTTACTCGTTTTCTGGTTACTCGGTTTACTCGTTACTCGTTTTAGTAACACCCTGATTTTTAAATGTTTAAAAAATTTCATGTTACTCGTTTTCTGGTTACTCGGTTTACTCGTTACTCGTTACTCGTTACTGCGTTACTCGTTTTAGTAACACCCAGTTCTAATAAAAACTATTAGGTAGTAACTATTTAGATTTTATTTCATGGACATAGTGTAAGCGCTCTAGAGTGACCAGAGTAAATCCGTGAAACACTAACTACTATAAATAGTACAAAATAGTGCTAGTAGTTACAGCCATATTCATTGCATCGCGACTCGCCGTTTCAAAACTTCGATTGGATTTTGGTCTTTTCCGAGCCGTCAATCATCTGGCGCCTATGCAGATTACCTTTGAACTTATGCCGCTCTTCTTGAAAATCTGAACAGCTCGAGGATATTCGAAGGAGTTCTAAAGGGAAAACGATTTACAAGTAACTGTATTCTTTCTGCTAAGTATTGGCGGTCTTCTTTTTTGCTCATACTCATAACTTCAGGATATTTGAGCTACGAGTTCTCATTCCGGCACTGAAAATTTCTCACGATTGTTGACAGAATCAGACAAGGTAAACTAGCTTTCGACTTCTTTCTTCAAAACATTTGACTGCAAATTAACTCTGTTTGTACTTGAAAGCAAATCATTTCGGTGGTTTTAATAATATTTTGAGAATTACGAAAGTTTCGAGCTACTCTCCCTGCATTATTACGAATTGTCGATTGTTTGGGGTCATTTGCATAAGCGCCAGATGATTGGCGGCTCGGAAAAGACCAAAATCCAATCGAAGTTTTGAAACGGTGGGTCGCGATGCAACGAATATGGCTGTAAACCGGTGGCCCACAAGTCTCACGGCACGGCAAAACAAAAACTCACGGCAAAACAAACTAAACTCACGGCAAAACAAACTAAACTCACGACAAAAGGCAATAAATTCACGGCAAAATAAACTAAACTCACGGCAGAATAAAGAAAGCCACGGCAAAATAAACTAAACTCACGGCAGAATAAAGAAAGCCATGGCAAAATAAACTAAACTCACGGCAGAATAAAGAAAGACATGGCACTAACCAGAGGAGGGTGATCAAGTCGCGTGAAGCATTGTGGGTTAAAAGTTTCATTACGCTTTATTTGCGTTTGACCGTCGTTGTGTGAACATCTCCTGGCAAGAAAGTATTATGAATGTCAAATCTGTCTCACCGGTTTGGCGTGGATTTTCTTGCAGTTGGTGATTTCCTATATCTACACTGTGTATACTTTCAATTTCTACATACTTGTACGGTGAAGTCTCTGCCATTTATGACGATAAAACTAGTCGGGGGCCAAGTTAGCTTCACTGGCAACCCTCGCGAACGACTGAGGATTGTTTTGGTTCCTGACTGCCAAAACATCCGAGAACTAAATGAGGAAAGGTGGTCTTTTACCATAAGGGCCGTTACTTGCCTCAAAATGGTGCCAAGTGGTGGATATTTCATTTGATGACTTTATTCAAACGCGATTGATTGAGCTAGAACATCGAGCATCCAAACAACCGATCGGCTTGAAATCACATACCCGGCGACTAAGATGACAAACCTTGAACCGATTTTTCTCTTCAAAAATATCTCCTAAAACCATTCATTTCATTACATACATTCATTTTTAATTATTTCTTGTCAAGCTTAGGTTCTTATCATTGAAACTTTTTGTTTTGGAATAATTATAAAGCGTTCTTATTGTTTCAGGGTCAATATTATGTTATGATAAATTGCTTCGATTTTCGAAAATCCCTGTGACACTGTGACACTACCGGAAGTCCATCGGTCCTTTGCTATACATGCTTCGATTTTCGAAAATCCCTGTGACACTACCGGAAGGGGATCTCTCAAGGATGCTGGGAAACGAGGGACGTTTACGGCAACGTCTCTCGATTTCCTTGACGTCCCTCGTTTCCCAGCGAGGGTGCTCCCACGATGGAGGGTGCCTACGATCGAGGGAAGGTTAATCGAGGGTGCCTAAAAATTAGTAAAATGCAAAAAGGAGAAAAATAAGAAAAGTTTTTATTCGTGATAAATAACCTGAAAAATCCTGTGACTTTGCGACAAGCAATTACATAGCGGTCCTTTCAATGACAAAGTAATTCAGATTACTTTTTTTTTTTTTTTTTGATATCACAATATCATTTAAAAGAAACCATGTACAATAAAGTTCGCGCGGCTTGTGCAAATGCAAGCGGTGGGAAATTTTACTTTTCATTCATATTTCATACATAATTTTGCCTAAATTTGTGTACGGTTTTGATTTTTTATTTGCGTATGCACCGTACTCATTCTTCGAGAAAAGTTTGTAAAATATTGTGCAAATGCAAGCAGTACTTCGAATGTTGAAGAAATAGAAAACGCGCGCGCGTGCTGCATGCACGCGAGGGTTGGCAGAACACGAGAGAAGTGTTAGGAGAAGCACAACGCGTAGTGGAGTGCTTCTGGACACTTCTTGAGTGTTCTGCCAATCTTAAAGTGCTTTATGACTGCACATAGCACATCAAGCAAGTTTTTTATTTCTTTTATAAAATACAAATTACAATAATAGATAGGAATGACGCAACGGAAAGTGCGCACGCGTGCAATGTGCTCTCATAAAGCACGCGCTCCAAACCAATCAGAACGCGACATTCATAACAGTTATTTTATAATGTCTGTTCGAAGATGCGTTTCAAGATAGTTTTATAATTCACTAATCGTATGCACCGATCATGTCCTTTTCCACACATTGCAATTGGATATCATCACAATAAGAAATAACGTCTTTTATTGGTAGCAGTATGTGTTAACAATGTATATATACAAATACTCACACACAGAAAATGATATATTTTACAAAAGACGTCAAACCAGAATATTATCCAAACAGGGAACTTACAAAATCTATCTTACAAATTTCAATAAAGGTAACGAACAAACGCATAAACTTCTATACCAACAACACTGGTCCAGGGGAAGAGGGAGAGTCAACATCTACCCCAATTGATTTTATGCCGGCAAAAAGTAAGTTTTAATCGAAGTGAAAGGATAGTGCAAACACTATTCAGTGTTTTCCAGAGTGCAGTCAGTAAACCCGTGAAATATACGCGTAACCGTAAGTAGCATTAGTTACAGGCATGTACGGCTAAATAACTACGCGTATTTCACGGGTTTACTGAATGCACTCTAGTGTTTTTATAGTGCTATTTAGTGCTAACTATATAGATCTGTTTCATGGATATATTGTCTTCACTCCATTTTTGATCATAGTTTCATATCTTTCATATGCCATTTGCACATTTAAATATTTGCATATTATTATTTACTTATTTACATGTATCTATTCTTCTTGCCAAAAATACTTGCTTGCTGGGGTCAATCTGAAATGGAAAAGAAGGAAAAACAGAGCATCATATTCATTTGATTGGGTTTATGTGTAAGAGGCGCTAATATCAACCCCAATTACACATAATCCCCAACGCACTGATGTTCAAAACAGATTTTAATTCATTTCAAAATTAATCCTAAGCACCTTCCGGGTCAGACATATATGCCCTTCCCTCGCAGATGCCATAACTAAGCACCTTCCGGGTGGTAGGCATGGAATTACCATGGCTATTTCCCCTCACAGATGCGTAACTATCCTAAGCACCTTCCGGGCAAAGCATGAGAGCTCCTAGCATGCTTTTCCCTCGCAGATGCTATAACTAAGCTTTTAATTTTTAGCTCATAAAAACCATCCCATTGAGATGGGTTGGCCTGTCATTTATTGCTTGTCAAACCAAATACTAATGCCACCCAGGCATAAGAGATGATGATGAAACCAAATAGTACTTTTTTGCATAAGGGTATGGCGTAATTATGGCTTTCCCAGTTTTCCTTTTGAGCCTGGATCATATGAGCAACGCAAACGCAACATACGCAGACTCAACAAACGCAACATACGCAGCCTCAGTACTGCAGTTTTCACTGAGGTGAGAGAAAAACAAGTACTGGCAATGGGCAGAACACTACTGAATCTACGTATGTTGTCTGGGTTTGCATTTGTTTTTTGTTGCTTGTGTGGGCCAGGCTTAAGATGATGTCCCGTAAGTACAACAGTACTTACCTTTAGTTAAAGTCTTTAATACACTGAGCTGGAAAAAAATGATATTGAAAATTGACATTGATAAGATATGAGAAATAATAAATTGAAACAGAATGTTAATATGATCGTGTTTATACTAAGATGTATTGACAAATGAAAACCCAAACACAATAACTATCTCTATGGCATTCAAGGCTATCAACATGGATTATATCAATCTTTTCTTTTTTCCGTTCTTTTTTCTTTTTCTTTGATATTTGGTTCGTTGAGTTGTTATTGTTTGGATTTATTTGAAAAAGAAAAAAAAATGCAGGAACAGACCTCTCATTTTCTTCCTTTCTTCTTCATTTTGCCTTCTCCTGATCCTCTGCCTCTTCTTTCTTTCTTGTTTTTTATTTGTCACCAGCTTTTCTTCTAAAAAAAAAGAGTATGTCCTCATGATAGATATAGAACTTTTGCTGAATTTCATAGGTTGGATTTATAGTAGATTATTAAAGGGTTTTTGTTTCAATCAAGATTCCAAACTTCACATATCCT